>NW_024423675.1:3926366-4077915 GCF_017311325.1 Ursus maritimus
TCCCCACGCACAACAGTTTCAAACTATGCTTCCATGGAACACTACTTTCCACAAAATTACAACTGATTAAAAGTTATTTCCCCCTGACTTTATAGGAAAAATTAAGTGTCTTGAACTCTTTCAACATTTCTATTCTTAGTATTCTTTCTTAAATCTTTCATACTTGCTGTATCTTATTAAATAAACACCCTGTATCTGATATGTATTTTCTTTTTGATTTTTATTTTTTTAAAAGATTTTATTTATTTGACACAGAGAGAGAGAAAGCCAGAGAGAGAGAGAGAGAGAGCGAGCACACAAGGAGGGGGAGCAACAGCAGGAGAGGGAGAAGCAGGCTCCCAACAGAGCAGGGAGCCCAATGCTGGGCTTGATCACAGGACCCTCGGATCATGACCTGAGCCAAAGGCAGACACTTAACTGACTAAGCCACCCAGGAGCCCCTCTGATATGTATTTTAAAATTAAGTGTATCAGTATTTCATAGTATTCAGGGAATGGAAAAAATCCAAGTATCGTTCTATTAACTATTAAAACACTCAGCTTTGCACTGCAAATTTAGTAGTTTCTTAAATGTATTAAATAAAGCATGATGAGTTTATTTTTATTTTTAATGTGTCTGTGTTAGGACTCTAATAAGATTGCAAGCAGTGGGCCATATCTTATACTTCTCTTCGCAAATACAAAAAACTCTTTGGTGGGTTTTTCCTTCTCTGTGGCTCCCTCTACTGTGTCTAGCCATCTCTCTCAACTAACTGCTCTTGGGTATGTATGTCTTTCTTTATCCCCAGTATATTATAAAGAGAAATCCAAGAGCACTCATTATATGCTATGACAATTAAATTGATATGCTTTTTATTTTTCTCTGAAAACGCATAGAAATCCCTCCTCTTTTAAAATAAAACTACTCAATTAGGTTATTTAAACTTACGTATGCACTTCTAATTTTTTCCTGAATCACGGGGCCTCCAAAGAAAAAGGCTTTACCAATCTCTCTTTCCTGTTATTTATTGTATTAGCTTGATTATCAGTACTTCTTTCAGAAACAGTGCAAAGCTGGACCTCATTAAATATAAGCGTAAACCAGTCTCAACTTCTAAAATTATATTCAAAATTATCTAAAAATGATAACCTCATACTTGCTGTATTTTAAGGCAAAGGCAAAATTTAGCTGATTTTTGGACCTAGGCATGATTTCTAGCTATTGGTATTTTAGGTCCCAGAAAAGAAAAAAATGAGATTGAGGTTGAAAGTCTGGAAGAACACATGAAGTAGAAAAAAAACCCAGCAGTTAAGTGAGAGGGACATAAAAGAATTTTTATTTTACTTTCATGAATTCACAATTATGTTGACTGGCAAGGATAAATTAGTCTAGACTGAAGTCAGGAGAGGCCCTGCCAAGTTGAACACTAGGCCCCAGCAAATGCTGTAACGTCAGAGCAAGTACTCCCCGCCTCACCAGACGGCTGAAGAACCAAAAAGAGCTAATCTTACCTGAATGTAACGATCAAATCTGTCAAGAGTGTTTCACTATCTACCTCTGAGGAGAAAGCACATTGTGATGAATTCTGCACATGTGCTGAGTAATGAATGTTCTGGACAATCCTAGGTTGGGCTATGCTAGGGGTGAAACTTAGGGGAGTTTTTGCCACCACTAAATTTAAACTTACTAAAACTAGAGAGTGCACCCCTGGCTAAACATAGTTGTATCTTACATGAAACAGAGAAAAGCTACTCAGTTAATTTTTTAAATTAAATTATGAACTTGACTAACCTATGCCAAATATCTATAAATATTTATATGTAGTGTTTTAGTTTGTAAAGGGAGAAAGCTGACTTTTTAATTTCAATTTAATTGTGACTATTAATAACATAGTTGATCTTAAATAAAATCCCAAATGGTTTAATTTTCCAAGGTCTAAGAGATCATCTTTCCCTCTCTGACATAATATATAAATAATAAATTTTTATAGAACCATACTGCTGAGTATTTATCAGGGAATTCTCTTAACGCTAAGGAAAAGTTAATTCCACTGTGGCACATAATTTCCTGCTTGCCTGTAAGAAAACTATTCTATCATCAGATTTTAATACTAGTATTTTGACCAGCTAGTCATTCATGTTAGAGAGTTTTAATAACTCTTAACAGGCTCTTTAAGGTCTAGTTAACAGAAATTTATGTAACTGAAATGAAGTCTCTCTACCAGTTAAAAATGATTCAAAAAGTTAATGGTCAGAATTTTTTTTTCTCACTGAAGTACATGATATCTTGTGTCTTTAAGACAAAAGACTGAGATGAAGATGAATATTTTTATCATTCTGCTGATTTTAGTTATTTAAGATAATGGACTTTACTACTACCATCCAGTAGGATGGATCAAAAATAGGAAAATCAGAGATTTAAGTATCAAGAATACAGTATGTAGTGACCCCAAACCAAACCACCTTCACTATACATGTTTAGTATCTGGGGGAAAAAATGCAGAAGGCAAGACAATCTATCTCTGTACTCAAAAACTCATCTTTAAGTTTATTGCTAAATATTTGATTAATATGAAAATCTAAACTACTGTAAAATGCCTGCCTTTACAAAGATCAGAGTCATGACACAAATAAATGAAAACAAATATGATGAATTCAACTTCTTATAGTGAGGAAATACACTGGTCACCTGTGGAATCATCAGGAGTCCATGGATGACTTCGAGTTGGCTTTTCTGAGGTTGGTCCTGAGGTAGTGATCATTCTGACACTAGGACTGGATGACCTACTGCTTACCTATAGGAAGAAGTGACAGGAGGAACAAAATGTGATTTTTTTTTTGTGGATAAAAAGAAAGATAAGAGAACATTTTTATTATAAAGCAAAGGACAGCCTTCCATTTCGATCACTAGAGGTCCTGAAATACTCTTGCAAAAAATAAATAAATCCTCAAAGATTTTATACACACACACACACACACACATACACACAGAAACACAATTTATATGCACTCATGCATAATACCTCTTAAAAACTGATAAGCTTCCAAGAAAGTAAGAGAAATGTTCTGAGACCATAAATAAAGCAGGATCAGGAGTCCAGTAAGTGCTTAAACTGTTAGCCCTGGGAATTTCAAATGAACACCAATGATCTAGAGCTTTTGTTTTGACTACATTTTGCACTCAGAGGAATAGGCATAAAGTCTTGGGCCTTTGTAGGATGGGAACGAGACTGGAGAACTGCTGTGGTTCAAGCTAAATAAAATCCAAGAAAGGCTTCAGTCTTGGGGAAAGAGTGAACTAGAAGAAAGATCTACCCAACAAAAGCAGATAGCAAATAAATTTGTCTGTGTTGGGAGTGGCTCTGGGTGGAGTGGAGAAATGTATCCACTGTGAATTCATAAAATATTTCCGTAATTGTTGGACGATAAAACAAATCCCAACCACAACCAATCCCAAGCAGAAAAAAATAACAGAAAAGCTACAATAATGAATTAAACGTGGGTCATATTATAGCCAAATTCTAGAAAACAAAGACAAATAAAAGATAGCAGAAAGCAGCCAAAGACAGATTATCCCCAAAACCATACCAGTTAGATTCTCAATAGCAAAAAGGAAGCCAGAAGAAAGTGGAAAATCTTTAAACTGCTAAAGGAAAATAACTACCATCCTAGAATTGTTTGGGCAACAAAAATATAAAGAATGAGGTCAAAATAACATTCTTAGACAAGCAAAAACAGACTCTACCATCCAAAAGCTCTTTTCATAACAATTTCTGAAGCATGTACTTTTGGGATAAGAAAAAACTTTCCCTGATTGAAAGGCCAAGTTGCAATCAGTAATACTGGCAAACACAAGGATGAATCTATATATAGAAGATATTAAACAATGGAAACATGACTAATTTACAAAATTACCAGGCAAACAAATAAATAAGACAGTACTAAAACATGAATAACAACAGCGTAAGCAAGAGAAGCACTGATTAAAAAAAAAAACAGAAAAAAGAAAAAAAATCCTTATATTGTTGAAGAAAAGGGTAAAGATACTAACTTTATGCTGAGTATGCATGTTAAGATTTCACAGGTGGTTACTAAAAGTAATAAATATGTGATTCCCAAATTAGAAAGAGAAATAATGGAATAAGAAATGTATTTGTTCGATTCAAAAAGAGGCAAAAGAGGAGCAAAAAGGGAAATAATAAGAGAAAGCATAAAATAAGAAGGAACAAATTTATCAGTAACCATAATATAAATGCATTAAATTCTTCAGTTAAGATGTTTAAAAAATCAGACTCTCAGGCTGGATTAAATGCTCTTTTTACAAGAGATCTAATTCACAGAGTAGAGAAAAGAGAAAGTTAAAGGATGAAAAAAGATAATCAGGCAAACCTACCCAAAATAAAGTTATGTAGCTATATTAGTATGAGAGAGAATACATTTTGGGGTAAAAAAAAAATTACTAGGGAAAGAGATAAAATGATTATAGTGAGTCAATTCATTACGTAACACCAATTCAAAATTTATACGCTCTACCTATTATAAGATATGCTATATCTATACATAGTTTCTGAACAGATACAGCAATAAAACTGCAAGGAGAAAGGGACATATTCACCACCAAAGTGCAGTATTTTAATACTTCTCTGTAAATGATTTATAAAAGCAGACCAAAAAACAAAATACAACACCAATAAAACCTGAGCTCCATAAGAAGCAAGCTTGATCTAAACATATCAATGAACCCTATACCTAAAAACTGGAGAATATTCATTCTTTTTAAGTACCATGGAACACTTATATGGTTTACATAATACTAAATTTTTTTAAACTTTTTTGAGATTTGCCTTATAGCTAGTACATGATCAGTTTTCCTATTTTTGTACTGACTCAAAATTAACCTTAAAAATCTCATATATTTGGACATTTAAAAACACTTCTAAATAACTCACTGTTCAAAGAAAACAAAGTGGAAATAAAGTATTTGAACTGATTTTTACCATGAAACACAGTAAAAGCTGTAGGATGCAACTACAGAGGCACTTGGAGAAAAATACTTAATTCCAAATATTTAGGTGAGAAAAAATTAGAAGCAGTGACAATTTACAAACTAGGGATTTAACTTACAAAATTAGAAAAAGAACAAAGTCATCAGCTTCCCCTCAAAAATAACAAAATAAGAATGCGAGAATACTATAATTTGGTGGTTAGTAAATTAAAAATAAAACAAAAAGTTCATAAAGCAACAAGGACAAATTCCAAAAAATACATAAATCACGAAAGTTTCTATACATTATAGAAAATATCAAGGCCAGAGGATTTCACAGTTGAGCTCTTATCACTTTCCATCTTAAAGAAATTATTCTAGAAAAAAGAAACACTTCCTGACTCATTCTGTAAAGGCAGTAAACCTGATTAAGAAACAAGGACAGAATAAGAAAAACTGCTAGCCAACTTCACTGATGAAAATAGGTGCCAGAGTCAAAGTTCTAAAAATTATATTAGCAAATGGAATTTGGCAGTGTAAAAACAATAAAAATGACGTGAAAAGTTGAGGTTATCCTACAAATGTAAAGGTCACTTGATGCTAGGAATTCTATTAATCCAATTCATCATATTAACAGATTAAAGGAGAAAAATCTCAATAGATGCATAAAAAAGCATTTGACAAAATTTAACAGCCATTTATGAAACTACATTTAACAAACCTGAATTCCATTTAAGAGAAGATAGTTTCTTAACCAGAGAAACAGTATTTATAAAAAGTCGAGAAATGTGGTAACACAGAAAATGGCATTGTAGGCTGGTGGATGACAGGTCACAGGCAAGGAGCACACAGGGAGACTCAGGGGAACTGATCATGTTCCATTTCTTAAGCTGGGTGACAGATTCATGAGTGTTCATTTTATTATCAGGCTTCACAACTTACATATACTCTTATCTATGTACTAGTATTTCATATATTAAAAACTCTCAAAGGACATATGAGTTAAAATGGATTTTATAGGACTCTTTTCTAAAAAAGCACCTTTTTTTCTCTAAGTGTTACTGAATACTCTGCAGGATACTCAAAAAAGAATATGGAGTTATACAAAATAAAACATAAAAAGTACATAAATTCAAAAAAATCTTCAACAGAAACACTCGAAGACTACATCAAGTAAAATGAGGGGGATACAGTCATAGTGGAAAGTCCCCTTGAGTAGAAATTAGCAGATGTGAGTTCTAATTTATGTGTAATGTCTGATTTAGTTTACTTTAAGAAGTCTTGCTTTCTTTATCTAGAGGGGGGAGGGGCTGGGTTAAAGATGTGATAACTTTTAATATTTCATCTGCTGCTAAAGTTCTATTATTTTAAGCCTTGAAAACTCACAATGGGTTGAGGATACAAAAAAGTAAAAGGCACTTGTATAACAATTTGGGAAATGAATCATGAAATAATTTTGAAGGAAATACTGACGGAATACTACTTTCATCTTGGGTACCTACTGAAATTGCTTCAGAAATTCCAAAAAGCTTTCCTACACCATAAACAATTTTTCAACTCCATTATCAGACTGGTCTTTCCAAAACCTTGGTTTACTCATGACACACTTAGAAAGGTGCCCTGTGTATAACAATGTTCATTCTGTTTCTCTCTCCTCCTTGCTAATTCTTCTTCATCCTTTAGAGCCCTGCTGAGATTCCCTTCAACATTGTAGTGGTTCATTCTTTTTTTTTTTTTTTTAAAGATTTTATTTATTTGACAGAGATAGAGACAGCCAGCGAGAGAGGGAACACAAGCAGGGGGAGTGGGAGAGGAAGAAGCAGGCTCACAGCAGAAGAGCCTGATGTGGGGCTCGATTCCATAACGCCAGGATCACGCCCTGAGCCGAAGGCAGACGCTTAACCACTGTGCCACCCAGGCGCCCCTGTAGGTTCATTCTTGCTACATCCTTGGTTCTTTGAGCACAAAGCCAGACGCTATGTTTGAAGACTGCTTTATTCTAGCAGTGTGTAGAATACAAATGTTCATTTACTGATTGTTAGTGGATCAATTCTGAAATGCCCACACTAGCATTCCTGACCCCTCCACTGGCCAGTTTTACCTTACCATCTGGATTATCTCTCCTCTGACAATTTGTTATGCCCCTCTTTCTCCTCCTGCTTTTAATCTTGACCCCATATTCAAGGATTATATGGTCTAGTGCAAAGAGCAAATATGACAACTGAACTGTGTGAAACTGACATTTTTATATATCAAAACAGTTGAATATCAGCAAATTCACATGATTTAGTGTAATACTTTGTGAAGATGTGGGTTTAAATCTCAGTTCTGCCATTTTTGGCTGTGTGAACTTATATAAGTTATCTTTTGGAGCCTTAAGTTCCTCATTTATCAAGCGTGGTTGAGTAGTAGTAACAGTTAAGAAGTCAGGCACTGGAAACAATACAACCCAGAATTTGAATCTCTGGTCTGCTATTTATTAGCAGTGTGGCTTTAGGTAAGTTATTTAACCTCTAAGACTCAATAAGTAAAATGAGGACAGTATTACCCGCCTCATCAGTTTGTAAAAAAAAACAAATGAAATAAAGTACCCGAAGTGTTTTTTTGACACAATAAAAATGTTCACCAAATGGCTGATTATTAGGTTGTAGATCTAAGATGGGAGTACACAAATGAACCTGCAGCACCTAACAATTCCCTCTCGAGATCGAAATCACAGTTCTTTTTATAAAACATAGTGACGAGACTCTATCACAAAGACATTTCTCTCCTTTGAATTTTGGCTGTATTTGTAGTCTGCTACTACATAAACCTCAACTTGAGACTGAAATAGTTTATATTACTTTCAATGTTTGTTATTCCTCAAAAATATTATAATATACTAAGGGCAGAGATCATGTGTACTTTTATATTGTACTCCCCAGGACTTAGCACATTACTGAATATATAATAACTACAAAATAAATACTCATTGAATAAAATGACAACATAAGCTGTTAGCACTCAGATATAAGACTGGTGCTTAGGCTTATTTACCTTTTGTATACAAGAAAGAATATATACTAGAAAGAACCAGTGATGAAATTTGTAACTCTTAACTTTCGGACACTACTACCCTTGGTTAAAAAAGTAGAGATACTATGACATTATTCCCAAGTCCTTTAAACCTTCTTCTTTTTTTTAGAGATGGAGGGAGGAAGGGAGAGAGGGAGTGGGAGAGAGAGAATCTTAAGCAGGCTCTATGCCTAACCTGGAGCCTGAGTTTGTGGGGAGGGAAGGCTTGATCTCACAACCCTGAGATCATGACCTGAGCTGAAATCAGGAGTCAGATGTTTAACAGACTGAGCCACCTACCGCCCCAAGGCTAGTATTTTTAAGTCAAGTTTCAAAACTAGGTTTTCCTTAAAACTACAAGAAAAGCCACCATGACCTAAATTTACATCCATAAATTAACTAAGTCTTCGTATTTCAAGAAATTGGTTTTTCGATGAGTAACAGTATGCTAAAACATTTGTATAAAAAAAAACTGAAGAACATTTAAAAACAAGCCATAACTATATTTCTTGAACACCTGAAAAATACAAGGTATAAATAAAGAGAATCAGGTAACATTTGACAATTAAAAAAAAATCAAATTAGTTTATGGGTTAAATTTATGTTACTGCTTGCAAACGACTAAGGAAGTAGTTTATTTTATTTTTTCTTTCTTTTTTTTTTTTTTTAAAGATTTTATTTATTCAACAGAGATAGAGACAGCCAGCTAGAGAGGGAACACAAGCAGGGGGAGTGGGAAGGAAGAAGCAGGCTCATAGCGGAGGAGCCTGATGTGGGGCTCAATCCCATAACGCCGGGATCACGCCCTGAGCTGAAGGCTGACGCTTAACTGCTGTGCCACCCAGGCGCCCCTATTTTTTTTTTATAATAATTTTTTTTATTATGTTAGTCACCGTACAGTACATCCCTGGTTTTTCGATGTAAAGTTCGATGATTCATCAGTTGCGTATAACACCCAGTGCACCATGCAATACTTGCCCTCCTTACTACCCATCACCAGCCTATCCCATTCCCTCACGCCCCTCCCCTCCGAAGCCCTCAGTTTGTTTCTCAGAGTCCATAGTCTCTCATGCTTCATTCCCCCTTCTGATTAACCCCCCTTCTTTATCCCTTTCTTCCCCTACCGATCTTCCTAGTTCTTATGTTCCACAGATGAGAGAAACCATATAACTGTCTTTCTCTGCTTGACTTATTTCACTTAGCATTATCTCCTCCAGTGCCGTCCATGATGCAGCAAATGTTGAGAAATCATTCTTTTTGATAGCTGAGTAATATTCCATTGTATATATGGACCACATCTTCTTAATCCAGTCATCTGTTGAAGGGCATCTCAGCTCTTTCCACGATTTAGCTATTGGGGTGAACATTGGGGTGCATATGGCTCTTCTCTTCACTACGTCTGTATCTTTGGGGTAAATACCCAGTAGTGCAATGGCTGGATCATAGGGTAGCTCAATTTTTAATTTTTTAAGTTTTATTTTATAGTAGCTATTTTTTTTAAAAAAACATTGGTCAAATTCTTATGGTCATGTATGCTCTCAAACTATTAAAACTCATTTGGATTGCTCCTTTCTTCAAGACATTTACAATTACTTTATTCTATTCTTATACAAATTGTAAAGTTTGAGACAGAGAAACTTGACTTACCACAAGGTTGGATATGAAAGTAGTTACGAGAGTACAGAAATGCCACACTGCAATTTAAGGCAGCAGCAGAATACTAAGCCAAATTTAAACCAGAGGGCAAATTACCATTGGTAGACATGAAACAGAATTGGACTTTGCCCAGAACTTTATCTCTATATTTATAAAAAGGAATTGGGAGTTATTTTATGGACAAAAATAAAGCTTTGCTTTATTTGTCTCACCTGAATGACTGAAAATATTTTCGTAAGTCAAAAATTTATGGCCAGTGCTACCATTTAGACTGACATTTAAAAGCTATTTAAAACCCTCAGTTGCTAAAATTATACAAGCACAAAACACAGAGATTAAATGTTGATTTATATGGTAATTTTGCTGAAGTAACATCTGAATAATATGAACAATAAAAAGAAATGGGTATCAAGTTAGTGATGTGGATTTACAAGGGTACTTCCTCCATTACGACAGCACACATAATTCAATTAAATCTATACATGACAGGTAATAGTGAAAACATTCTTTCTAATCTGAAGGTATAGAATCAATCTAATTCCAGCTTCACTATAGTTCATTATAAGGAAATTTTAGAATTTTAATATTCTTTTATGGTTTATAAATTCTCTAAGGTATACTATGAACAAGGAATTATTTAAAACTATTATGAAAGCCTCTGATTTAGAGCTTTAACAGAATATTATTTATACTGAAGGAAGTGTGGACTGAGGACAGACAAAAGAAGTGGTATAATAAATTATATCCCTTAAATAAATAACAACTGATATACGATAAAAGGCCTTTAAGGCCAATACTTTCTACGATCCCTTATTAATACAAACTTCTCTTATAATACAGAAAGAACCAAATGTCAATGGGATTTTACTTCTTTCCCAGTGCAATTTTTCTGAATAGTAATATACTATGATGAGAGCAAGGAAGTAATAAGAACCTTGGCAGGTACACTGTGGGGAGGCAGGTATACATTATTAAGCATCTACAGTGTGTCTGGTATTTTACATGTTATAAGAATCCCAAAGAGTGGGTGTTACGGTCTCCACTGGTACATAAGATCGCTGAAGCTCAGGGAAATTAAAGAACTTGCCTAGAGTCACTTATCTAATAAAAGTAGATTCTAAAGTCCATTTAAAAATATAGTATGTCTAGTTCTCTAAACAATCATAATCGCATCATCTATCTTCCAGTTGTGATTTTCACTGACTGCTGTCCCCCCCGCAAGAGACACCCTGAAAATAGATCTATATTGGATACAACTCTAGAAGGGGCTTGCAGATATCATGAAAATGTGTAATTTTAGTGAAACATAGAAAGGCTCACCCAGATGTATACAAAATAAATCTGTGCATCCATCTGTGGAAATTTATTATCAAGGTGAATTAGCCTTGCTCAATAATGATACAGCTAAAACTCATTGTCACTGACAACCACTTATATAATTAATGATGATGCAGACTGTCAGAAGTCAAAACACTTAAAATTGAAGAGATCTAGGACTACTTTAGCATGGAATACATTCAGTTTTACATGCAACACAGAATGACAGAATGTTGTTCGTGTGCTTTGGAATCAGATCTGGATTTATAACTTGGTTATAGCAATTACTGGCAGTACAAGGGAAGAGACTTTGGAAAGTTTCTCTAATCCTCGGTTTATTCATCTGCCAAATGAGGAAAATAAAAGTACCAAATTTACAGGGTTATGATTTAAGTAACATACATTAAAGACCTGAATGGCAGGGCGCCTGGGTGGCTCAGTCAGTTAAACGTCTGCCTTCGCCTCAGGTCCTGATCCCAGGGCCCTGGGATTGAGCCTGCACTGGCTCCCTGCTCAGTGGGGAGTCTGCTTCTCGTCTTCCTCTGCCCCTCCCCCCTGCTCGTGTTCTCACAGGCTCTCTCAAATGAATGAATAAAAATCTTAAAAAAAATTAAAAAACAAAGGCCTGACTGGCACAAAGTTGGTGCACAACAGATATTACTGCAGTTCTCTAATTGATCTGGGCAAAGTCTGATGTGCCCAAATACACTAAGGGGCTGGGCCTTCTTGGCACTGTCAGTGCTCCCTAGCCAAAGACCACCAGGAACATACCCATAGTGGGATGAGATGAGTTTAACACTCATTGCAGTGAAGCACAGTGCTCACTATGGGATAAAAAGGGGTGTCTCTGAAAGGATTTTAGAGCTTATTGTAGATTTGGGGCTTTTGTTGAATGATTCTGGGGAGGTTCCAAGGAAGGAGGGTTCACTCTAGATTGGCTACTGCCAGAAAGCAGAGGCAATTCTAATTCTCCAGGGAAGGCAGACTAGAATGAGGCTACAGCTGCAGCTGGTAAAGAAGCAGTCACTCGCATTAGCTGGGAGGAGGCAATGTCTGGTATTTTGCATGTGGCACAGTGACCTTGTTTTTGTCTGTGCTGAGACATCATAAAATGTTCTTGTTTTGTCTCATCTTATCATGGTCTCAGTATAATCTTGTCTATTGATGTTCTGAGAAATTGTTTCTGCCCAGCTTCTAACAGTACTTGAGGTCTCAGTGTCAGATCAGTTCCTGGATATCCTGGGCTATCTTTCTTTTTCTCAGTATGTTTTCAAACTATCTAAGAGGCCAGATCCACTACACGTGTTTAATAAGCTTCCTGGCTTAATAAAAACCTGAATTAATTTAAAAGTGAGTTGTATGTTGTAAGGATGTAATATTTTAAACAAATCACAACTACTGTTAATTCAGATGTTTGCTTCACTCATTGTTCTGCTCAACAGCGATGGCCGTATAAAAACAACCTAATTTTAATTTTACAGATATAAAGTCCAAGTGATTTTAAGGTCAGTCTTGAATCAAGAGCCAAAGCATAAACTCCAATCAGTTCACTTTTCTCTATGAGATGTAAATTAAACTTTATTAAATAAGTTTTCTCTCTTCCTCTGATGACTATACTGGGTGGGCAAATTCTTTTCTTCATGTTCTTTATCAATTTCCATGGCTAAAACCAACCAACCAAAAACCCCCATGCACCTGTTTTATCACTGCTTAGCCAGACTTTAAAAAGAACTATACCTTCAGTTTTGAAAATCCATATTGTGCATAATTTTCTTTTTCAAATAATGAATGTTATTTTCACGAGTAATTAAAAAGATTTAATGGTTGTTTATAATAACACTTTAAGAGGAAAATATTTTCACAGTGTATTAGAATTACTATTTGCCATACTCATCCCAAACTGGCATTTTACGTTTATAATACTTAAGTAATTTTGAAAGAGTGGATCAGTGTTAAAAATTGGCTACACAATGGCTATCTATCACCTGTTTTAGAACAGGTTGTACTGCCATACCAAATGCCCCCTCACTCTGAATTTTTTGTAGTAGTCCATGATAATTCATGCAAATGACTGTCACACAACCACAGTCTGCCTCAGTTCCAGTGTTTTCCTGCGGAAAGTATTATAAATGAAAGGGGTAATAATCATAATCTCAAGTAATAGAGAACCTGTGATGAAATAAGGAAGGCTGGTATGGTAAGGTCAGTCCTGAATGACGGCAATGCCTTTACTACAGAGAAAAGCACTTGCACGAGCAGATGCTCCCTGAACTGCCTTAGAGCAGGCTTCGCATTCCCAGTAAAAGGGAGAACACTTGGCTAGAGTTTCTCATAACTGGAATATCAATGGCAATAGTAAACAGAGTTAAAAAGGCTGAGCTCGGAATCAAAGCAAATACCAGATGCCAAACTATCTGTTACTAAATGCCCTCATTGACACTTGAAGTATTTGAGGGGGAGAAAGTGGGAAATTTCATTCAAAAGTTTTGGGGTTTCACAAAAGCAGATATACTGAAAAAGGCATTAAATAAATGAAAAAAAAATGACTATTTATAATACCTTCAGATTTAGGGTTACTTAATATCATATATAATAAATATATATGTATAATGTATGTATGTGTATGTATATGTGTGTTTGAGTGTGTGTATAGGCACCGTGAGAAATAAAAATATATCCAGATATAAATGAAGATCAAGGATATTTATCATAAATATTTCAAGTGCTTTTTGTTAGTTAAGTTGATAGCTATAGAGGGCTTTCAAATTTTTATTAAGGACTACAAAGATTCTCTAAAATTTAAAATATTATTTAAAAAAAGGAGGGGTGCCGGGGTGGCTCAGGTGGTTAAGTGTCTGCCTTCGGCTCAGGTCATGATCCTGGGGTCCTCGGATGGAGCCCCACGTCACGCTCCCTGCTTCTGCCTCTCCCTCTGCCACTCCTCCTAGCTTGTACTCTCTCTCTCAAATTTAAAAAATAAATTTAAAAATATTTATAAAAATGAAATAAGACACCTTTCTAGTAAAAGTACATTTTATCATAAATCACTTTTTTAATAATATATAATCCTATAATTTTACATGAATATGGACCACAATGTGACATTTTTATTACTTCAGATATATGTTGTACTCGTAACACTTACTGCAACACAAGTGAAAATAAATCAACAAATACCTCACAATTAGTTCTCATTCATTTTAAAAATATCATATGAATTATGTATGTCCAGTACATCGATCTGAAATAACAGAGGAAAAAACACTGGCTGAGCTGCTGCTTTTATATACTTGTTGGTTAAAACTCTGTACTAGTCAATAATGGCTTAAATTATAACACTGGGTCATTTATAAAGAAAGTGATAAAGAGATAAGAGGAGTTTAGAAGAACACCCAGAAATATAAGATGAAGAAAACCTTAGCAACTTTGATAGAAGCCTTTCTAGAATTTATCCATCTGCTTAGTAAATACTGTCTCAAGCATATTTCACAAAAATGTAAATCCAGTGGATATGAGAAATTAAAAGATGTTACAGTCATCTAGGTATGTCAGTGCCTTACATGATGCCACAGGAGTGACATTTTCTTGGGAAAATATTTATTAGCAAATATTAGTAATTAGTAAAATAATTAGTAAAAAAATTTTTTTTCTTTACCTCATTAGTAAAAAGGGGGCAGCACTAATGATTCACTTTAGAGGACAAGGATAACAACAAATTGTTAAATTACAAAGTTGATACTGCTTTATTAAATCATATATAAAAACCATGTAATGCACATGGAGCACTACTGAATTAATCAACCTACTATAGTAAAATATCCTTCAAGTTAAACTTATAATGGCATCTATACTTTTTTCCCCAAAGTATTTACAATGAAGTGCCAATGAACTTCTCTACCACAATTTTAGGTCAACTCATGAAACGAATACTGCAGAGTATATATGTTATAGTTAATTCTTGATTTCTGCCCATTATTATTCTTCAAAGACAGAGAATTGAAATGTTAAGTCTTACCTGACCAGGTTCTGTTCCAGTGACAGTCAAGTCTTGGATGGATCTACGTCTTGGTTGTCCGTTGCCTTTTAAAAGATTAAAAAAAAGTAGAATACTGAGATCTATTCAAACAGACAACAAGGTTGTTACTGCTACAGTAGGAAGTTGGAATTTGTTGCTCCTTGGATCTACACAGAATGTTTGTGGGAAAAACAGTTAAGTGAGTTTATTGTTAAAAAAAAAGAGAAAGAGAGAATGTTGTAAGGAAAGGAAGAGAAACAGCTGCAGAGTTTTAACTCAGAAGTTGCTGGCCTACAACAAAGTAGGTCCTAATACAATAACCACTCCTACCCCACATGAATAGCTGCTGAACTCTCTTGCACCATCTTCTGTCATGTATTTAAATAGATGAATGTTTGTGGGCTGGGGCTGATGATGGCATCTATTTCAAGGGCCTTACGTTACAGTTTCTACAGCAAGACAGCTAGCCTGCAGGTAGTATAACATGAATGCCTTTAACCAACAACAGTACCTTGTTTATTCAGAGCCTAAAAGGACGCTTAGGCTTAAATTTATTTTACCGAGTCACACTTACTTAATCCCATTAGTCTTTGTTAGAATCTAGTCATTTATTAGGGTGAACAACTCTTTTAATTTCCTACTGAAGATGAATGACTCTCATTCCATTTTCAAATATACAGCTTGTTGAAATGGGCAATTTGCTAATCCTGCTTTAGGAACTTCCATGCTAATAATTTAATTTAAAAACCAGTTTATGAAAAATTCTACAAATATAAGCAAAATAGAATGAACTAAGCAATAGTTTCTCTCAGTACTTTTACTTGGGAATAGAGCTGTTTATACGGTATCTTCTAAGAGAAGAGATCAGCTGTCAAAAGGGAAACACCAAAATATTGTGAGAAACAGCTGATATACTCAAAATTCTTTTGACTCTGAAAGCTGTATTATATAATTTCTCAACTAGTAGGCAGCACTCAGAACATGTACTCTTAACAATTTTGGCCCGATTAGCAGAGAGAATTCATTCTTCACATTTTATATTTCTATAATCCTCAGTATCTTATTTTAAACCAATCAGCAATATAATCTAGCATCTTAATCCACGTGACCCCATTATTATTTTGCATGTAAACTAAAATGACTTTACAACAGAATGTTTAATGCAGTAATATGTGCAGTAAATATAAAAACTCAAGGTTATAGCCACACTCAATTTTGTAAGACATCATCGCTTTTATCATTTTAAGCTATGTTTTAGCATTCTCTGCATAATTTTAGCTCAGATTTACTTCAAATTTCATTTCATTCCAAGTTCCAACTTTTTTTTTTTTTTAAGATTTTATTTATTTGAGAGAGAGTGAGAGAGAACATAAGCAGGGGGAGTGGCAGAGGCAGAGGGAGAAGCAGGCTCCCTGCTGAGCAGGGAGCCAGATGTGGAGCTCAATCTCTAGACCCTGGGATCATGACCTGAGCCCAAAGGCAGACGCTTAACCGACTGAGCCACCCAGGTGCGCCGCAAGTTCCAACTTTTGGATACAAATTAAAACAACACAAATAATAGCACATTTGTTGAATCAGGCATACTAAGATACTTTTGTGAAAGTTTTTAACTATCCCTGTTTCCTGAGGACAAAAAGATCCCTACCACCATGACTAATAAGCAATTTTAGGCACATTTCATTCAACACAATCACTCTAAAATTAGCTTAGATGAGACAGGCTTATAAAAGTGTCTGGAATTCTCTTTTCAGATTAGCAACATTTGTGAATCTGGGGAACCACCCAGCACATGTGTCTAAAAATCATTACATCACCACTGCAATAACAACAAAAACAAACTCAAATCTAAGTGGGGTAGAAGGGGAATAAAAACTTTTGAGAAAGTAGGGTAAATAAGAAGTGACACAGTTAACAAATGCCATAAAATGAGAAATCTTCAAGATACAACATGAGTCAAAGCAAGCAATATTAGGCAATGCATTTTAATTAGCATAACCATGGCAGAAAACATCTGGCAAATAGTTTAGACAAAGCAAAAAAGGACTGCAATCAACAAATACTTGTTGCTCCAATATTACGTTTTAAGTCATAATTTAGAAATGTGAATGTAAAAAAAATGAAACTCCCATTATTGCAAATGAAAATTACTGGGTGTGTTCTCAGTAAATTTAGCTTGAGTCTGAACTGTTTTTTGCAACTAAATACTAATTTAGAAACTCACTTATTTTACATTTTTTCATGGTTCTTTGATATGTGCATACCTATATTACACATGGTAGTATAAATGAAAAAAGTAAAAAATCAAGAGCAAATACTATGTCTACAGATGCCTGATCAAGGAAATCTGAAACCTGCTAATGATGTCCTGAGTATTTCCTTTTGTAATAAATTCTGGAACTTTTAGGACTCGCGATAGGGCATAAGTGATATATTTTAGAACAACTTCTCTAAATAAGAGCAATAAAAGGAATATACTATACCCCAAGCCCATCATAACCCCCCCACAAACCCCTTTCCCCCCCCCGAAAACAAAGTGTGCTTGAAATAGCAGCTTATAGGCCAATTCAGTTGTTTTTACAACAATGCCACAAAAACAGAATCCATCTCTTCAAAAAGCTGCTCTTTTAAGTACAATTTGTTTACTGAACTGGTATTTGAACAGAGTACTTCCTAGTCACTCCTGTGGCTTTTCTTACTGGTTTAAGTAAGCTCATGGTTTTCCTTACCCTAATTACTCTTATTTTTCTATTTTCCAAACTTCCCGAAGACTCTTTTCATGTAAAAATCAACACTACATTTTACTGGAGACATCTCTTAACAAATGTTGGCAATTTTGAGATTCATAAGTTTTGAATAATAAAATATTTAATATTAAAAATATTAAAAACTATTAAAAACTATGTTCTCTTCATGTGTAAAATACATAAGATTTAAAAAATTTGTACAGCAGTAATACACTGTAGTATTATAGCACTGCTTCATGGTAAACTATGCAATTTAAAAATATATGTTCTCATTTAGGCTGCCACAAATGTCATATTCCTTAATTTATTTCAACAAATTCTGCCTCATTCCTTAGAAGGCCCTTCAGGGTGGGTTTTTTTCCCCTCCTATTGAAGGAAAGTAATTATTATTGATGTTTTGCTTTCTAACAAACTAGCTTTATTAGGTTAGAGTTCAGTTTTTTCTATTACAAAATGTGATCTTGATAGGCTACAATACGTAAAGACTACTAAAATTCTCTTTAATGTTGGTTAGAGGAACTTACCTATTTAATTAGCCACAAATACAGGATTTTATTGAGAGGTGGCTACACACAACAGAAGCAGAAACATTTCAGCATAACTCTCCTTGGGCCTCAGAGTCCCTAATTCGTATGTTTATAGCTGCTAATGACACTATGTGTCCAAGGTAGGAACTTGCCAGATCTAGAAAAGTTTACTTCTTATCTCACTGCCTCTTCACACCAGCACTGCACTATTCAGGGGGAAAAACTGCACCAATAATTTATGTACTTACAGTTAAAGTAATGTTTATAAACATTAGTATCTACTGGTTCTTGAAGCAAATATAGTATTAAAATGTTATATTCTGGGGCGCCTGGGTAGCGCAGTCGTTAAAAGCGTCTGCCTTTGGCTCAGGGCGTGATCCTGGTGTTCTGGGATCGAGCCCCACATCGGGCTCCTCCGCTGGGAGCCTGCTTCTTCCTCTCTCTCACTCCCCTGCTGTGTTCCCTCTCTCGCTGGCTGTCTCTCTGTCACATAAATAAATAAAAAATCTTTAAAAAAAAGAAAAAAAAAAAAAAAAAAAGTTATATTCTTATCCTGACGGGAGAAAGCAAAATAGTGCCCAACTGTCTCTGAACAGTATCGAAGCCTCCAGTTGTCCAGCATTCTATAAAGCCCTCACTGCACTGCCCCCACCAGTCCAATCTGTTTGCCAATTACCTAAGATATTTGAAACTTCTAAAGGAGGGAAAGACTTAGGTATAAGAAACTTAACTACCCATTTATTTTTGTTAAATATGCTTGAGCTCTGCCATACTCTACTTACTGTATTTACTCATCACACTCTTGAAAACAACTAATATAGAGCTAAATGTGTCTGACTGAAATTAAAAGTGAATACTCATTACATTTTTCTCAGTTAAGATATCTAAATGCAGCTGAAATCACAAGGACACCTGAAGTGTCTTTCACCTTTAAGAACAGTATTACAAACAAAAAATATCAATTAAATTCAGGCTCTTCAGGGACCTAGGCAAAAACATTTTACATGACTGACTAAAAAACATTTACATATTCAATCTTTATTATATCCTTAAGAACTGTATGTAACACGGAAAATCATCTTTGGTCAAAGCATTCTATGATTCTAAAACGCTATGCGCCATGATTATTTTAGCCTTACAAAAGGTATACTAAAGCACCACTGTTCAAGGCTCTCGAATAGAAGCACATTAAGGCAATTTTTATCTATGGAATCAATGAGAATATTCAAGTGTTTTAAATGAACTCAAGCATTATAATTTAGTCTGAACTAAGAAATTCAGAACTACCGAGTATAACAGCATAGAAACTTTAAACAAATATTCTATAAAACTTTGTAGGTTATTTTTTTTAAGATAGGCTTATGATTATAGTAGTCATACAATATCCGTATTTGGAAAAATTTACTTTTGCAATATTTGGAAATATATATCATTTCAGGACAGTAATCAATCTGGTATAAACTGTGTGTAAGGAATTTCATATTAGAATGTGAGGAACTACAGAAGACTCATGTTTCAATTAAATCTTTTTACAGGTGGTATGTATGTATGTATTTGATAGTACCTTTTCAGTGGATTTCAAAATGCATTTTATTGCAGTTGATTTCCTTAAGTGCTGTAACTATTCACACTAGGACTCCAGAGCAGAACCGCTGATCTTTTTTGATTACTGAAACTAAAGCTATAAACAAAATTTGCATTAACTACTCAGTCTCTTACTCCATGCTTTAAATGGGAAAAGGCCGTTGTTCCTGTTCTGTTAAATTCTTTTTTGACATTTTACCTGTTTACCTTTGACATCTGGATTTTTGAAAGAAATACAAAATTTAGGTATTCTAACACCAGTAAATATTATCAGAATGTGTTCTATAGTTTCAAAATTCATTACCCCTATTTCACTTGAGTATCTGAGATGAAGATGGTGGAAAAAACAGAACCTTGGAAGCCTGGATAGTAACAAAAACGAATGTGGGAAAGTCAAGAAAATCCAAGTAAAAGAACCAAATAAACAAAAATTCATATTTTTATTAAAGTCTTGGAGGAAAAAGATTAGTAAATTTAAAGCAATCTAATAATATGCCACTCATTCACCTTTTCTTCAAATAAAAGTAAAACAAATTAAAATGAACTGGCTAAAAGGGAGAAACGATTATGTTTTTAAAACTTCCAAGTTTTAACGGAAAACATTCAAGAAAGTATTTCTTCTTCTCAAAGTTCGTTTCAACTTATTAATTTAAAATGTTCGATAAACAAATAGATTAGAAAATGGCAGGTCAAACAGTTTAAAACCTGAGCGATAAACTTCTACACTTACATTTATTTTGCTTAGGTAGAACACTGTTCCTTGGCAGGGCCTTCTCCACAAATGAAGAATTAGCAAAACGTCACACTCTACTAGTGGTCTGCTCTTAACTATACGTTGCTTGGTAATAAAAAGCCAGATTGATCTACAGCCACTCTTTGTGGGCAGTGAAGAGTAGAAAGGAGTCATCCCCAGCAAACTTTGCCAGTACTTCTTCAGAGCCAGGGTCAATGTAGAAGAGGTATAAAAAAGTGTGTAGCTTGACCCACAGGAACTCCTGAGGTATTAAAGGTCTATTTTTGCATGACCCGAGTGACTATTACATTAATGAATGTTATTGTAAGCCACAGATTGCTTACTCTTCCTCATCTGAATGATGGCGGAATATAAAACAGTGCTGAAGAGCAAGCAAAAAACAAGACTTGAATTTGTTCACCTGGGACTAGATTAGGCATTTTAGTCACTATAAAGATGTATTTTTAAAAGAAAATTCTTTAGAGTAACAGTGTGTATTTTACCATTTAAAAAAGTTTGTAAATTTTTAAAAATTCAAGCGAGACATTTTCAAAAAGACGTATTTGTACACTGCCAATAAGTACACATAAAAGTTTTTACGATGCTTAAAGTAACACTCTTATTAGAAGAGGCAGTTCACTCCAAGAAGTACACTCGACTCAGTATACTGAACTTGGCCAAAGGACAGATAAGATAAAAAAACATAGGTATGTATTAAAAAAAAATGCTTACAAATGGGATCCAATATTAATGAATACCCGGTTTGGATATATGAAGAGGTTTTGTAATACCACAGAACTTGTGAGAAATGGACTTTGAGGAAAAAAATTGTAGAAATTTTTTTGAAATTTTTTCCAGAAATCTAGGCACTAAGAAATTTTGGGAATTAAGTATCATCTTCCTTTATAACTTAAAACGGCCACATAAGACATCTGAAATAGTCCCAAAGCACAGATTATATTTTTATATTTAATTTAAAAACACAACTTAAGAACACATTAATGTCTGGCTTTTATGTCCAACTTGTTAATTTCAGTGCTTGTATTCTTTTATTAAAGAAAGTGAAACTGATTAGGTTAATGTTTGGATATCTGTGGGGAAAAAGTCACCGAGAATATGTAATAAAATGTGTTATTGAATACCATTTCTATTTGAACAGCATTGTTGCTCTGGCAGTTAAGAGGAGAATTAAGGTTTCCTGACTCCAGTAAGGACCCAGTGTCAAATGAGGGTCTGCTGGCCAAAGAGAGGCAGAATTCTCTATCCTCTCTGACTCAAACAAAAGAGGAGAAAATGGACATGATTTGGAGTCAGATCTAGGTTGGGATCCTGGCTATGTGCCTCTGGGAAAACCACTCAAAGCCTATTAGATCTAAGTTCTTCATTCGTGAAGTGGCTATAATTTTATCTGGTAGCCCACTTACAAGACTGCTGTAGAGGTCAATTAAGATGGTGTACTCTTAACTACTTTACAGGCCACACTAAAGCATCTAAGCAGGGTTTCTCAGCATCGGCACTGTTGACATTTTAGGCTGGATATGTCCTGGCTTTTGGAAGATCGTCTGGTATACTGCTGGATGTTTATCAGCATCCCCCAGCTCCTGCCTACCTGCCACTTGTGACTACCAAACATGTTTCCAGATGTTGCCAAATATCCCTTGCAGGGCAAATTCATCCTGGTTGAGAACCATTAAGACTATTCTTTCTCTTTTCTCTCCCTCATTATTTTGTACAGTACTGGCTACACCGTTCAATATATGTGTGTGTATGTATTAATGCTTATTCTTAATGCTTACTCATAAGACATGGATTAAGATTATACTGCTATTTGCCTAAATTTTCCTGATTCACTCAAACATTTAAAATAATCACAGCTTAACAGTATGCATGTTTAAGTGTTCCCACTTCTTTAGTCAAAATATTATTTCTTTAAACACTGTACCTTTCAGCATGGGGGTAAAATGATCTCAAATACTTTGTTAATTCTGCAAGCAGGCCATGACTCAATAAATGAAATTACTATGTGAGAAATGGGTTAACTCTTTTCTCTGAACAGCAATAGTGATGATGTTATAGAATAAAGCACTTTGAAAGAATAAAAATTAATTACTTTAATATAAAATGGTTTTATACAAAGTGTCTCCTAATGCATTATCTATGTTTTATGCATATTTATAATTTATACAGATTTTATATGTATCCTAGTTCATAGCCATGGGAGGTCAAGACAGTTTGTTCATTTAATAGGCACATACTTACTAAATACTTTGTGTGAGGCACTGTGTCAGATAACTGCTGATACCATCAGTAATAAGTAACAAATACATGGTCTCTATTCTGTTTTTATTTTACTAGAGGAGAAAATGACCTCTAGGTATTCAACTACGATACAATACTATGCTAAAAGCACAATTATAGGCAGTGTATAGAGTGCTAAGGAATTTACTCAAATCACATCCACAAATGTGTGTGGGAAAAATTGTGTATTTCTTTTTGGGGAAGAGGTGGAGGAAAACTCAAAGAAGACAGAGAAATAAATGATAATTTTGATGACATATATTAACCGATAATTTATGCCATTTAAGTTTCTGTCAAACATGGTGATTTAGATTGATCTATGAAATTATTACCATTACAAATAAAAGCAATTTACCAATTTAAGACACTGAAGTACCATGTGTGAGTTAGGTATAAAACATGTAATTTGCAAAAAGATTCTCTTGATAACATACAAGAATCAGAATTGACCATGATTCTTTGACAAGATACCATGCAAAACAGAAAATCTCATTTAGTTTTATTTGTTTTTATTTTCTAGGTAAAGGCAAAATGGTATTTAGCAATTCTCTTCTCAACTTCAAATTTCACTTGCTACCAACAGAAAGAGGCTTATAAAGGAAGCCTACAGGGAACCCCAAAAGTAGAAACTAAGGAAGGAAAGAAGCCAAGGACAACAAATATTTTTAAACAGTTGTTTCCTCTTTCTGCTGGGTGCAAATAAAATCTTGGTTCAGTTCATCTGCTCACTTAAAAGCAGGAGGATGTTGGTAAAATTCTAGGCTAGTATTCTCCCTTCTGGGAAAAGGTTTACTTTGCCTTCTATTCTACCCTCATTTTTGGAGATTTAAGGTATCCTGTCAAGTCTGCTTCAGAATATATAAATGTATAGTTTTCAGTCTGTCTTCCTAATCACTGCATGGAAGGTATCTATTTTTAGGTCTTACACAAATTGGAGCAAGAAGCATTTTACAAGTACCAGGGATCATTATTCCGGTCCCACAGCTATTAGACCAACTCAGGTGGTCTATGATACCTGATATGACGATCTCAGGGACATCCAGAATGTTGCCAAATGAAGCAGTTTTACGGTGGCCCCGTTTAGGCTTGGAATAGGCTGCAAAAACATATATATACAGTATACATGCAAACAACCACAAACAGTAACACAGAAAACGATTAACTACGAAAACAGAATACTTTTCAAATAGTTATGTTAATAATACTTCATGCAGAATAGCATGCAGAACTATCTAACTTTTCATCCATGCTTAGAAAAGGCGTGATTTAGGAGAAAACAAACTATCAATAAAGATGTTTCACATACTGGTTTTAATTAGCAGGAAAAAAAAAATAAAAAGGACAGAAACAAAGCTGCAGGGTAATGAGGAAGCTAAATTTCAAACACGTTCAGAGAAACAATCTACCTAAGTGAAATCACTGATAAGCGATGGAAGGGTAGGATGAAAGTGGGAAGGAAGAGAGGAGTTAAAAAGAAATAAGCTGCCGTATTTGTTTTAATCACACAAACACAGGAATATATGTTCGAATTAGATGTTTCTTGAAGTGTGCTATAAAGTAAAATTTGTGATTAAATGGTAATTATTGAATCAAAGTGTGAAATGTGTATGCTTTTGTAAATAAAATATTTACACATACTTTTAGTAAACTGAATATTTACTGTAGTTTCCAAAGTTCGAGGTGCATTTCCATTAAATGTGAACAGTATTAAAAGCTGGAGAATACTTTCAAAGTAAGACAATTCACAAAAAAATCTGAACTGTATAAAATTCAGTGATGTTCAGTAACATCTGTCCTACATTGACAGAGGGTGGGATAACTTAAATGTGTGTAGTTGTTTTTAACCTAGTGAAATGTCACTTCTGTAAATAATTATAAACCAGTACCTGACTAGAAAATTGACACTAGTAAAGATATAAAACTGTTATAACGCCACTTCTTATTTTAGAGTAGCAATCATTATTTAGCAGATCTAACTTGAACGATACCCTTGAAGTGAAAAGGTTCCCCAAGTGTGAAGATATGTCACTGTGTGCACTATTCATCTGCCACTACACTGAGATGCCCTCATTTGACAGAAAAACACTTGCGACTCAGAGGCCAGGAGGGCTTTTTAGTGGCTGGTGAGCTCCATTCAACTTGATCATTTACAAAGATACATCTGTGTGGCAAAGACTGCTAGTCCCCTGCCAATCTCTATTGTTCCCCTCTTTCTTAGCAACAGAACCCCGACTTTACTCAGGATAGCAATGTTCCTAGATAAAAGATCACAGATCCTTTTTTCCCTTGCAACCACGTGTAGCCATTTGACCATATTACTATGGCCAAAGGCATCTATATGGAAGTTGTTAGGGGGAACTGGTAAAGATCCTTGAAAGAGCTGGGGCATGTACCCTTTGGCCTTCCCATAATTTCTTTTCTTGATGCCTGGACTGTGGATGTGACGACTGCAATTATGATAGCTATTCTCGAGCACAAAGTAACCTTGAGGATGGAAGCTGCACAAACAGGACTGTGGCCCAGAGACAGGGGAGCTCAGGTGCCTAATGATCATACAGCCTACCTTCAAATTTCTTTCTGTATGAAAAAGAAAGCTTATGTGTTAAAGACAATGCTATTTTGAATATTCTGTTATAGCTAGCCTATTCTAATGCTGATATAATCAGTGTTCCTTATTGGATGAAGACAAGTACAGTATGATGGTCCTCTGGGAAACTTCCTTCTGAAAAAAGCTCCACAAAAAATGAGAATATTCTATTTAGAAAAAAAACAACAAATGAATGAGAAAAAAGACCTAAAAAAAAAAAAAACCCAAACAAACCTGGTTAGCTAAGTTAAAAAAAATATATAACTAATATACATGAAAATACACATGTACACATATATATGGTTAAAAGACCAGAGGTAAATACACAAAGTTGTTAAGTGTTTATCTCTTAGTGGGACAATTATGGAAAACTGTTTTTTGGTTGTTTGTTTCCATTTCCACATTTTCCACGAAAGAAATGTATTTACTTTTATAATTAGCTCCCCTCTACCCCTGGAAGAACTGGAAAGAAAACAAATTAAACCAGCATTACTAAGCTGAAACTTGGTTAGAAAGAAGGTTACAAATTTACTCAGGTAATAAAAAATATACAACTGACCCTTGAACATGGGTTTCAATTACGTGGGTCCAATTACATGTGATTATTAAAAAAATACAGTATGGTATTGTAAAATATATTTCCTTATAATATTCTTTTTTTTTTAAAGATTTTATTTATTTGAGAGAGAGAGAGAGAGAGAGAACAAGCAGGGGGGACAGCAGAGGGAGAGGGAGAAGCAGGCTCCCTGCTGAGCAGGGAGCCAGATGCTGGGCTCAATCCCAGGATCCGGGGATCATGACCGGAGCCAAAGGCATACGCCCAACCAAATGAGCCACCCAGGTGCCCCTACAATATTCTTAATAACATTTTATTTTCTCTAGCTTACTTTATCATAAGAATACAGCATATAATACATATAATATACAAAACATGTGTTAACTATTTGTTATGGGTAAGGCTTCAGGTCAATGACAGGTTATTAGTAGTTAAGTTCTGGGGGAGTCAAAAATTACATGCGAATTTTCTTTTTTTATTTGAGACAGAGTGAGAGTGAGAGAGCACGAGTGGTGGTTGGGCGGGGGGTGGCAGAGGGACAGGGAGAAGCAGGCTCTCCACTGAGCAGAGAGGAGGACCCTGAGATCATGACCTGAGCCAAAGGCAGACACTTAACTGAGTCACCCAGGCACCCCTGGATTTTCTTTTTTTCTTTTTTCTTTTTAAAGTTTCTTAGTGTGTATGTATATATGTATGTATTTATATATAGAGAGAGAGCACTAGCTAGGGGAGAGGTGAAGGGAGAGGGAGAGTGAGAATCTCAAGCAGACTCTCTGTCAAGACGCTCAACCGACTGAGCCACCGAGGCAGGCGCCCCTACATGTGGATTTTCAACTGCATGGCAGTTTGATGCCCCGAACCCGGGTGATGTTCAAGGGTCAACTGTAATTGTTTTTGTGCTAACCAGTCCTTCTGTAATTAATCATTTTAAGGCCTGAAAAAAATGGAATTCAAATGCTAGCTTTTTCAAGACTAAATAAAATTACCATGATCTTTTATATAAGAATTAAAAGAATTAGCTACATCCAACTTTGCTATTTTTGCTATTGGAAGGAAGAGGAGCAGACAATAAGGCCAAATCATATCTGGACCTAGAGTACATTTTTCTGCTAATTTCAAAACAAAATATTTGCTATTATTTGAAGTCAGTACAAATTCTACTGGAATCATTAAAAATCTTCTAAAACATTCTGGTTTGGGCAAAATTTCAATTTCCCACTTAAATTTTCAGTTCATGTTTGAGATGAAAGAATTACATTTGATAAAAATATATTTTATGATCCAAATAATTTTACAAGTCATACCTGCTTTATTTGGACTTGGAGAAAAACATATAAATTACTGCTAGAAGCTCCTGCTTTAAAAAAATTTATGACACAAAAAGCCAACATTCCCACTACTGAAACAATTAAAACTACTCTCTCCACTCCTCTTCAGATTTTTATTTCCTTTTTACCTGTGGTTGCAGCAATCCTGGCTTCTATTTCAGACATGTCAGCACTCATCCTCTTGCCCTCGGAGGTTGGGGGCAAGCTCTCCACACTGCTCCCACGGGAAGCTCCCAAGCTTAAACGTCCTGATTCACTCTGTTAAAATTACAGGTCAATTTGAATTACTGAAACTCTTTAAACTGAAAAATCCTGGGTAGCCTAAGATGAGGAAGATATCACCTGAGATTCTTAATGGATTCTGTTCTGTTCTGAGAGAAAAGGGAAGTTTTAAGGAGAGGGAGCTGCAGGTGTAAGGGAGGGCAAACTACAGACACTGCCTTTCGGAAAAGGCACTCACTGGAGTTAGGAGTTAAAGGCTACAATTATTAGTTAACCTAAATGCCTCAGGTAAGATGAATAAAATCACTTAAAATACTTTTAAATCAACAGTAGTAAAAATATAATCAATCTGAACAACCTGAAATGACAGACGGGACAAACTCCTTTAACTGGGTCGTAGAACCAAGAAATAAGCATTTTATTTATTTTTTTTGGCATTTTACATTTTTAATCATCAACCATTAAAGTTAGGGAACATCATAGGGAAGGAGCTGCACTGCTGGCAAAGGCTGCAATCATCAGAAGGGAAAACAATTTGGTGTTAAACGGTAGGAGAATCTCATTTTATGTCTCTATTCTTATCTGTCTGCTTCAGGAACCATTTGTATAATGGAAAACAACAATTAATTTCAGTTAGTATAAAATCATAACTACTAGCAAGGTCATCATATGATTTTACTTTTAGGAACAAAACAAACCTGTTGCTTTGCCTGATTTTTCAACAGTTTTGATTCTAAGCGTTTAATAGTATCATTTGTGGCAGGAACTTGCTCCATATTAGTGTCACTTTTATTACTGGTATTTGTAGAAGCAATGTCCATGAATGAGCCTAGGAAAGCAGAAATATTTATGATTATACGTTGGGAATAATACAGATGCTTCATTCAATAATATGTAACTTAAATTCTTTTCTAAACTAATAAGACATAAATAGGACTTTTCAAGCCAATTAAGATATCCAAACCCATTTTAAATGAAACTTACGGACAGCACAAAAAGGGAACCAAAATGCTTATTAGTCTTCTAACAGTCAAGGATGACTGTAACATTCTTAGCCTGAGCTAGTAAATCAGACTGGCCATTAATCAAGATGGGGAAGACCATGGGAGAAGTAAGTTTGAGGGGAATGTCAGGAGCTTAGTTTTTGGAAAATGGTAAGCTTGCGTTCCTATTAGATATCAAGTAAGTAGTTGGATATATGAGTATGAAGTTCAGGTCAGAGATGGAGCAAAACATCAGCAAACAGATGGTATATAAAGCTATGATACTGGATGAGATTACTGAGGAAATGAGTGTAGAGAGATAAGCAAAAGAGCCTTAATGACTGAGTCCTAGGCAGGCTGACATGTATAGGTTGGGAAGATAAAAAAATTACCAGCAGAGGAAACCATCAGAGAAAGTGGCCAGAGTTGGAAGATGGAAACCCAGGCTAGTATGGTATCCTAGAGACCAACTAAAGAAAGTCCTACATATAAGGAGAACGTAATGAACTATGTTAAATGTTACGGAAAGCCAAAAAAGATGAGAACTGGGGGTGCTTGGGTGGCACAGCTGGTTAAGCATCTGACTCTTGGTTGGCTCAGGTCACGATCTCAGGGTCATGAGATCGAGCCCCAAGTTGGGCTCTGCACTCAGCAGGGAATCTGCTTAAGATTCTCTGCCTACCTCTGCCCCTTCCCCCTGCCTGTGCATGCTCTCATATAAATAAATCTTAAAAATAAAATGATAAGAACTGAAAATCATTTCAATTTAGTCATGTGGAGACAACTGGTGACCTTGACAAGAGCAATTCTGGAGTAGTGGGACAATAAAAGCCTGAATGGACTGGGCACTAGAGAGAATGAGGAAGAGAGAGGCTAAGAGGATGCAAATACAGACTATATTTGCCCTGGGAATGATTCCAGTAGAAAGGGTGATGATGCAAAAGACTGAGGGAAGAACTGCTGGGAAGAGCAGATGGGACAGAGTGCACAAGTAGACAAGCTTGTCTCTGGTGAGAAGCATGGAGAGCTCAGCCACAGTAACAGAAAAGAATGTAGAGCAGATGGGCACAGATACAGGTAGGTGGGCAGATGTAGTGGGGGAGCTTCTGGAAGCTATCTTCTGATTGCTCCAATTTTCAAAGAAATAGGCAAATAGGATCAGCTGAAAGTGAGAAGTGAAGAGGAGATATTTGAAGTTGGAGGAGAGAGACTAAAGTATAACATTAAGTCATCTAGGCGAGAGGAGATAGACTAAATTAGTAAAACTATCCTGCATCACTAAATCACTAAGGCATTTGAAGACAGTAAACATGTGTTCTCTCCAGTCACATTCAGCTGCACTGGTACGGGCAACGGCAAGCCAAGGGTCAGATTTAACCATTTGTGGTTTAGCCAAACAAGCCTAAGACAAGAAATTATAATAACTATCTGGTTTAAGTGAAGGGAGGATGAAAGGAAGGATCTAAGGGAACTGTGGCTCAGTGAAAAGACGGAAGGATCAAAGGCCTGAAGGTCACAGTCCTTAAATAGGGAGAGAGTTTGGAGGTGGTGGTAGAAACAAATAATTGGAATTTTAGAGAAGTTCACTTTAGAATTCAGAGCAACTTAAAGATTTTCGGTAAAAACAGAATTTGGGGTGGGACGCCTGGGTAGCTCAGTTGGTTAAGCGTCTGCCTTCAGCTCAGGTCATGATCCCAGGGTCCTGGGATCAAGTCCCACATTGGGCTCTCTGCTCAGCGGGGAGCCTGCTTCTCCCTCTGCTTGTGCACTCTCTCTCTCTATCCCCCTGACAAATAAACAAAATCTTAAAAAAAAAAAAAAAAAGAATTTGGGAATAACTATTAAACCAGCTTAAAATAAATGTAATTATTTTTGAGGTGGGGGAAACAGATCAGCAAAAATACTCGTCAGTAAAAATAAAATTTTAAGTACAGGATAAATATATGTGTACATATACACATGTACATTTTAGTTGTAATTAAATAATGAATGCTTAAAATGTCATATATTTTGAAAAGCACAATTTTTCTAAGTTGAGACTTACTTTTACTGTCTTTTTTGATGATCACAAACTATAGATCCCACCATTACTTTGTATTTAGAAAACTAAGGAACTTTGAACTAAAAATAAAGAATTCTTAAGTAAGAGTTTCTACAGACTCTTCTACAAAGACCAAAAAGTAAAGCATTCACGATGAAGAAATATGTTGTTTTTTACATTTACAATGATTTCTAATATTATTTGATCTACCCATATCTGTGCAAAAACGATTTTATTTTTCAAATAAAGAATGACATCCCCAGCAATACAAGATCCCATCTTTTTTTATTTAACTGTACAAGAATTCTAAGACTTGGAAGCAGATCTTTAGTAACTCTTTAAACTGGGTACCTTCATGAAGAATGATGTACCTGGAAACCCAAATTGTAGTCAATCATATGAAATGAAGAAATTAAAATGCAAATGGAGACATCATTCATTGCCTCTTGATTATAATTTCATGGGAACAGAGACATATAAAAATTAGGTTATTACTCTTCCAATCTATCCACTTACCTGTACTGGTGGCAGAGTTGCTCTGTCCTTCATCTGAATACTGACAAGGATACTGTAATGGCTCATCTGCTCCTGGAAAGTACTATATATGAAAAAGTAAATCACAGTTTAAAATTTCTTTAATATAAGATAAATCCTGTAAGAATTAATGTGAAGAATACACATTAACTATTACCTTGTCCTGGGATGTGAAAGTAGCAGAGACAGTACTTTATTTTCCCAAGCATATAGTGAATTTATAGATGTCTAAACTCAGTATATGCCTTAAGTTTTTGATTTTACAAAGATGATGATAATGTGCTACTCTCTTAAATTTCAACTGTGATCAATGCTGTGTATGTACTTAAGTAGCTATTTTACACAGAACCCAGATAGTCCTCAAGCAAACCGCTACATTTTTCCAAAGGAATATATCAAATATAATAGTATCATTCCTTGTAATTATGTAGAATGTATTTATGTTTTCAGAGCACTAATACAAACTTCCAAATTGTTGAAATTATTGTCAGTTTGACAACTGAGCCTAGTATGCCATAGAACAATTGTTAGAACTAATATTTTGAATATCAAAGATAGATTATGGCTGTTCCTCTATAAAACGGAGATACAATATTGGGAATTTTTGCTGGATAAAAATTAAAATTTAGGGGAAAAAAGAAAGGTTTTCTTTTCAAATCAGACAAAGCACATATAAGTACAGTCACAATTTGAACAATTTATATATCCCAATGTTTTAAGGTATCTCACTATGGAGACCAAGTTGTTTTCTTATGAGCACATCTTCAGGGCCTAGGATTCTATATATAGCTGGTATTCACATATGATGGTAGGTTTTAATCAGTTTAGTTCAAGCTTAGTTTGCCTAAATTATTTTCAATAGAATAAACAAATCTTTGGCCATTTAGGAAGTCTATATTTAAGGAGATTGAAGGGTTCATCTACTGAGCAAAATTGTTCTACTGTTCTAAATTCAGGCATTTTTAAAGTCAAAGTACCACTCAGTAGATTTTGTTAATGTATCAAAAACTAGAGGCCTAAAATATTCAAATAATTCTAAAAGTGTTTGTTTATAGACTAAGAAATTTTGATAATCATTTGAAAGGGTTCTTTTAAAAAAATTAAAAAAAAATTCTATCTATAAATCCTAGAAGTTTAACTTTTTTAATGGTGAAGGAAAAGCTAAAAATATGCAATGAAACACCAGAAGGTAAAAATCATTAAATAAATGTGTCTGGGAATACAACCATACTACTGCCCTGAATAAATGACCGCATGATGAAGATCTGTACTCAAGAAAATTTAAAATTTAGTTTGGCAAGTTTTAGAGTCAGAAAATACCTAAGTCCTGTATAAAGACATCTAATTTAGCTTGCACTGCATTATAGATGAGGCAACAGGCCCCAAAACAAACACACTTGTCCACTAAGTTAAGCAGGAGGAAAAAGCAAGTTCAGAAACCTACTCTAGCTATCTTTCCATTATAAAGACTAGACTTTTTTTTTCCCCAAAATAACATTTCCTCCTCTGATAATATGAGTAATAAATGCCCATTCTAACTTGGACAATACAGAAAAGTATAAAGCAGGAAACAGCAATAATGTCTTTTCATTTTAAAGCCCCATTCGAACTCAGTATACACCAAATTCCCCTAAATCCAAAGACCCTCAAAAGAAGGATTATACCCGCATCAAGTGAGTCATTATTTTCACAATTTCCTCCATTGAAGGGCGCTGAGAAGGATCTTTAGACCAACAACGAGTCATCAGGCTCTCAATGGGCTTAGGTAAATTTTTGATCAGTGGTGGTCGAGTACCTATAATTAAAAATTAGAGGGGGGGGAAAGAATGTATTTACCCAAAGAATGGTGTAAGCTTTTTATATGTATTTCCAATACAGTATTTATTTTATAGATCTTGTAATTTAAGATTTATTTTGGAATAATAAAAGTACTTTTTTTGTCTATTAGGTTAACATATTTTCATAAAGGGGAGGGTACACCTTTTGCAAGTTAAATTAAAATTTTTAATATGCATTATAGTAAGAGTATGACTGAGAAATAATATCTCATTTGTTCTAACATTGTTCTTTTAACAACTAATAATGGCTTAGTGGGCTTTATTAAGAAAAATAAAATGGTGGTTTGAGGTAATCTTACTTGAACTAAATTCTCAGATTCACTGTAAAAATTTCAGATGTGTCTGAAAAATCACCTTCCATATCGGAAAAGTCATCCACTATAGTATTATACTTACTGACCTCTAAATGACTCTCTTGTCAGTGGCAGACCTCGTTGGCTGCTGTGAATCCATCATTTCACCAACTGAAAACTGTCAACTTTTGTGTAATTACCAAGACTAATATTATAGTGAGGTCCCTAAAGAAAGCCTCAAATATAATGAAATCTTCATAATTTTACCAACTAATAAGTTAGCTGTTTTATTCTGTACTTCGACAGTCAATTATTTACTGACAATTGATAGAAAACCAAAACGCACTGTCTTAGTCAATGCTCTAGCATTCTCTACAATGACATTAAAGGTAGTAAAATGAAAGGCAGTACAGGAAACAAAAAAACCCACTTAGATTACCCAGATGATGGTACTGTTTGACAAGTCTATGAATGACCTAGTTAGGCAGGTATTTGTATGATCTTTGTAACAGTGTATTAAAATGTCAATAAAATGTCTTAATCAGAATAACCAATTGATAGAAATTAAATAAGAGTGATATAAAAATTAGGAAGGTTAAGCAATTTCCCTCCATGAAGAGTGTATTTTCCCAAATCAAACGTGAATTAACTTGATTAATGAAGAACATGTATTCTATCATCCTGAGTGGTTAGAAACATCACAACTACATGTCTAAAAGGAGCAGGAGGGATAAAGGACACTGAGTTCATAAGTCAATATAACTTAAAAATATGGACACTGGGAGTCAGAAAGATCTGGATGGGAATCCCAGCAATACCACTCACTAATCTGATGACCCTGGGCAACTTTCTTTCCTTCTCTAATTCTTGGTTTCTATAAAACTGTAAAATTGTTGAATGAAGCAGTAATAGTACTCCCCTTATTATAAGGATGAATGAGGAGATAAAATGAAAGCATATGTAAAGCACTCTGTGTTTTGCCTTTATGAATAGCTGAAGTAACAACCTTTACTATTATACTTTGCTATCTCAAGAGAAAAGGCTATACCTCCTAAATTACCTTAACCTTGAGAAAGATTTTATTTATTTATTTTTTTAATTTTATTTTCTCCACAGAGTCCAATCTGAGGCTCTCTATCCCACAGAGCAAGCCAACCTAGGTAGCTGGCTCTGGCTGTCTATTGATGGCCTTTCCCTAATTAGCAGGATCAGGCAGACCTCCTCAGCCTTGGGCAAAGGACAGGACCACTCTCAGACCTGCCCTACCTGATTTTGGGGGTGAGGGGGAGGGTAGGAGACTGATGACAGCAAAATATTCCAGTAACAAAGAACTGGACATTTTAATGTTAGGGATAAATGGTCTTCTTTGAGGTAGATACAATTGTCCAGACAGAAAATATACAAAATATATTAAAGAAAAATTTCTTTTTACGAACCGTTATGAACAGCCCACATGATACGGAAAGCTGGGCCACCAATCTCATCAAAGGGTTTCCGACGTGTTATCACTTCCCAAAGGATAATACCCCAGCTGAAGACATCACATTTTTCACTGTAATTGCTACCTAGAGAAAAAGGTGGTATAATTTCAAGACTCTTTTCCACATGACTTACAGGAACAACCGCTCGGATAAATTGTTAAGAATGAGCACTGTGTACAAAAACAGGAGGGTGCCGCATGTAGAGCTGAGAAATTACTCTTTCTTAAGCACCTTAAGTCTCTGCAACAAAACATTTATTTATCGATTAAGCATTAATAATGAACTAAAAAAAACACTTTAGAAAACTGGTCATTTTCTACCTTTTCATAGAGAGGCACAGGATTCATCTTTTCTTTATTCAGACTTATACTTTCTGTGGGGCAGAGTATGAAACATTTGTACTTTCCTTTCTGTAATTTTTTAATCTTAAATTTTCTTTCACCATTCATTCTCTTGATAGAACTACTCTACTATCACAAAAGAAGAAATTTCTAATTTAATGATAAGACTTTCTTTTCAATATCTGGCAAGGTAAGATTCTTAATTTGCATACTTAAAAGCTATAAGCAGTGAAAGTTATAGATAACAAATTTATAAGCTGATTATGCTGCAAAATTTATAGGATCACTAAACAGGGTGAATCAGCACAATCAACAGCCAAAAAACCCCCAAAGCCCCCAAAACGCACTGTAAGAATGATTACAGTGATAGCCACACATGTACTTATTAGCATGTGTACCAACACGTGCACTAAGCAGTGCACTGCAAGCATTAAAATGATATTACAATCTAATTTGGGTTATAGAGGCTGACATATTTCAGAAATGAAGAAATCTACAAGCCTTACAGTATGAACTTTATTACTCTAAATTTTGAAAGTAACTTTTATTTCTGGCCTCTTTTGTATACATAAATAAATCTTTTTGCTTTTCACACTATAGTAATACTATGTGATTTTAACTCACAGGAAAGGATTTTAAATGAATTGTTTTAGGGGCACCTGGGTGGCTCAGTCGGTTAAGTGTCTGACTTCAGCTCAGGTCACAATCCCATGGTTCTGGGACCGAGCCCCACATCGGGCTCCCTGCTCCATGGGGAGCCGGATTCTCCCTTTCCCTCTGCCTACAGCTCCCCCTGCTTGTGTGCACGCTGTCAAATAAATAAATATCTTAAAAAAAATGAATAGTTTTAAACCAATGTATTCTGTATATGAACTTAAAAACAGGAAGCATTATTTCATTTTGTATAATTTAACATTTGCTGGTTCATTCACTTTTTAATTGAATTTTATGGCAAAAGAGCTCCACTCAAGTGACCAATTGCATGGCAAATTCCTTTTTCTCTCAGGTGGCTAAAAACAAAGAAACAAAAAAACTTTAAATTCATCAAAAATAAAAGGAACGAGCCATAATCAGAATCTGATTACTAAATATATCTGAATTTTATGGACAGTCATACTTCCTAACATACAAATCTTCAGTTCCACTTTTCTCATTTAAAAGATAACTTCATATTTTCATACAGAAAACTATTCTGAAATTTACGGATCATTCTTTTAGAACCTGAGTGAGATATGGAGATGTAAAAGAAATTAAACATAAGCTTATCCTTTACTTGTCTTTCTTAGTATCATATTTCAGCCAGATTACTTGCATTTCTTCTAAGGCATGCTCATTTAGACTGTCAATTTTTAATTGCTAGGAAACCAATACAAAGCACAGCTGATTCTTGTTATTCTTGGTATTTAGGTTCTATAAAGTTTATGTGAAGACTGGATAGTGAATGCTGAATCATTGGCTCGTAGGGACAGTCAGGGTTAGGTTCCTGTGAATCTCTTAGCGTCAACTGATCAATACATAAATAACCGTGTTTTATAGGTGTTTCTGTTTAAGACACCTTATTTACTATATATTGTGGATTCAGTAACATTGAAGTCATGGAACAGCACTATAACTCATGCCTGAATAAAGATTAGCTAGCACATGTATTTTCTCTGTAAGACATATCACAGCCTCGTTATACTTGGGAACACTAGAAAGCACTTCAATGCTGCCTTTGGAGGCCATCTTAAAAAGTGAAATCAACAAAAAGCACACAAAAAAACGAAAAAAACCACGGCACTAAGTAGATCATAAAATGACACAGTCTGGGAGCTGAAATGAGAAGGCAAGAGCTGAAATAAGAAGGCAATGTGTTGTCTTGTTCCTCAGCTGAGAACATGTATTGGATGACTCAAAATTTTCCCCTGCTCTGCACATGCCTGCAAACAATCATGAAAGCACCATGAATACTGATTTTAGGGTTAAAAATACGTAAGTTTTACAGTTGCAATAGGTGGAATATGAAAATGAGGATTGACTGTATATATACTTGAACCTGCATAGGACACTGCTACACAATACAAAACTTGCTATGAGATTTAAGATCTAGGGCTGTATTTATTTACTACCTCCTTAGATTCTAGTACAGTTGACCTGTGAATACTGGTTTGAATTGCAGAGGTCCACTTAAATGTGGATTTTTTTTTTTTTTGAGAAATAGAGTACAACACTATAAATGTAGTTCCCTTACTATTTTCTTAGTAACATTTTCTTTTTTCAGTTTATTTTACTGTAAGAATACAGTAAATAATACACATACAAAACATGTGTTAAGAGATTGTTTATGTTATCACTAATGCTTCCGGTCAAGAGCTGTCTACTAGTAGTTAAGTTTGGGGGAGTCAAAAGTTACATGAGGATTTCCAACTGCGTGGGACAGTCAGTGCCACTAACCTCTGCACTGCTCAAGGGTCAACTGTATATCCTTTCGAATATGTACTATGCAGAAATAAAAGCACTAAAACAGGGTAAAGCCATAAACACACACTGGATGTACATGGAGTAAGAAGGCAGATTATCAATCACAACATGCTTTTGTCATTTACCTTCAAAAACTTCAGGTGCCATCCAAGCAGCACTCCCCTTGTTATTGGTCATATGAGTCTGAATGTCACAGGCTGTACCAAAGTCACAGATTTTTAATACTGTCCCACCTGCAACCAGCAGCAAGCTGTTTAAAAAAAAAACAAAAACAAAGGTTGTAAGACCAATACTTGATTCCTACAATAAAAGAAGAGACATTTGTGGTGGTAGAAATGGTTAAGCAAAATGTCATCATTCAACTTCTGTCAAATGCTTCCTGGTCACTGTAATAGCTCAATGGTTCAGAGGAATATTAGCAAAAATTAAATGACCTTAACCTAGTTCTCTTAAGGAGACTGCTAGATCCACATTTTGATGTCTCCATCTCTCTCTCCATAATCTTTCCTGACTATACATCTCTCTGGGCCAAAATAAAACATGGGGTTTAAAAAAGTTCTAGTGGGTCAACATTATGTATCCTAAAATGGAAGTAAATGGATATCAATACCTTCATAAATCACTTGTCCCCTAACCTCAATCTATCTATTGCAGTGTTTTTCAAGCTGCAGGCAGAAACGTAGTCATAAAATCTAAATCATAAAAATCTAGGTCAGAGATCTGGAAACCTAAGTCACAAAACTGATTTGGTAGACTACAACAGCATTTAAAAAAACAGAATAGAAAATATCAAAATGCATCACAACTCGTAAAATTAAATACTGTTTGATGTACGTTGTTTCAGTTTTATACACATTAATACGTACACATGATAGACTGTGAAATATTTTTTATTGTAGATCATGGTCCAAATGTTTGCAAACCTGTTTTGTTCTTATTAACGTTATGGTGAACAGAAATGAGTCTTTAGTTTAGCCTACTGTTGCCAGACTGGTTAGCTGTTCACTGACCCCATTTCCTTTCCCTCCTGGGCATAAAAGATTACATTTTCCAGATTTCTGAGTAGTTAGATGTGGCTGTATGACCATTCTAACCAATGGGTTGTAGGTAGAAGTGATGTACTTCACTTTTAAGCCAGGCCATAACAATCTCCCACATACATATATTCCTTTTCCTTTCCTTATATGCCGCTGAATGCAGAGGATTTTAACCTACAAGAAGCCTTGGATCCTGAGCCACCATGTGAGAAACTCACTATTTTATTTTGGACTTCATATGAGTGAAAAAAATCAACTTGTATTTTGTAAACCCATTCGATTTCAGAGCTTATCTATTATTAACAGTACCACTCTAACCAATATAAGAAAATGGTATAGAAGTGGATGCTGGGGCGCCTGGGTGGCTCCGTCGTTAAGCATCTGCCTTTGGCTCAGGGCGTGATCCCAGGGTCCTGGGATCAAGCCCCGCATCGGGCTCCGCTGGGAGCCTGCTTCTTCACCTCCTACTTCCCCTGCTTGTGGTTCCCTCTCTCGCTGGCTGTCTCTCTGTCAAATAGATAAATAAAATCTTAAAAAAAAAAAAAAAGAAGTGGATGCTGCTATAACAAAAATCTAATATATTTGATATTAGCTTAGCAGCAGGCATCAAGAAAGAAAAAATGGAGGCTGGAAAGATAGAGATCCATGTAATGACATAGCAAAATGTTTGGTAAAATTTGTCTCCTATGATAATTTGTGGCCTTGAAGGACTGGAAAAGCTGACTGCTTGTAGACTCCAAATAGTAGGAAGTAAGACTGACAAAGGCCCTTAAGACTCAGTACGGCAGCAAAGAACAAATAAGAGAAAGTACTTCCCACCTAAACTTGATGATTTCAAGGTGTCTCTGTTCAGTTGAGAAAAGGCAATGTGGCCAGAAATCAAATAAACCAGGTTCAAGATTTAGTCTAAGAAAGAATTCTGGTAATAGTCACAGGCACATGAAACTGACTGGAACCAGGGAGATCACAAGCCTACTTTTGAGGAAATTAATATTGTAGAAGGAACCACAAATTTCTAATTGAAAGAATTTTGATTGTTTTGAGCCTTACAACAATCCTCAGGACCCCAGAACTACATAAGCAGGGTGCAGCTGTGAAAACCGTACAGCTTCCAAGGAGAGTATATGCCAATACCTACATCTGACATGGTATGAAGAATGCACAAGGAGGAACCTACAAAAGGGTGAAGCTTGGAGTCATGAGCTATGGATAAAGGAGTTCCTTTTCAAGGGCCAAAGGACGGTCTCAGCAAGACCCATCCCACAAATCCAGGGCAGAGGGACAAGACAATGCCAAGACTTCATCCCTATAGACTAGTAACTGCTGTATGCCTCCATGGTTCCCTTTTCCCAGTGAAAACTTTTACTGATTGTCCTGTCTTTCTGCTATTATGTATTGTGTGAGTTGGGAGAGGGAGAGGTGACAGATAACTTGTTCTTTTAATTCATTATGGGAGGCCACATCCAGACCAGTTGGAGGACCATATGTCATCGTGAGATGTTCATCCTGGACGGTGAACTGGATGGTGACTGGAAGAGCCTTTGGGATGTTTAACTGGCAAAGAGCAGTGAGTGGTTCTAACCTGTGGTTAGAGCAGTAAATATTCTGGGACTGGCCAGCTGCTCATAAAAGCCATCCCCTTCTTTCTCTGGGGCATACGAGACATTTTGGGAAATCTCTCCTGTAGGTACTTATAGCTAAGACTGAGTTGTGGCCACTGATATGTGGGTAGCAGGAGGGTCACTTGTAGGCCTGGCTCAAAAAACCTCTCATATGTGATCTCCATTCTCTTTATCTGCTGGTTAAGTGCATAAGTTCCCAAAGTCCTGGAGGATGGCAGAAGTACAAAATTGAGGGAGCTTAACTGGGTCCTTAAATGACAATATGAGAGATCATCTGCCAAACAGGAACACCTGTTTTGGATTTTACATGCATGAACAATAAATTTCTATTGTGATAAGCCCAGTATTAGCTACAGCAGCTGGTGTTAAAATAACTAATATTCCTAGCTATTATGATTCCTTTAAAGAAACTACTACTCAGAGTCTTAGGTTTTTTATATCCCAATGTAACTTAGTACTCCTATAAAAACTGAAATCAATATAAGGCACTTAAAGTGTAAAAAGAACTATGAAGGTAAAAGACTTTTATTAGCTTATTAAAAAGTTAAACATTTAAAAATAAATGTGTAAATCACTCTCTATATCATTACCTAAAAGGCTTACAGTCATATGTAAACAAGTAGAAGTGATTCTACTTGTTTTCTGTAAACAAGTAGAAATAAATTATTTAGCTTTTCAACCGCCATCTCTTACATCTTACACTTGTCTTATGTAATCATTTTCTTTCTTCCCCAAATACCTTTAATGAGGTCCATTTATAGTGAATTCTCTCCAAGTTTTCTTTCAAAACATCTTTAACTTGCACCCTTCTCCTTAAAAAAATCATTTAGGGCAGGTATACTATGTTCTCTCAGCTCTGTGAAATTATGATTCCAGTATTCTAGCTTCCACTAATGGTGCTGGAAACTATACACCAGTCTGTCAATCCTTTGTAGGTAATCTCTTTTCTGATTAGCTAATTTAAAAATCTCCCTTCTGTTTTTGTTGTTCTGTAGCCACACAAAGGTGTGTCATGGGGTAGACTTCTTTTCATTTATCCTGTTTAGAAATCATACCTTTGTCCAGAAAATTCCTGGCCGATCCCTCCTGATTTTTAAACTCTCTCCATCCTATTTTCTTCTACTGGAGTTCTGTTTTGTTAGTCCTATCTTTCCTTTCCCTGTGTTCCTTAACCTATCATTTTTCTCATTTATTTATTTGTTTGTGTTGCATTCTGGGTAACTACAAACATATCTTACAGCTCACCAATTCTCTTGTCACCTATTTCAGATCTACTATTTAATATTTTCAATTATTCCTAAATGTTGTATTTCGTTCTTTGGTCATTTTGAATAGTTTATTCCTTGCCCATTTTAATTCCTTTTTAGGGGTGAAAACTGTAGGCATAATTCCATATTGGTAATTCCAAATATTTGGAGTCTTAATATTTGAGGGCTTAATTCTGCTTTGTGTTATTTCTGCTGACTTTTACTCATGGTATCTTGGACACTTATAGGTGTGGTAGTTTTTACTGTGGCTTCATATTTGATCGATTTTAATCTGGAATAATTAAAAGCCTCGACTAAAAACACAGGACTTTAAAATGGAGTTTCACTTACTGTTAGATGCCCTGGGACACTCCCAATCCCAAAACACTTTTAATCTGTTTTGTTGGGATTTTTCTTGATTGTCCAAGTAGGGTAAATTCAAACTCACATGTGGGGAGACCTCTGTTAAGAAATAAATGTTTGCCTCGTCAGAAAAGTGGTATTTTTTCTAGCCCACTTTTAAGTTGTTCCCTCCAGGGATCCTAAATTTATGGAGAGATCTCGGTTCTGCTACTTCACCTGGTGCAGAACAAAGGACCTATCTCCAATTATATAACACCGGGGGGGGGGGCAGCTCTACATTTTTGATAATGACAGAAGCTCCCAGTAGAGTCCCTTAGCCTCCAAGTTTGGATTAAATTCTCTCAGGATTCAGTGCTTTCCATTTTTTGCCCTGATGATTTCCCTTATTTTCTTGTATGATCACCTATGCATGTAAAAGGATACTTGTCATATGCAGTATCTCTGGGTGTTTGCTGTAGGATGGTTTTTCAATTGATCTTGTTCGCATACTGCTGAGTGTCAAAATTCTTACAGAATAAAAGCCACATTTCTATACACTCTCTATCAGCACACACAGGTTGTTAGGATTTAAATGCACAGATATTGTGGCTTAACTTTATGTGCTTTTCAAACTAGAGTATGAAACCTTGGCACTACATCAGTGTATGGTGGGATAAGTGGCAGGGAGCCTACAGAGCCCTAGGTTAAAGCTAGCACTTCTCTCTGGACCATCACTTCTACTCAGTTTTAAGTATTTTTAACATCCTAACATCAACTTTAAAACAAATTACATAATATATGAAGTTGGATGCAAAATTTGGATGCAACATTCCTAAAGGAGGGTTATTTGGGCTCTGTCCCTAGTCTTAGAACTACTGAGGTTATATTATATCACAACTTTGTTCTGGGGGTTAGGAAAGTTTGAGAAGCCCCAACTTAGGGCATTAACAACTTTGCAGAATCTCAAAACATCAAACGATTGAGTAGCACTGTACATTCTAAAAACAGCTCTGTAAATCAAGTCTTTCAAGTCTAAGATTGCTTATAAGACCAAAAATAGTTTCAAGTACTTACTTAAGAGTTAACAGAAAATATTATTTATTAAAAATAAAGTGGTAAAAAAAATAGAGGTAAATATTTGAATATAGTGATAGAAAATATGTCCATGTAAGTGAAAAAAGCAACATTATATATAGAATAACCCATACATAGTTAAAAAACAAAACTAAACAGTGGTTATTCTTTGAGGAATAGAAACAGAAGGCGGAAAGACTTGCTTTATATTTTTCTATTTGAATATTTTTTTAATCACGCGCACATATTATTTGAAAATAACAACATATAATTTAGTTAAAGAAAAAAGTAAAATAAACCTATATGGGAAAAGGAAAAAAAAATGGTCCTTATTTTAAATGTCCTTATTTTTAAGATACTTCTAGAAATGTCCAACTCCAAAACCATTTCTTATGTTTAGAATGTGTGTGCGAGGGGAGTATAACTCTTATTACGGTTAGAGTAACTTATTGAAAGATTTCCAGAAAACTTTCTGAACTTAAGATTCTGATTTTCCTAGGTGCTATATTACCCAAGTGTACTCACCAAGTAGTATACCCTTACTTAGGTTTTCCTCTTGATGACAAACAGAAATAAAGATAAGCTGTACCATCACACTGTAGTAATATTCAATAGCAGTATATGGGGTTCTCTGAAATTATAATTTTTATAATTTTTTTTTTTTTAAGATTTTATTTATTTATTCGACAGAGATAGAGACAGGGGGAATGGGAGAGGAAGAAGCAGGCTCATAGTGGAGGAGCCTGATGTGGGGCTCGATCCCAGAACGCCGGGACCACGCCCTGAGCCGAAGGCAGACGCTTAACCGCTGTGCCACCCAGGCGCCCCTAATTTTCATAAATTCTTTGTACATAATTTTATACTAAAATTCTAACTTGAGAGATTATTTAGAAAGTTTCTTTTTAGTCCAACATGACTAGGATAAACCAGATAAACTACTATACACATCTCCTATGATAACTGAAGTGCAAAGAATGCTAAATGCAATTTACCTGTACATGCACTTGAGCAAAAAATTTCCTGTTTTACTGTTCTTGTTCCAGCTCTAACTGCTCTTTACCCAAGGAAAGAACTGTAACTGGTTTTCCTTGTTTCATCTTGGTAGATTCAAGATAATTTTTTCTGAATAACTTTTATATTATTATTACTTTAATTAGCACTCCTTCACTAAGATTTTAATAGGTCACCAGCCATGAGTGACATTCAAAGCTCACTGAAATATGAACCTAAACGATCTTTGTAGGCTTACGTTCATATAGCTGGGACCAAAAACACACTTTTATTTCTGAAATGTATGCAAATGAACCTGCAAAAGATGAAAATAGGGGCACAAGCACAAGTTGATATTACATAAAATACCTAACCAAATCATCAGGTGCCTTGTTTATATGCCATTCTGAAGAATTCTTCCTGACCACAGAATCCACAGGTTTTCCAGTGACAGTAACATAGTATGGGTGCTTGTCTATACAATTATATATGAAAACATAGCCATTCCGAAGAATTTTCTTTTTCCCAGTACATTCTGAAAAACCAATTCTAACTCTAAAGCCCAGTTTGTATACTGGATGTCCCAAAGACAATTTGCAATACTACAGAATGAGTGCAACCCATAAGGATGCCCAAGAGGAATGAATGATCTAAGCCAGACTTCTGTAAATATACTGATGGGATTTATTAGCAAAAGGGGGTCCATATCTACAAATGATTTTAGTAGGACATGACTGGTCTAAGTAGGTTGGTTAAAATAAATATAATATTTATGGATTTATGGGGTATGGGTAGATGGAGAATAAAGGTAGTCATTTTATATAATTATGGAATAGAAAAGATGTTGGAAAACTGAAAAGACTTCCTTTTGTGAGATATTTTCATGTATATTGTTTAACAATAGTCAGTTATTTCAAAGCCAAAGTAAGACCTAATGCAGAAGAAAAGGGATACTTCTGAGAGTTCCACCTGATACTTTCTGGCTCTTCCAGGAAAAAGATGCTTTGTATCTGATGCTTGCCTATATCTTTTGAATCAATAGTCAATTTGTTCCTGGATAAGAGCTATGATTCTCATGAATTTGTTTTGATAACTCAGCTGTGTGTTAAGAAGAGCAAAAGAGGACTCAATTTTCATAAAAAGGAAAAAAAAGACAAAGTGATGTCTTCTTCACTAACCAAGATAGGCAGCTAAGGCAATAGCCTCAAGGAGTCAAGTTAAAAAAATAAAAGTGTCATGAATCTGGATCTTAAATATTATTTGACCAGGGACCTGGGGAAAGAGAAATCAGTTTAAGCCTGAGAGTAGAAATAAGGTATACTAGTGAGAACAGACATTCCAAGAGCTGAGACCTATGTAGAATGTATCAGATTAGACATGAGAGTGACGAGTTGTACCCAGAAGGGACACTTTAATGCTACCTGTATCAAGAGAATGCAATACTTAAGACTCATTTCCTAGGGGAAACCTCTTGTATGAGGACTGATGTGGTGCCGGGGGGAGTAGGGAGAGAGAATGGCATTTGGACTTTTTTCACTCTGTTCACAAGTGGATAAAGAAGAAAAAAAAATCAGAGAGAAAAGGGGACAATACCACATGTATGTTTTAATTGAGTACCTATGCAAACAAAAACCCCTCAAAATTTCATCCTTTTAAAGTACTCATTTAGGGAGTTTTGAAGTTCTTTCAAAGTCCTAGGATCCTTAATATGAAGAAATCCAGAATACTTTCATTTTCTACCCAGATGCCAGAAATGTCCTTTTACCTTCCCCTAAAATGGCAAATCATAACCGCTTTATAAATTTTTGTAGGATGTCTACTACATGTGGTCATTGTACTAGCTATTAGGAATATAGCGGGGGAATAAGACAAACTTGTCTCTGCTCTTTCGGAACGGGCTGTCTGGGGGCAGCAACATATACAACAGGCACAAAATAAGATTTATAGGCTAACCAATTGTAGAAGTATGCCAATCTATGGCAAGAGTTATTCACATAAAAATTTGACTAAAATAAAAATCCTACTAAAGACAACATTTTAAAATGCAAGCTTAGATAAATGACTAAATAATGAAGGTGAGTTAAAAATAAACACTCTCAAACAAGCCCAAAGGCAATAAAAAAGAGAAAGTCAGTGCAACAATTAGCTTGAATTAGGAAGTGGGTAAAGGTTGGAGGGGGAGAGACAGAGACAGACACCACACTATTAGAACTTACTTTGGTGGTTTCAGGTCCCTGTGAATTAGAGCTTTGGGTTGCATGCTGTGAAGATAAGCCACTCCTTGGGAACACTGTAAACACCAACTCATTGCATGGGCAGCAGTGTAATATGGCAATGGTTCAGCACCATGCAGCACTGCAAAAGAAAGGCACAAACTAAAAAGAACTTTATTGCATATAACAGAAGATACAAGGTGAATGCGAGCACTATTGGAATACATGACTGGGTATTTTTCTACACATGCTCCCATCAGTCCTGCTTTTAATTCTTTTCTAAATACAGAGATGGAAAGATCTAATAATTTCAAATGGGTAACTACCGCATAAGTACCTAAAATGTAATAATACTTCTATTAACTGTTATACTACACCCACTCCAGCAAAATTAATAGACATTACTAAACTTTTCCACATTGACAGAATCTTTCACACAATATAAATTATAAGCAATGTGATGGCATACTACCATAAGATACAGAGAAGTAGTACAAAAAGAAATAAAACAAGGTGTACCAGCATGTTTACAATTATGCTTTCTACAACAGCTAAAAACTAGAAATAGTTCAACCAAGTAAGACAATGGAGTTTTAGAGATACCCATTAATAATGATGAACACATGGGCAGGAAATATAAATAAAAATCTAAATAAAATGTTAACTTAAAAAATAAAATGCAACCATTTATTTTATATAAATGCAATGATTAATATATTTACTATATGCTTGGTGTTTCTTAAGAGTGAAAAAGTTAGCTCTGTTCTATAAAAATAACTAAATGACCTAGTTTCTTTCATTGTTATAATTAAAATGTTTTGTGAAGTGAGTTTTCACAATTTTATTTTTTGTAAAGAGAGCAAATTAAGCTGAATGAAATGGAAGAAAGTATGGTTAAAGAGTTCTCAAATGAGGAGGCTCAAAGCTGAGAGGGCAAAAAGAAAAACATTAAAAGTATGAAGATATTTCATTAAATAACTAACAGTGTATATTAAAAGCTTTTCAATGAATTTACTCTACTAGATAAAGACAGGTCTAATGACACTCACCATTATATAAAGAGCCCCCTTCAGCATATTCCATCACAAGACACACCTGAAAGAAACATATGTCAGTATAATTAACCACAGGGCTATACCATCTTAGGTGACTTGACAGATAATGGAGTTCAATCTTTAATTTTATAAATGCGTTAAAAATTATTCTTTTAGTCCCCACTACGTGAATGGTACTAAGGGAAAAAGAAGGGGATCTATGATCTAAGGCCTTGTCTTGTAGGGGCCCATTGTCTAAGAGTGGAGGTGTATGTAAAAACATAATTGCAAGACCTCTGAGAACTTTCTCCAGGGCTGGGTAGATGCTGTCACAGAATGTCATAAGCCTTGTAAGATGAAGTCAGTGGATAAGACCACCCAAGAGAACTCCTCCAATATACTGTGTTGCTAACAGACTAAAAACAAATACATGAAGTGTAATTTTTTAAAAAGTAATGTAACAGATCAAAATAGCTTCATAAACTACACACCTGCAAACATTTACTTTGTCAATGCTTATAGACAGGTGACAATGAAAAAGTGACAAACTTACTGGATTCAAGCAGGCTCCATATAGCTTTACAATATTAGGATGGTTCACACGGGATAACTGTCGAAGCTGTAACAAATCAAGGTGTCTTTTAAAAGATGCTAACTTTTGAGGAATTGATTTCACAGCATCATTAGAATTTCAGCGTGTACAAAACATTAGTTTAATCATTCAACAATCATTATTCACTATGTAGCAGGCACTGTGGTCATAAATACCTGCCCAGAATGGTAAGGATTCCCTGCCCTAGAGCTCTCACACTTTACATGGGAGACAGACAAATAATTAAGGCAAAATGCAAAGTGCTTGTAAGAGGAGCTATGAACAAGCCATAATAAGTACAAATAAGAAAAAATAAACTTTAACAAGAAATGTTAAGTAACCATCCCAGAGACAGCACCGAGCTTAGTGATCCAAGGCACAAGAAGCTATGTCACCGTCATCACCTTCAGGGCTAAGGCTGCATGGTCTTCCTAACTCTGTGCCAGGCCCTGGTGGGCACTTTAGAGATACTGTATAATTCTCACAACTCTGCAAGGTAGGTATTGCCATTTCTACCTTTAAGGAAAGGGATCTTTAAGATAAGGTTCAGAGAGGGTTAAGTGATCGGCTTAATATCCTACAGCTACCACCTGGGTTTGATCTTTGGTTCATCTGACTTAAAAATCTGTACTCTTTCTGCATATGTGTACTGTCTTCTACTTCCTTCTCCCATCTCTTGAATTGTCTTCTCTCCATTCCCACTATCTTTGCCTTAGTAATTCCAACATGAACTGCTACAGTAAGTGTGTTTTCCTAGCTTCCTCCCTACTTCCTAGTGGTAGTACCAGGTACCTATGCAAATAATCTTCCCCAAGCCAATGAATCACATTGAGACCAGTGAGAGGTTTGGCTGTACTGTTTCTCTTGCTCCACACCTCAAACTTCTATTAATGTGTCCCTCCACACTGCACCTTACTCTCTTTCTTCTCTCTTTTCTGTCTTTTCCCCTCTCTTCCTCTTCTCTATATCTTCACTATACTGCTGGCTCATACGAAGTCCACTAAAGTAAACCTTTTTACTATATGCTACTAGAAAGCTGTATTTCTCTACAGTCAACATTTGTGTATTTTCAGTCCTAATACAATAATATCACAATTTATTATATTCACTTATTATACATAAAAATATACTTATTATATTTCATCTTCTAAAGGTTTAGCACTGAGCTTCAGACAGCTGATTATTTAAGCATTTATTTCTGCTCCTTCCCCAAATCCCACCATTAAATGCCCATTAAAGGCATTTTTTCAAGGCACAAACTCAGAAGGATGAAGAGAATGTGAAATGAGAAAACAGCACACATTTTTGGAAGTTGGAAAGCAAATGATTAGCAATAGCTGACACAGCAGATCTAAAAAAAAAATGAGAAAGAGTGAGCAGAAATGAGATTAATCTCCTAAAACCTCCAAAGGGTTGGGAGTGGTGGTAGTACCAGGTACCTCTGCAAATAAGCTAACGAAGGAACAGAGAGGTTAGCTGAAAGGCAGACCAGATTCCCTCCCTTCCTGACTTCAGTTTAGTGACTGCCTCTTTATCACCCAAACATTTAGAGGTTGATTCTTTGATAAAACGAAGAGTCCCTGGATTGGGTGATACCAAACAAAACTAAGGGATAAACTCAAAGTAGTTGCCTCTGAGAAGCAGAAAAGTTGATGGGAGGATGGTCTGGGGATTAAAGTTTTTAAAATAAGACTATGTGGAGAACTATTTGACGATCTGAATTACCTGTACATATAACCTTAATAAAATTTTTTTTATCCAAGCTATTAATCTTTTTGACTCCTAGTTCCTAGCATTTAACACATACGCTTTTAGCTAGTTTTGTGGAAGTGCCAATGCACTTTTAGACCTTATCTAAACCATAAACAAAAATCACGAATAAGACAAGGATGAGACCATTCTTGGAGCATACTACCAGACATCATCTTTTCTTCATGAGGACCCCAAACTATCAGCATCTCTCAATTCATCCAATTAATTACAAAAATCCACTTCATTGTTACCCAACTAAGTTTTCATTCTCCATATTATATATTAAAAATATCATAAAGTATACTTGCAAATTATAATTAAATACAATCAGATATAAATTCAGAAAGGTTTGTATGTTAAAGACCACTTATCCATTGGCCAATGAGAAAAAAAACCCCACTAATTTAAGGAACTACTGTGATCTAATACACAAAATAGTACAAAACTAATAAAGAATAAATCTGACAATATAAGTACTATTGATTATTGAATTCTCCATCATCGAATCTATGAGAACAGAGTTGTAGATTTTCATGGTAAATGAGAAAAAAAAATCAAATTTGAAATTATTTCCCTGTAAAATGATCTCATTTGAATTTCTAAAAATAGTCACAAATGAATGCATAAAATTTCCCTTCTTAATTTTAGATAATGGGAGAGAATACCATTTCTTCTCTATTTTAAAATTTAAATCCTATGCCTTGAAATAGATATGAATTACACGGCTGAGACTGTATTTTAATTCAGGGATGAATTCATTTATGTAGCTGAGTCTTTTCCCCCCAATTTTTAATCAGAATTAAGAGTGTGAATGAAAAATGTTTCTACAGCATTAGCTTTGGTTCAACCAAATTGTTGAGGTTCAAGTATACAGAGAAATGACAATTGGGAAACAACTTTTTCATAATATTAAATTCACAGAGTATCTTAGGTGAACAATTACACATTAAAAAACATCTCGACTTACCTCTACAATAAAAGCTTTCCTCTCAGATTCACTTTCTATTTGTTTAATAGCAACATCTTTTGCTCTCCACTTAGCTTTGCAAACCACTCCAAAGGCTCCTCTTCCAACAACCTGAGTTAAAACAAAACAAAAAACAAACACCCATGAGAAGCAGAAATAAATAGATCCAGCCCAACATATAACACTGAAGCCGACTTGAAAGGCTTATTAAAAGATTTTAAAAAATCATCACTCTCTGGATTTGCCACTGAGCAAGTATAAAGTTTCATTAACGTGAGAAAATAATGAAATGAACTTATTTCTATCTTTGAACATTTATGATCTAGACATCTCTTCATTGTCAGGTAAAACCAAAACAACAAACAACAAAGACTCCTGGAGCAAGAAAACAAATTAAAACAAGCAAGATGAATGAGAGGATAGAAAGATGGTAACTGGGAAAATAAGTATAAAAAGCAAGAACATACAATCAACGTTTTAAGCTATCATATTCATGAAATTAAAAATAGCTTTTGAATAATTCAGTAGTGGTATGAAACGGAGGTGAAAGGATAAAAATACAGATGATAAAAACTGGCCACTGTGAAGCCAAACAAAACATGGTATCACCTATACAACAGAATACGTTCATCAAGAGAAAGAAATGAACGACTAATTGATACATGCTACAACATGGATGAACCTCAAATGCACTATGCTAAGTAAAAGAAGCTAGACACAAGAAACCACATACCACATATCACCTATCAATGATTCCATTGATATGAAACGTCCAGAAAAGGCAAATCCATAGAGACAGAAAATAGATCAGTGGTTGCTTGGAACCAACAGTGAAAACTGGGATTAACCGTAAATGGGCAGGGCAGAATGATTATTACCAAGGGGATGAAAATGTCTGAAAACTGATTCATGGTGACAGTTGCATAACTTGGCAAATTTGTACGAATGACTAAACAGTTCAAATGGGTGAATTTTATGATATGTAAAATATCTCATTAAAGTTATTGCTGAAAGTTATAAAATAAAGATTGGCCATGTATTGTATTACTGTTGACAGCTAAGTGATGGGTACCTCATGGGTTCACTGCTCTCTCACGCTATGCCTTCCACTTTCACAAATGTTTGAAATTTGCCATAATATAAAATCAACAAAAGAATAGCTTTTGATCCTTGTAAAACAAAATCATTAGATTTTTTATCACTGTAAAGGATCTTAGTTAAGTGTCATCTACTCCATTTTTTCAGCTTCCAATGTACCTTGTGTCTATGCTTTTTCCTTAAGTGAAAAACCTACCTCTCTATACATCCCTCATTTATGATGTACTTTCTATGTAGTGCTTTACATACATTATCTCATTTATACAACCATAGGAGACTGGTACTAATGCTATTCTTATTTTATGGATAAGGCACCTAGTTTTAAAGAAATAAAATAACTTGCCCAAGACTGTATTAGTAAAGAGCAAGCACAGTTTGACGCCAGAGAGTTTAACATCAGAATGTTAAGGATCCTAATATATATATCTATATATATTAATAATATCTCTATTCTATGTCAGAAAAGTACCAGTTATTTTTCCTTGGAGGAGGAGTTTTCACTTTAGACAGATTTACAAGAAGAAATCCCTGGGCACAAAGCTCTTCTGTAACAAAGCTGGCTATAGCTAGGGTGGTCAACTACCAGGACAGTAGCCGTAAACTGGGATGTATGGCCACTCTAGCCACAGCTCAAATTCTATTTCATACATTACACAAAGCAGTATGGACATTTCTCATGTTAAATAATGTATAAAACTACCCAAATGGTTAACCATGTGCCATTTACTGAATGTTTACCATGTGCCAGGTACTATTCTATGCATTTTTCATGCCTTAAGACATTCTCCTCTATTTTATTTTTTGTCATCTCTAAGTGTTTACGTTTTTAATTTTAATTCCAGAATAGTTAACATACAGTGTTGTATTAGTTTCAGGTATACAATATAGTAATTCAACAATTCTATACGTTATTCAGTGCTCATTATGATAAGTGTACTCTTTAATCCCCATCACCTATTTCATCCATCCCCTCCTTCCACCTCTCCGCTGGTAATCATCTGTTTGTTCTCTATAGTCAAGATTCTGTTTCTTGGTTTGTCTTTTTAGTTTTCCTTGGTTCCTTTGTATTGTTTCTTAAATTCCACATATAAGTGAAACCATATAGTATTTGTCTTTGACTGACTTATTTTGCTTGGCATAATACTCTCTGACTATATCCAGCTATATACACATTGTTGCAAATGGCAAGATTTCATTCTTTTTTATGGCTGAATAATATTCCTGTGTGTGTGTTTTGTGTGTGTGTGTGTGTGTGTGTGTGTGTGTATGTACACACACTACATCATCTTTATCCATTTGTCCGTCGATGGACACTTGGGCTACTTCCATATCTTGGCTATTGTAAATAATGCTGCAATAAACGTAGAGGGTGTGTGTATCCCTTTGAATTAGTGTTTTCATAGTTTTTGAGTAAATACCCAGTAGTGCAATTACTGGATCACAGGTTATTTTTAACTTTTTAAAGAACTGTCTTCCACAGTGGCCATACTGGTCTGCATTCCAACCAACAGCACAGGAGGGTTCGTTTTTCTCCACATCCTCACCAACACTTGCTGTTTCTTGTTGTTTTTGATATTAGCCACTCTGACAAATGTGAGGTGATATCTTATTTGAGTTTTGCATAGAATTTCTCTGATAATGCGTGATGTCGATCAGATTTTCATGTGTCTGTTTGGCCAGCTGTATGTCTTCTTTGGAGAAATGTCTGTTCGTGTCTTTGGCCCATTTTTTAATTCGGTTGTTTTTGGGTGTTGAGTTATATCTCTTGTAAGGGAAGAAACCAACATCAGTCATTCGCACTAGTCATCCAATTACTTTAACATGAATGGGTATTAGCTAACCTTGCACCATCAGAGTAAGGAAAAGAGCACATCCAGGCTCTAAAACCCAACAGACTTGAGTTTGAATACAGGTTCTGTCCACCTATCAGCTATTAATGCTGGAGAGATTAACATCTCTGCGATTCTGTTTTCTCAAGAGTAAAAGGGAGATGCTTACAGTGTCCTCAGTGATATCTACAGGGTTCATAAGAAAGCCAAAGCCATGCATTTTCTTAAATCCTACAAAAGAGTAAGTGCTTAGAGTTGGGTTCGAATCAGTGTAAGGAGTTATATTACTCATTTCTCTCACAATTAGCCATGATGAATAGCAAACAGGTCCTGAAACAAATTTCAACTTTATGGAAACATTAGTCTAAGAAAGTATGGAAGGAAACCAGACTATTGATATTACTATGAAATTATGATCATGAATTTAAAATATTCTTCAACCATGTATTTAAAAATACCTCAAAGCAACAGGTACTTAGTAGGTCTCCTCCTGTTTCATTTTCCTATTCTCAGGAACGTCCATGCAGGAATTCCAAACATTACATGTGTGGATCATTCACGTGTCACAAAACTGTTGGGTGTTATATGACTAGCTGTGATGCACAAGTGCCATCTAGTGCTGAGATAATGGCTGAGTCTGAGTTTTCTTTTTTTTTTTTAAAGATTTTATTTATTTATTTGACAGAGATAGAGACAGCCAGAGAGAGAGGGAACACAAGCAGGGGGAGTGGGAGAGGAAGAAGCAGGCTCATAGCGGAGGAGCCTAATGTGGGGCTCGATCCCATAACGCCGGGATCACGCCCTGAGCCGAAGGCAGATGCTTAACCGCTGTGCCACCCAGGCGCCCCTGAGTCTGAGTTTTCAACTTAAAATCATGGTAACAAAATGTGGACAAATGAGGACGTGATAAACTTTCCTCCAGTTGCTTAAGAAAACAATTTTTTGGAACACTTTGAAATATAAAACAGGCATATTCATGTAAGATGAGAGCCCATGGCTTTAAGAAGCCTTCACTTGTGTTAGGTATGTAAGATACCTCACATATACAGTGAAACAAGATACAAAATGATAGTAAAGAAAGTATAAGATACCTAAGGTATACATAAACTGAAATGCACAATAAAAAAAAGATAATTGCTATGAATTCAAAGGAGTGACGTTAGAAGCACAGAATCAATGCTTAAAGAACTAAATTTCTGTGTATCGAATGATTCTGATCACCAGTTCCAATGAAGGAGACTTTCTCCACACCACCAAGTAATGCTCAGATACCAGCTGAATTATCTTATAATTCAATTCAATTCTGACACTATCTACTTGGACATAGCATCAGATCCTGCAGGTTAAGGACTCAGTTCTATAAGAATGCCCCTTCCTCCCACAACTACAGATGCCAGTCACAAGCCCAGGTATCACTTGTGCTTCTGACTAATGCCTACCCATTGGAGGTTCCAATGACTCCCTCCTTGGGTTCACTGAATTCGTTAGAGTGGCTCACAAAATTCAAACATTTTACTTACTAGATTACCAGTTTATTATAAAAGGATATAACTCAGGAACCGCCAGATGGAAGAGAACCATAGTGTAAGGTATGCGGAAAGGGTGCAGAGCTTCCATGAGCTCTCCTGGCAAGCCACTCTCCTAGCACCTCTATGTGTTCACCAACCTGGAAGTTCTCCAAACACTGTTCTTTTGGGTTTTTATAGAGGCTTCATTAGACAGGTATGACTGACTAAATCTTTGGTTACTGGCAAGTGATCTGACTTCCAGCCCCTCTCCCCTCCTCGGAGGTTGGGGGATGGGACTGAAAGTTCCAACCTTCTAATCACAAAGTAGGTTCTCCCAGCCCCAGCCCTAATCCCTTGGTAGGGTTCAAAAGTAGCCTCATTAACATAACAACATGAGAGAGAGAGAGAGAGAAGTAAATGGACATTTTTATATCTCTCTTCACTTAGGAACATCTGAGAGTTTTGGGAGCTGTGAGCCAGAACTGTGAAAAAGGCCAAATATATATAAGAAATATACATTTGGCTATTCAGAATGCAATATCAAAAAACCTCCCATTTTTTCCAAAAGGCATAAATGTAGGGGACATTAAAAGTAACAAGAAAAAAAATAAAAAACTGACTTTGTGAGGTAGAGAAATAATTCAAGACAAAAAACAACAGTGTTAAAATATTTTTTTTAAAATACTTCACAGCTGAAGTGAGCCAAAGGTGAGTCTATGATGGTGGCTAAAGAAACACCCCATTCCCTTCAGATATAGGCTTAAGGATTCAGGATAGGTTTAGGGATTTGAGGGCAAAAAGGACTTTTCCCTCCCACTTCTCAAAGAGATTCCTAAAAGAGGGCAGCCTCATGCAGCTTAGCTAACAAGGGAAGCTACAGATGATTGAGAATGCAAGGGAGATAGACAAAGGGAGCCCCTACTCAGGTTCTCTCAGCCCAAGAGAACAAGGAAATGATATAAAAAACTCTTGCCAAGAGAAAAGTGAGGCAACTGAAAATTAAGAGTTTTCTGAACTGCTGAAAGGAGGCTGTTGTAGAGCAAATTGCTGGAACCTGTATCACAGGCTGTGGGGATGGTAGATAACTCAAATACAGGGATAACTCAAATACAGAGTTTAGCTGAGTTTTGGAGAATCAATGAAAGCCAAAGGGGAAAGGCCTAGTCAGTAAACAAGAGAGAAATAAGTAAGTTCGCCTCTCAAAAGGGGTAAAGGTGAGGTTCATGCCAAGAGAATAATGAACTTCATTTGTTTACTCCTTACACCAGTATTTTCTGAATGTCTACTATATTAAGCTACCATTTAGGATACCAGAGATACAGCAATAAATAAGATGAAGGCCCTGATCTACATGGAATGTGCTTTTAATTAAGGGGGGGGAGACAGTCAACAGACAAAAAGATGAATGAGAAAAACATCAGACTGCAAAAAAATGCCATGCAGAAAACAAAAAATGAGGATGATAGGACAGAGACTAGTGGAAACTTTGGGATGGACAGAAATGGCAAGGCCATTTGAGGGGGTTACTAACTTGATATCTGAATGATACAGGGAACCAAAGAAAAAACAAATAATGTGAAGGCCCTAAGTGGGGGGAGGAATAACACCTCACACCCTATTCAACAATATCTGAACTCTATCTGTAGACTAGGTGGTATCGTAGACACACAAAATATAGAAAGCGAACAAAATAAACCATAATCCTTTTTCCTGCTTATATTCTTGTGGAGAGAGACAGAGAGGAAGCAAGATATACAAGAAAATACATATATTTTAGTAAATAACAAGTGTGCTAAGAAGAAAAATCTTGTGTGTACACACATGTATGCACTACCTCTCACCACCACCAATTTTAAAAACGGGGTAGTCCTGTAAAGCTGCACTGAGAAAGGTGACATTTTAGTGATGACCTAGAGAAATACCTGGAGGGTTTGGTGTGGGCGGTGCACAGTGGGAGAAGGGAAGAGTGATACAAGATAAGTCTGGAGAGACAGGCAGAGTCTGCATCCTGAATGGCTCTCTGCATCACAAAAAGGAGTTTGGATTTCAGTGTAAGTGAAATGGGAAGCAACAGGAGGAATATAAGAAGGAAAGATGTGATACGATTTTATATTTAAAAAAATCACTCTAGCTCTTACATGGAAAATGGATTGTAGGGAAGCTAGAAAACAGAGAGAGACCAGATAGGAGCCTATTACAGCAGCTCAAGCAAGAGAGAATAGCTGTCAGGACAAAGTTGATGGTAGTGCAGAAAAATGGGCAGATCTGGGATACATTTTATAGGGAGGGTTAAATGAGCTTGTAGAGCACCTGGGTGGCTCAGTTGGTTAACTGTCTGCCTTCGGCTCAGGTCATGATCTCAGGGTCCTGGGATCAACCCTGCATCAGGCTCCTTGCTCAGTGGGGAGTTTGCTTCTTCCTCTCCCTCCACTCCTCCTTCCCTGCTTGAGATTCTTTTTCTCTCTGTCTCAAATTAAAAAGAAAAAAAGGGGGCTTGCTGATGGTCTGTATGCAGACAGGATGGGTGGAGAGAAAGAGATGAATCAAGGATAATGTCTAGATCAGACAACAGTTTAATGAAGGAAAACAAAGAATGGAGCAAGCAGATTTTTTTTTTTTAAAGTAACACATTTAGCAACTAAATAACAGCATTTAGTTGGTTATTTCTAGTCAATCAACTGGGTGAGATTACCAAAAAATAGTATCTAAATACTGGGGCCCGGGAACTGAGTTCTGAAGAACCTCAACATCTAGAACACAGAGGAGAAAGAACCAGCAAAAACTGGGAAGGAACAGTCAACAATGCAGCAGGCAAACCAGAAGAGTGTCAAGAGAAGCCAAGGGAAGACTTCCAAAAAGAAAGCAAATTCAAGAACAGCAAAAGCATTAATTCAATGGCTCTCAAAGTGTGGTCTCTGGATCAAAAGCATCAGCATCACCTGGATATTTGCGAGAAATAGAAATTCTAAGGTTCCAACCCAGAAGTACAGAGTCTGAGGGTTGGCTCTAGCAATCTGTGTTTTAATAAGCTCTTCAGGTGATTCTGGTTTGGGAATGACAACATTAGGCTATATTAAAAACATAATTAACAATGAAATAAGATACTCTGGTGGAAGCCATCACATAGACGAGGGAGTCTTCTTCTGCAGTTGATATTATTTATGAAAGTTTTCCAGAGCACTAAGAGGCCATCTTGGGCAGGAAGAAAGGAAAAGGGGAATTCTTGTGAGCAACACAATGTTTTTCTTCACACATAGTAGGTCAGTAGAAATGAATGGCATAGATGGCAAATTGAGACACATGGGCAACTGAGGTAAACAATGAAAAACCTGATATTCAAACTAAAACACAAGGAAAGGAAGTCACTTTTTACTTACTACCAAATTTCTAATTCAAGTTGACAAATCAAATATGCTCTTTGGATTGCATTCGTATCAGAATACAATAAGTTTATTTGACACATCATTAACAATTATTTTGAATGATTGCTTTCCCCAAAGATCAATTTTCAGCAAGGGTGTAAAAAAGAGAAAACACATCCAAATTATAAGTATCTCCCCCATCACACACACCCATACAAAATGGCAAACCCATAAATAAATATTAGATATTTTTCACAATCCCTCATCTGTAAAAATAGAAGAACAGAGGAATGCAAAGAGGACTTTGGTTTTAAAAGGGAAGTTAATTTAGAAATATTTCCTACTAAACTTATGAATGTTTTCTAAATTAAAATGTCGTTAAATTAATTCTCTTATGATATGCATCTTTCCCCCTGTGGTGTAGTCCTCTTGGTTTTGGGTACACAACTTTAGTTTCATATAGTAAAGCAAATCTAAATGTAATTTTTATATAAAAAATAGAACAGAAAAATATGAGATGGTGTGACTATTTCCATGCAATTAATATTAAAAAACACAAATATCAAAATCAGAATTAATTCCGTGTGTGTGTTTAAAGAAAGCAACTCCCTGAAAAACTCATTTCTTTAGGATGGAAGACTATTCCTTCATCCGAGTCATGTTATTAAAAACAAATGAACAGGGGCGCCTGGGTGGCTCAGTCGTTAAGCATCTGCCTTTGGCTCAGGGTGTGATCCTGGCATTCCGGGATCAAGCCCCGCATCAGGCTCCTCAGCTGGGAGCCTGCTTCTTCCTCTCCCACTCCCCCTGCTTGTGTTCCCTCTCTCGCTGGCTGTCTCTCTCTCAAATAAATAAAATAAAATCTTTAAAAAATAAATAAATAAAAACAAATGAACAAAAAACCCACCTAAACTATACTAAACGGAAAAGGATGCCTGTATGCTCTTAATTTACTATGAAATAATTCTTCTTAATTGTCCCTAATTCACGTTATTTTTAGTTCAGTGACTATAGTTGTCACTTTGATTTGGCCCTGCTCTGTGGACTATGTGAATGGACCCTGGCTATGCTGCCACTTCTCTGGCTAGAAATATGGAACATGACAGAACAAGCATAGATCTTACATTTATTCGTTAGAACTTAGAGCCTCCAACTATTTCAGAACTTAGAGCTTCAATATCTATTAATAAATTGTGGCAGAGTAGAACCGCCATCTGCTGACAAGACAGGCTTGATAACATAAAAGTAAAGCTTTGATTATTCAAACTTACTTTTGAATTTTCACTCAGTCTTTTAAAACCTGCCATAGACATATAACCCAGTTAGTAGGCCTTTCTTTCAAATAATATGCCCATGTCATCTTTTAAGCCACACACACACAATATAAAAGTTATCGTGTGCCTATCTCTTCACTGTGATAACAATTTCAGATTTCTAATGACACCAATGATCATTAAGTTTCATATGGAAGAGTTTATTAATAATTCTGGATATCCACAATTAAATACTGACTAACAAATCTGTAGGTTTTTTCAGGCCACTATAAACAAGGTTTTTCTCCATTGCCCATATACCTCTAGAACTACAAAATATACATCACTGCCAAAGTTTTTTCTATATTTCCCTTTAAAACAAAACCTTTGAGTCCCTATAATGAAGCTTAAGAACATATAAATACTGTAGTGATTATATGTGCCTTGCTCATATTATACTTGAGGTCAACACTGTAGGTCTCCCTTTTAAAATGCAGACATGCCAAATAGGGTCTTTTTAGGATTTTAGTAAAAGCCCACCAATACATGGCTTACTTATAGCATTTGACCCTTTACAGAATTTTTAAAAACCCTGCTAAACAAACATATTTGCTAGGTATAATGGAGTATAACGGAATCGACATTTGGATAGAGAATCAGTTTTCATTTCTAGTGTAAATGCTGCCTTAGCCAAATCACAAACTTACTGCAACCTCTGGTTTTATCACATGCAATATAAAAGAACTGGATGAGCACTAAATCCTCACGATTATGTTGTGATAACTTCAACTACTCATTCAACAAATATTTATAGAAAAACTAGGTGTTACACATTGGTGTAACACGTGTGAATAAGGCACCTTATATTTTGCTGGGGGATACACAATTTTGCTTACTGGTTAAGTGCCACAAAGGATGATAGAACTGATGAAGATCTAGGTTACTCAGGGAAAGTTTACCTAAGGAATAAACATTTGAGGTGGGACTTGGTGAGAGGAGCCAGCCCGTGAAGTTCTTGGGGGAAGAGAATTCTAGGCAGAGGAACTGCAAAGACAATTCACCTCTGTGCCTTTCCCAATCCATGTGCTTACTTTATTCAAAATCTGGTTCTAAACTCTTTTCCATTCAATGAAGTCTTCTGTGATTAACCCTACTTTCTTTTCTTTTCTTTTTTTTAAAGGTACTGCTGCCTGAATGCTTTCTAGAACGAGTGAATTCAAAGTCTTCATGGAGTGGACCTGGACACCAGTAACTTTTTTTTTTTTTTTAAAGATTTTATTTATTTATCTGACAGAGAGAGACAGCCAGTGAGAGAGGGAACACAAGCAGGGGGAGTGGGAAGGGAAGAAGCAGGCTCCCGGCAGAGAAGCCTGATGTGGGGCTCGATCCCGGAACGCTGGAATCACGCCCTGAGCCGAAGGCAGACACTTAACCACTGAGCCACCCAGGTGCCCCTAACCCCACTTTCAAATTACGGCTCCAGTGCTCAGTTTACACTATAGCCACGATTTTAAATTCACGGTTCTGAAAATGTTAATTATTAACTGTTCTGTATTTATTCTAGTCTCACAATAAGTCAAAAATTTCAAGGAGAGAATCCTAGCATTCTTCTGTTCATCTTCCACAGTACCTTAGCTGTACTGTACACAGAAGAGAATGTTCATTAAATGTTTATGACCAACCACTGTAAAGAAAATCAGTATTTTGTTTCTCTCTTCTCTCTTCAGAATAAGATTTGGTCAGAGTGCTTCACAAAGAACTAAAGCAACACTGTAAATCTAGTAAAAGAGCAACTGACTCATGAGTGAGAAATCTCAAATTCAATTCCCAGCTCTACCATTTACTTAGAAACGAGGCTTCTAGTAAATCAAACTCTATGACCATTTGTCAATATCCTTAAAATGGGGGTATGTGTCCTGTCTCACCAGGGTTGGTTAGTCACCAACTACATTCCATAAGAGATCATGTAAAGCCTACTGTGGAAACAAAGCAAAAATACTGGAAATAATAAATGTGTTTTCATTTTAGAACTGGAAGACATCTTATATGATCATGTTTAATCCTTCATTCCACATGATAAGTCAGAGACCAATAAAAATTAAATTACCTGCTCAAGGCTATTAAAATATGGTAGAATCAGTATGGCATTCAATTTTTTTAAAATACCCAGCCCAGTACACTTTTTATCACACCACACTGCCTTTATCACTTTTTGCAACCTAGTCTTCAATGTACATACCTCACAATTTACTCTAACATTCTCTTCATTCAGATCCAGAACGGTAAAAACTAGGTGGCTTAAAAAAAAAAAAAGTACCTACATAGATTTCTGAGGCAGAGACCTCACATAATTTGATATCAGAACTGAATTTAGGAAGTGCCGCCCTGCTATTACGGAGTCAAAAGATTAGGAATGTGAGGATTACAATCAGCTGATGCCTTAAAAATATGCATCTACTAAATGACTGCTTACTTGGCCTGTGGTTAGAGTATTTTTCTTACACAATTTCTAACTGAGTCAATACATGCTGCTTCAATTACATTGTTATTTAAAAAATACAAAATATAATTTTATTTATAGACAATGTATTTGTACTATATGAAAACCTAAAAGCAATGTAAAATACTTTTTGTTTCTGGTCATCTTTCTTTGTTCTCTTATTTTTGATTTTAATCTAGAAGCAAAATCTAAGTTGAGAAATAGTTATTAACTGAATGCCTATAGTACACTCTGGATTATATAACACTGTTTTAATGTGTGGAAATGAATGAAATGGGAATTATGTAATGGTTTCAACATCAGAAAGGTCCAAATTCAATCTTTAAAGTGAAAATAAACTGGGTGCTAGAAAATGAAACCTAAACTAGAGAACCAGCTAATGTAAGAAATTTTCACCTGGAAACAAAAATTTAATCCTCAGGAATGTCCTAAGTATACTAACGAAAGGCTGAAACACTATCTAAACTGAAAGAAAAATCTTCAGAAATGTAAAACTTCATCAGAAGTTAAATGGCTTTCTGGGAAGAGCAGTAAAATGATGAACGTCTTCTCAGTAACTTCCATCCTTCCAAGAAGCAATAATGTAAAATGTTTTAGAAAGTAGTGTGAGAAAATGAAAATGACGGTTGTAAGAATCAAATGATATAAGTCTGTGAAAGCATTTGGTAGACCATGAAGTACAAGTTATTATTATATAACAATTTGTAGTCTACAAGTACAGCAGTTTGCCACAGAGTAGACGTAAATGCTTATTTAAAAACTTCAATTCTTTTATACTGACTCATTGAATTTTTATTCTTAAAAAAGAAAGTTAGCCATGAAAGCGGATCAACTATCCACTTCTGAAAAAGGAATTTATCATAGCCTCAATAGAAAACACCCCTCCCCCACAAACACAAATAAATTCCCTCCTCTTTTCAAAATATGGGTCCTTCTTTTAGCCACGTGACCTTAAAGAGGGTCACTATTCCTCTCTGTTTCCTAATAGTATCAAGTACCATGTTGGGCGTTTTTATTTTATTGCCTAATAGGAAGTATACAGATAAAATTAAATAGAAATTATTATCCCTGTTTTATCATTGGGGGATAAAGCTATAATGCTCAAAGGAATTAGTTAGGAAACTTGCTTCAAATCACAGAGCTAATAAGTAGTACACCTGATACACTGAACCCTCTAACTCCAAAGGCCTTGTTTATGCTACCTTGTAAAATGAGGCTGTTCTTAATGATTACTTTATGCCATAAAATATGATTAAGGAATCCATTTTTCTTCCAAAACATGCAGAGAAAAATTATTTGTTGAATGATATTTATCTCACTACTTTAGCCTGCCACTGCCTACAAATAATTTTGGATTTTTAAAGTAGAGATAACCTGCTGAAAATCTAACACAGGACACACAGTGTTCTTTATGGCATATATACTGCATTTAGTATTTAGTAAATTTTAAAAATGAAGAATGGTAACTGATAGATACTATTTTCAGCCAAAGCTTTAACACTTTTTAAAGTGTATCTTTAAAATATATAGTTTTTACTTTTCTAAATTTTGTGGTCCTTAGAACAAATCTACTCTGTATATTTGAAAACAGTATATTAAAAGCACATTACTACCTTTCTCTAAAATAACTTATTACAGAACAAAGAATGGATTTGGGCTAACAGCGATTTCTGGTTTGGTGTTATATTGTGGTTGTCACCGAAATCATTAATTATCTCTTCGGAATATGCTACCTTGAAACATTTTTTCATCGTAGTCTACATTACTAATGGTAAAATTTATCCAATTAATCCAACTGAAGGCAGACATTTAATATTATGACTACTCTATCGAACCGGCAAAACTGAGAACCATTCGGTAGCTGGGGAAACACTTTATTTAGACATGATGATATATTTACTTATCAAGCATTTATTGAACACACATTACGTACCAGGCACGGAGCTGTAAGTCGAACATAATACAATCGTTGGCCCTTAAGAACACCAAGTCTCAGTGAACTGAAAATCCAAAACGGCCATGGTCTTTGATGAATTCACTACATACATACATACACACATAGATAAATATATACGTATTCGGTCATCTCAAACAGCAGGATGAGGTGACCGAACTCCAACCACCAGACCAAACCCAAGAGTGCCGAAGGGAGGAAAAAGCAAGCTTCCCCCGAGCATTTGAAGGCAAACTTCCCTCTATACCTAGCCTGTGTGAGGACTCTCGGGTGGACCCGACAGGGCCCAGAGAATCAGAGGGGCCGGGGGAGGCACCTTAAGTGTCGGAACCACGCAAAGGCCGGTTCCGGTGCCCCGGTGCCGGGCCTCACTCACCTCTTCTACCTCGATCTCCTTGTAGTCGATCTCTTCGAAGTTGAGGACTTGGGAGGGGGCTTCGATCATCTCACCGGCCGAAGACGAGGAAGAGGAGGAAGCGGCGGAGGCTGTAGACATGATCCCTCGCGGAGCCCGGGGGGCCCGGGGAGCCTGCCACCCGGACACTCCGGGGGAGACCCACGCCCACCCGCCTCCGGACCGACCTTCAGACTGAAGCCACGGCTATCTGTTGCGGGGACAGGGACAGCGGCAAGAGCCGAGTCCCGGCTCCGCAGCGCTTTCCGCCGCCGGGCCCCGCCCACTGAACTTCCGGTTCCGGCCTGAAATCGGAAATAGGAGGAGGGCTGCGAGCTCAAGAAAGGGGAGGGGAGAATTTTGTGACTGAGACAGGGAAAGGAAGGACAGATTGGGGGTGGGGTGAGGGAGAGTGAGTGGCGAGCTAGGAGCTGTAGAACAAATTTCGCGAGATCTTTATTAAAGGGCCTCAGCATCGGGTGATACCGCGAGAGCTGATGCGCTGACGTAATTAAAATGCGCGAACGGAAGTGGCGCGGAGTACGGCGGAATATTAATACGGTTGGTCGTTCAGAGACTAGCGGGAAAGATAAAAACTAAGGTTTCAACTCCGCTTAGTAAACTGTTTAATGGCTTCGAGCCCTTTTCTATCAGAGACCTGCGGACGGTTGGGCTAATGTTGGACTAAGTTTTTGTGACGAAGCTTTTCAGTTTCACCTCTAAGCTAAACTGAACTATTTCTTTAAGAAGCCTTGGGAAATGTGTTTCCCTCAATGCGGTGTATGGAAGGAAGCGGTTGCTACTGTTACTTTGAGCCAGTCCCTGATGCTATGAGAGATTCTAAAGAAAATAATACAGAGCGAGCCAACGCATGTAACCTGAATAACACTGTGTAGGCTGAGTGCACACGAACAGAAGTTAATATTAGGTAAGGTAGATATATATAACTTGGCATAACTTGTATTCATCTGAAGTTATGGTTTGTATTAATAGTACTTATCGAGTGCGGAGCACTCAGGTGCTTTACGTTTATAATTTAATCATTAATATCCTTGCAAATTAAATATTTTGGCTGCCATTTTAAGGACGTGAGAAAATAAGCTCCGAGAGTTGAAAAAGATAATGAACCTCACAGGCTAGTAGAAGCTAGGTCAATGTAGCTCTAAGGTGGATAGTGTTGCCTGTGTTGTGCTATCAACACAATTTTTAGTTTTAAACTAGCTTTTAAACTTTATTAGTAGTTGACCTAAAACCTAACTGGAAACGTTGGAGTTAGAAATGAAGACTTAAGGACCAAGGATGAAACCCTATAAATGTCAAATTCTAAGACTCAGTAGGGTAAGAGACAGAAAAGGAACCGTCAGAAAGGGGGAAGTAAGGGGAGTGGTGATGGGAATAGCACTAAAGGAGAGCTTTCCAATTAAAGAGTAGCCAACCCAATAAATGCTGGGATAGCAAATGGGTCATTGGATTTGGAAATTAAGTTTTGAACTGAAAAACATCTGTCATTATTTGTAGTTCTGGTAATAATGATAGTTTGGCAAATGGCTATGAAAAGAATGAAAGAATTTCTTCTCCATATACACCCTGTATGATACACAGTGTCTTAAAAACCTAGACCACTTTTATGATGACTCCCAATCTCTCCCAGTACTCAAATATTACCTGAATTCCCAGCCTATTGAACATCTCTATTTAGGTGTAACATAAACACCTAAACTTCAAGATTCCAAAAGCAAATGCAGAAGTTACCCACTACAAATAGGTTTTTCCATGTGCATTTTCTATCTCTCTGAAGGATACCGTCCATCTACTCATTTTTCCAAGTGAGAAATCAAGGCTTTATTTCTACATTTAAAGTGATGCTTAGTACACTAATAACTAAATAGAAGCAGACTAAGTCAATGGGATAGCCATTTTCACCCGTCATTTCTGGATTTCCCAAATTAGTATGGTCACCTCTTAGCTCATGCTATCACTCTGCAGGTCATTACTGATTTCTCTTTAAGACCTTGATCTTAATTCAGTGGGTCTACCAAGTGGAAGCTCAAGAAATGTTTGCTCTATGTTCTGTTTGAATGAATAGCTTTTGCTAGTTCTCTCTTTGTCTGGAGTGTAAGGTCTGTTTTCTGTACCTTCAGTTTAGAACTCGTATGCTGCTGACTAGGGACTAATCATTACAGCCATGGTGCTATTCTGCTTGATTTCCTCTCTCTGCCCCCAACATATTGTTAGGAAAAAAATCAAACATACAGAAAAGTTGAAAGAATTTTATAGGGAACTATATACTTGTCATCAAGATTCTAACATTAACATTTTACCATACTTGCCTTATTCACTATTTGTCCATCTGCTTACTCAAGCACACATACTTCTATCATTTTTTTGTTGGATGCATTTCAAAGTGCACTTACTACGTGATTTTGAAATCTCCAGTATTTCTGCTTCTATATTTTATCCATTGATTTGGACTTATGATACTGATACTAGTATAAAGTCAGTTCTATGTCCTTGCAGACTGCTTTTTTTTGTGGGGGGAGCGCAGGCAGGGAGGTCTGCCTGGAACGTTTTCACTAGCTTCTGTAAAGTCCCAGCACTTCATGTCTGCCTCCAGTCATCCCCAAAGTCCAGTTCACCTCCTGTGATTTGATTATGTGGGTGGTAAGTTCCCATTTTTCATTTAAGCTGAGTCAACTTGTATTTTTGTCACTTTCAATCAAAGATTCCTAAGTAATTCAGTTTAAATCCAAAGAATTGGGGGGGGGGGGCTGAACTTACCTTAATTCACTCAATTTTTACTTTATATTCCCTTTAACTTCTTTAACTTTCATGAATTAAGAATGCAAGTTTGGACCTCACAATTTAAACTTTATTTACCAGTCTATTGTGTCTACACAAATTTCCAGAGATACAAACAAGGTTTTTAAAGGGTCTTCTTGAAGTCCCTCCCAATTTGAGCACTCTCCACCAACCACCCTCATGTCAGTGTCTTAATAACTACTCTTTAACCTTCAACCGTGTCTTCAGTTTTGACTCTTCTGCACTATCCATGAGATGAGGACCAAGAGTTTGAAATCCATTTCCCACTATCTCTTTGCATATTTTAAGTGGGATTCTCATTTTACTTGACTCATTTTGGATATAAGGATATTTGGCACCTATTTTCATGGAGACTTAGCAGAAACAGACTAAAATAGTTTCACTTTAATGTTCTGTTGCATCAACATGTATAATACATCAAATAAAGAGTTCCATATTTTGTCAGTTTATATGACATTTGTTGTGAATAACAGGAAACTCAACACATAATGGTTAAACAATAAAAGGAATTTATGTGCTTAGTTAAGTGGAAAATCAAGAGCTAGAACAGGTTTTAGGTGTTGTAAACTTTGATTCATAAACTTAATGATAACATCGATAATTTAGTTTCCATTATTGTCTTCTGCCTTTTGTGGTATTTGCCATTGCTCTAGAACGGTGTTTCTCAACCTTTTTTCTTTACTGCTCTCGTAAGGAGCCTTTTAAGATTTTTTTCTCAGTGCCCCCCCCCCAAGGTTTAATATGATGCATATCTGTTTATGGACTGTATGCTTGTTTTATGCTTTATACATAAAAAGAGTAAGATTTTTTTCTCTCCCCAATTTTCACCCCCATCAAGAATGTAGTCTTTAGCAGTTTTGCTTTCATGTGACGTACACACTGTCCAGTACAATGAAAGAGAGCATCTCTTTTGGTAGCTATTTCAGCAGGACAGGGAACTTCCATTTTCAAAAAGCTCTTGGCAACTGTACCCTTGCGTGAGCAATAGGGGACAGGAGGTTTGAGGTTGAAAATATCTTGTGTAACTTAGACTGAGGACTGACTCAAGGAATCATGGGCTTTGAGGAGCTCCCAAAAAGAAGAAAAATCTGAAGACTCCTAGGACGAGCAAAGCAGGGAATGTTTGTTTTTTTTTTGCAACCAACAAATGTTCATTATTCATATGTCTATTTTGATTGAGCTCTTTATCTAGAAAGTATTATCTTTACTGCCTGTCCTGGAACCAAACTAGCCCATCCTGATCAAATATTATTCCCTACAGGAAGTTCAGAAATGGTTTTCTGTTCAAATATTCAAAACTGCAGTACACAAAGGATAGCCAACTCCTTACCAATTCAGTGACACAGCTGGAGAGCAGCTCCCCAAATTCACACATTTCTCAAATATTTGAGTTTATTCCGTATTTGCTACTCCCTACATCTTTTTCCTAGGTCTTTGGCAGCCCACGTTGTTGCTGAAAGGGTTTGTGTTTCAGATGCCCATAATGTGGATGGTAAAGTAGGCCTGGGGTGGGGGTGGGAGAGTAGAGGCAGGTGCAGTTCCAAAGCATTCTCGACATTACGTATAACGGCCATTTCTGTTTGTAGCTAAGTGTTGACTATCAAGAGTCATCATCAAAGAGAAACTTTGTTCAAAGAAATGAAAAAACTGTTTAAATATTTTTAGAACCATTTTAAAATTTGCAGCAGTTGAAATCATACTTAAGATGCTAACAGCTCTTCCTCTTCTTTAAATGCAAATGTAATGTTCAAATTTCTTGCGATAATATGAATGGATTTTGAAACCTGTTGAACAGATTTTATCTGCAGGACATAAAGGCACCATCAAGGCAGTTCCCTTGCAGCCAGCTTAGCTGAGGGAGTAAAAACTAAAACATTAGTTAGCTATTAAATTTTGAAAAATATATTTGATATTTATATAAACTCAATGCTTAACATCGTCTCTAATATTTTGTGTTTGTTTTCTAAAATTACATAATATGATGGGGCGCCTGGGTGGCTCAGTCGTTAAGTGTCTGCGTTGGGGTCAGGTCATGATCCCGGGGTCCTGGGATGGAGCCCTGCATCAGGCTCCTCGCTCAGCAGGAAGCCTGCTTTTCCCTCTCCCACTCCCTCTGCTTGTGTTCCCTCTCTCGGGGTCTCTCTCTCGCTGTCAAATAAATAAAATAAAATCTTAAATAAAAAATAAAATTACATAGTGTGAGAAAAGCAATTATATTCTTTTATTAAGCCCCAAATAGATATCTCCAATTCCTTCACAGTTCATCTCAGAGTATTTTACAGTGTTATTCTCTACATGAAAAAGTTGAAGAAGCACTAAGTTAAGAGGCTGTTGCAGTAGTTAAAGCCAGAAATAAGTAGTTGAACTGTATAGATAGTGACCATCGGAGTTATAGATAAATGGATGGATGAGGAAATGGAATTGATGGAATTAGTGAATGGCTGGTTGTGGAGGAAGGAGGGGAAGAGAAGAGCAATGTAAAGAATGATTCCCAAATTTTTCACTTGTACAACTTGGATAGGAAGGATGCTATTTACAGAAGCAGAGAAGACTGGAACAAGTTTGGGGGAGAAAAGAATAAAGAAATCAGTTTTAGACACAATGAGCTAGAGGTACCTGAGAGACTTCCAAGTGTAATTATCAAACAGACAGTCTTAGGGAAAAACATGGCACTAGGGAAACAGATACTGGCCTGCTGACAATTTTAAGTCATGCAAATGAATGAGGTCACCCAAGGAAGATGTGTCAAGTGAGAAAGAATAGGACTTAAAACAGAACCTTAAGGAATAAAAAAAAATACTGAAGGCATGGCTGGATGCAGAGGAATTGCTAAAGAAATTTGTGGAAAACTAAAAATTATGAAGTTGTGGAAACAAAGATAAAAGGGGTGTTTCAGTGTTCAGTACTTCCAGGAAGTTAAACATGAGGTGTCCACATGTGGGTGTGTAGGTTCCTTGCAGTATAGACTTGAGTCCAAAATAGGAGAAAAGAGATACAGGTCAGGAGCTGAGGTCGGCTTTTCTTATACCACCACATTCTGGTGAAGGTAATATCGTCAAAGTAGGAGGATGGAATATATTTCCTTTATCAGCTTGTTATCTTGAGTTAGAACTTATAAATATTTAGGCATGTAGTATGTGAGCCTTTATTTGTATTCTTGCCCTGAACCCACAAATATTACAAGTTCTGTTTTTTGTGTGTTAGGTTTCTATTCCTACATACGAGTAGTCTACAGGTAAGCTGTTCTCAACTCGGATTTGCAGTTTCCCAAATTTCCCACAGATGTCTCAGCTCAGTCACCATCCCAGAAGTAGTGATGTCAGCCTCCCTTAAGCAACATATCTCTTCACTTTCTATCCATTACTCAGTTTTATTTCTAGCCCTTTACCTATCTGACATTATCTTATTTAATTATTTGCCTCCTTGTTTATTTTCTGTCCTCCCACCCCTCACGACTCCTGCTCATTGGATGTTAGTTCCACTGGGACAGGGATTATAAGCATTGTGCTCACCACTGTCTCAGGATTTAGAATAGCACCTGAAATGTAGTAGACATTTAATAATTTTCTGAAATGTAAATAAGTATCTTTATTTCTAAGTAAATACTGTTTAATTTATTCCAGGTGTAAAGAATGAGTTAATCACATTTTCTGTAGTATCATTGAGGAAAGATTTAATAAACGGCTAAGTTGATATTCAAGTAGTATATCAATTGTTTATCATGGAGATTTCTTAAGTATATGAAAATGCTTTGTTCTCCTGGTCAATTTAAATCTCCAATCTTAAAATTATTGATTTTTAAGATACTTCTCTTTCTAGATTTTGCAAGGATAAACTTTAGTTCCTCTACTTTCCAAATACTCATTACTATTTAATGCATTTAAATGGCTTATTGAAATTGAAATGTTACTGTGATGCTAATGATTGCTTTCAGAAATAACTGATATTTTAACTAAAATAGATGTAAAATCGGGGTGCCTGGCTGACTCAGTCAGTAGAGCATAAGACTTTTGATCTCAGGGTCCTGAGTTCAAGCCCTTTGTTGGACTTAGAGCTTACTTAAAAAAATAAATAAAACAGCTGTAGAATCAAACAGAATAGGTAGATTTTTATTTTTTGAGCTTCTGAGGGAAGCTTAAACATCATGATATATTTTAGAATTAGTTTTTAAAAGCAAAAACTTAATCAGATAAGAACATAATACAGAAATAAAAATAATCTTCATAGGAATAGTACTTTTCACTACCAAAGTGCATTCATTTAATGTTTTGTTTCACAGACTAATATGTCAAATCAGTGTTCTTAGATGGTTTATCTGAGAAGAAATTCCAGAAGCAATTTGGCTTCATTTACGGAAATAAATAAGGGTGTTTTATTTCACACAGCCTCAGGGAATCACAAATTAAAACTTTCAACTAAAATGGATGCCATCTACTATTCATTATTTCAACAAACAAACCACTCTGCTGAAGTTGCAATCAGGGTAAGGGATGTATAGTGCTTGAAACCTGCAAGGCTGAGAGGGCCTACTTTGCATTCTTATTCCCATTTCACGTCTTCCTCTGAGTTCCCCAGCACCCCACAGAGCTACTCTCAGTGGTGCAAAGCTCCATTAAGTAAATAGAAGCTCTGTATTTAGAAGCCATCTCTGGGAATTCAAAGTGTTCTGAGAGGGAAATTGGTACTATCAAGATTAAGGTATTAATGAAAAGTTCTGTTAAATTTCTGTTGGGATGCTAATTAATCTTCTAAAAATCGTTAATCAATTCAATTATGTAACACACTTAAACTTTTACACATGGTACAGGAAAAGAAACAGGGTCTTTCAATTATGCCCAGAGGTATTCATAAAGTTAAGGGAAATAAGTCTAAACGAAAATCATCCCCCAGTGGTGTTTTGGCTTGATCTTCAATATTCACTTGTTCTGTCGAAATCAATATTTAAAGCTCAGCTAGCTGAAGAAATACTGAAAGTATTAGAAGAATGATGATTATTCTTTAAATGGAATCTCCTACTTGTGCAATTTTAGCATGGATTCTCAAATTCATGCCGGTAGCTTTTAGCTTGAATTGTTAAAGAAATAATCCAATAATTTTTTATTATTTGAAGCCTGACTGACCGCACTGTCAGTATTGAGCTAAATGAGTTACCCTGTAAGTTATGCTATATTCCTATTACTATTACAGTTTTTTTATGTTGTTAGGAATATGAATCATATAAAAGTTGTTAAATATTAAAATGTCAATCCATCTCTAAATCTTAAGTATATGAAACAGTATGTGAAACAGTATGTGAAAGTATGTAGTACAGTGCCTAGAAAATATATGGTCTTCAGAAATGTTAGTATGAATGAAATACTAAATGGAGGAACAGAAGTAGATGACGTGATGTGACAACAAAAGTTAGCCACAGACTATAGTTCTGTCAGTGAGTATTAATCCTGGAGAATCTGATCAGGTAGGTCTAAAATGTGACTGAGTCAGCCTTAGTTTCTCTTTCACAGCCTGGTTGGAGTTGATAATTGTTAAGATCACATATAGGTAGAAGAATATATTTTAATAATTCATTTTGAAGAACTAAAAATTATACTTTAATTTTGGGCCTACTTTTTTATTGTTTAAAAGAAAAAAGCTGGTGTTAGTGATTTTGTTCTGATTTGTAATACATTTCTTTTGGACATAGTTGAAGACTGTTTCCAATAGCATCTATGAAACAATTCACCTTGATGAGGACACATTGATCTTGGCTGTAATCTTTGGTTTTATAAACTCAATAACTCAATTTTATTGGTTCACTCAAAGGATCGTTAGGCTTTAGATTCTTGCTTGTCAAAACCATTAGTGACCATAAGAACTAAAAAGCCAATACTATATAATATGGTGCTTCTGAGTGAGGGGCTGGAGAAAGGGAGCCTAGTTAAAGCAGGGGACTCTAGATTAACAAAAGAGGCTTGAAAGGGTGGTGTATTTAAAAGTTATGGTGCAGTTGTGATGAACTCACCAGTGTCCTATGAAATAATTTTACCAACATTCTCTGAACACTTTTGTAAAGACGGTAACTAGTATTGTAACCCTAGGAAGATGTCTCGTTTTAATGGACCCTTGAGGTTCTTTGTAAAATCACCAAAACCTATTTACGTGAAAGCTTAGAGCCAGATTAATAGTCCTAGCTTCTATTGAACTATTGAATTAGATTCTACTACTATTTCTAGCTGCTAACAATCCAGTTCTAGGCTTTTGCGTTTTGAACTATCGGATGATCAAATTGCTTTTTGGTATATTGGGGTCCCTTAAGAAAAATAGATTAATTGTATTTGTTTTGCAGGGTGTTTTTTGAATATGGGCCTTCCCTGGAAAGATATGGAACTTTTTCTATTTATTTGTTTGATGAGATAATTATACTTTAGGATTACATCACTATGATTTTTATAATAGTATTTCCTTTCTTTTCTTATCTGATCATTTATGGATGTAAAGCCAACTATGCTTAAAACTTGGTGGTGGTGTGGTGAGATTCTTTGGTTTCAGGGAGAAGAAATTAAAGTTGAAATTTAAGCAGAGTAAAACATTTTAAAGAGTGCAAGTTCAATTAATCATTAAGAATGAATCTTCAGGGATGTTTAGGAATATGGTCATACGGTAATGAGTATATCAAATATAATGTTGTTTCACTGCATGGCCATTAAGTAGAAATTGGTAATTTGGGGACGATGAAAAATATTATCATTCAGTTTACGTTAGGGTTTTAAATCTAATTTTTTAAAACTTTCCTGGTAAATACTTGTGTTTCCTTGATAAATGGCACTTGCTTAAGGTTAGTATGTCATTATCCTGATCAAACTGGATTCACAGTCTAAAGGGAAATTTCATTCTGAGATCAAATGAAGCAACTCTTGATCAATCTAAATGAGAGTAAGGTTTTATACCTCCTCATATATCCAGACAATTCAAAAGTTTATTAATCAATATAAACTGTCTTCATTAAAAGAGAAACAATAGCATATTTGAATTGACATATGGTGTTTATTAAACTAACAAAAACGGAGTCATCTTTGGTTTCAATTTCATTATTGCTTACCTTAACTTTCTTGCTCAGAATTGATTTCTCCTTTTTCTAAAGGACTCATTATCAACTTTAATAAACCTCAGATTGATCCCCTTTGGAAAACAGAGAATACATTATTTCCTGTGTCTCTAGCTTAATTTACCAAAAAAAATGCATATCATCAGAATTGATAATTCACCTCCAATTGAAACATATTGAACTGACATACAAAAGATTTCTGAAAGCAGCAAAATTTAGCCGTAGGACTGTAATAGGATGTGAAATCTGGGTTAAAAATTTAGTTTTGAAATGCCATTAGCTTTTGAGAAAGAATGTGGGAGATTTAGGATATGTAGAGAATAAGAAGTTAAATGACTACACTTCTTTCAAGATGCTTTTTTACTTTAGATTTTTAATTGACTATATAATTGTGTTTATATTAGGAGAAATTGTTGGGGTTTAATCTATTATTTTTATTTTTGGTATTGTATGGCTAAAACAGTATATATATCTATCTCTTAGAAGAAAAAGTCCTACGTCAAAGACATCCCCTCTTAGCTAGGTCATCAAAAGTAAACATTAAAAAATAAAGTTGAGAGCTCAGTGCAAGTGGGCTGCTATGGGTGTATCTGTTCTTGGATAGCTCAGTCCTAAATCATTTACCCACTCCTCCATCAAGCAGCAGTGATTTACTGAGTATAGGCAGTAGTAGCTACTATACTATAGTGCCCTTAAAGGCTAGTTAGCATGCTGCTATGAAGTAAGAGTTTTATTTTCATATCCTCTCTTTTTACTCTAGAACCTCTTCAGTTACACATACCAATTGCCATTTCTTGCCTGTTGTAGCAGACACTATGAGTGCCATAGTCATACCCTCTCAGATTCTTTTAGTATTTCCAAGCATGCCAACTTGATTCTTTTTAAGGGCCAGCTATTACATCTTTTTTGGGGGGCTTACTTTGGGTTACCAAAACTCACTTTGTTGACATGCTTGGGTGGTCTGAAAATGCATGAAAAGTAATATTCCTTAGGTGATGGCCCTTAACCCAGTGACCATGGTATAGAGGTATAAATACCAGGGTCTTCACCCCTTTACTGGAATAATTCTAGAGCTTCCCTTATGGTGTCCACTGTGGTAGTTGGCTTGTGCATCACCTATTAGCTGCCTTTCCTTTTCTGTATTATCTTCTCATTTCCCTGTCAAGGTCACTATTTCAAATAAACCACGTGCACTCAATCCTTGTCTCAGGATTTGCCTTTAGGGGAAACCCATCTAAGAACTTGGTATTCTCTAAACAAAGATAGAATCTTGGTTGTAGCCATGCAAGTCTATAAAATTCAAATAGTAGATACTTTTTTTTTTTTTTTTTTTTTTACTTTTTAGGACTGAAAACTTATATACCTCAACATAAGACTGGCAGAATCTTACTGGGTATGTTTGATTGTAAATTCACATTCAAGTAAATGCTATACTGGATTCACCAAATGATCCACCAAATTGTTCACTTTAATTAATGGAAGTAACTGAGTGGAATGATTACATATGCCATTTTATAGTTGAACAAAATGTATTGAACATCCACTATGTGTCAGGTACTATTCTAGGCTTTAGAAATACAGCAGTTCTTACAAATCTTAATAGTTGTTGATAAATTATTGGTTTTACTCAATGTGTTTAATACTTTTCCCTAGTACTTGCATTGCAAGACTCAAAGTTGTAATACCTTTCCCCGGTTATGCTTTTCCATATTAATTACAGCTTACAGATTTTGCATATCTGGAAGGTCTACTTAATCAGTTCTTTTTTTTTCTCTTCAGTTTCAGACATTCTTCTCTTTCAAGAATTCTCTTTCAAGAATGACTTCATTACTGTAGACTCTGTTCCGAGGTTTTTATTATTCCAATAATGTCTCACTGCAATTAGCATTTTTCAATGTAATCATATTTGTTTCAGCCATATTTACACTTAAGATTTTTTTTAAGTTTTTGATTAAGTATAAACATGCTTACAACTGAATACATTTTTATTAAGTAAATAATGGTCCAAAGCACAAGTAATTCTTAATACTATGCAGAATAGCATATAGCAGTTTGAAATAAGTGTCACATTTAGCTTTTCACATTTCAGCGTAATTTAAAAAATATCAAGTTAAAACTTCCTTAGAAATGCATAAAATTTTTGTAAATGGTTATTGCTTTCCTGTCACATGTCAGGGTAAACATTAATAAATTAAAAGCTGTGGTTTTTTTTCAAGTGTATGTGTTGATTGGAGTGTTCACCGGAAATTTGCACTCAGCCTAACCTTGAGGAAGTAGCAGGAAGTTTATACATATAGAATCTGTTATTTAAAGGTTTGTATTCATATAATATGTGTGTTCCTTTGAAAAAAACAATTATTAGTCATTCTCTGCCTTTAATATTTTTTGCACACAGAAATGATTCTTAACACTCTGTAGTTGGCTTTTTATTTGTCTACCTAATACTCACTTCCCTTTCTTCTGGCATTAACATCTTGGTTCTCCTTTGGAGAATGACCCCTCTCAGTGCTTGGGTTTCAAGTGAGGTTGACTGTTCCCCCCCCTTTCAGTGGTGGGAAAACCATCTAGGTGTGGCCTTGAAGAATAGTACCTCCCTTAGGTCACAGTGATTGGTTCAGGAGTAGATATGTAAACCAAGTCGAGCTAATCAGAACCAACAGACTTTGGCTAGAACTGTGGGAAAGAGGCATTCTCTTTCTGCTAGGGTTGCTAGACTGGTAGTTTGTATATCCAGAGCTACTACTAACTGTTCCTATGACCATATGGGGAGGCCTTGCTTGAGAACAAAGCCTGTAAGGGAACTGGAGCATGGGTGGAAAGAGACAGGATCCTAATGACAATGCCTGAGCATCTGGGTTCAGTGGTGCCTGGAGATCCACTCCTGAAGTGTTACTTTCATGAACCATTAAGTTCCAGCTGTTCCACCAAATAGTCCCCCACTACACCTTCACAATTTGCATTTTTTCTCACTTGCAACTGTAGGTTTTGTTATACTATGAACACTATATGATGCTATTGTTGTCCTTCCCCCAAGAAGACTTTTGTGATCAAAACAAATAAATGGACTTATATTTTAAAAATCTTTTGGCTTTTGCGATATATGCTAGAGAGTTAAGCTTTTTTTTTTTTTCTGTGAAACAATAAGAAGAGTCGATGATGTTGAAACCACAGTTAGATGCTTAAAGGAGAGCAGAGCCATTGAAACTGAGTATGAACTGAATCTGCAATCATAAAGACCTATCCTTAGAGATACACTGTTCATGCAACAAATGTATACCAAGTTCTGCTATTTTAGGCATGGGAATAGAGCAGTGAGCAAGACAGATAAAAATCTCTGAACTCTTGGAGCTGACATTCTTGTGTTATTTCAGAAGACATGGTACCCTAAATGGGAGCCATTTTGGGGGCAGGTAGCACTCAGGAAGACTTAATTCCTCTGCCTAAAACCCAATGGTTTCCCTCTGTATTTAAAGAAAATCCAGAGACCTTAACATGCGTACCAGTACTGCATGGATCTGGCCATGTTCACTTGTCTAAAACATTATCCAAGAACTTACACTTCCTTACTCATGCTGCTCCAGGCAAATAAGCTTTCTCTCCTTCCTTGAATATTTGTCTGTCTCACAAACATTCACATCTTCTCTCCATCTTGTCTGTCTCTTCCCCTGACACTTCTCATGGTCACAGCTTAAATGACAATTCTTCAGAGAGACATTCCCTCCACACACAGCCTAAATTGGGTCTCCTTAATATTTGATCTCTTTTTTTCATAGTACTTATAATAAATTTAATATATATATTTATATGTATTGTTTTTTAGTGTTTGTTTACTACCTCTCCCTCTCTATGAGGTCAGAGACTATATTTGTTTTGTTCACCACTGAATTACTCAGTGTCTGGCATAGTGCCCAACACATTGTAGGGACTTAAATATATTTGTTGCATGACTATGTGGTGTGACCTCAGCCTCTTTAGATGTAGCTTTTACGTCTTAACTCTTCTTCGAGCTTCATGCTTTCCAAGTCAAAGACCCTTTCTATCCCTCTTCTTTAAGCTGCTTATCCTAGAGGTCATTCTGGTACAGCAGTCATCATCTATTCGTGTGATAGGCTGGGCTGCAGACACCAAACTGGGAGAGTGACCACAGAAACCTGATGAGATAACTGGAACCAAAACAGACACTCCGTCCCTTCAACTAGAGTTTTTCAGAGCTGGAATTGAAAGGGGCAGGGTAATCCCAGAAACCCATTGGTCGTTATGGGAGCACCGAATCTCAAGCCTGACTGGGTTCTAAAGAGCTTCAGGCAACACCATGGAAGCCAGTGATGAGACTGGGCAAGTGTGTCCGCTTCTAAACTTGTTTCTTTAGAGTGTGATGTTTGTGTGAGTTGGAGATGGTACGGAGGACAGCTTTAACTATTTACATACTGATTGCCTGACACACAGAATGGCTGGATAACCAGGCAAAGGTGGGAGAATCAAAATAATCTGAGGTGCTCGGGGTTGCTGGGGGAATTGGAGGCAGTAGAAATGAGATGAGCTGACATACTGCTCTTTCTTATTCCCATCCCATGCCAGTTGTTTGTTTTAGATGGAGTACAAACTGTTCCGATCAGCCTACTCTGATCCCTTTTAGACTTTAAACCTTCTTAGAGCTAAGGTATGAATTTTTCTTCCTGATGTTTCATTATGCAAGTTTTCAAATGTACAGCAAACTTGAAAATATTTTCCTATGAAACCCAAATATTTACCACCGAGGGTCTAACATTAACATTTTGCTTTCCTTGTTTTATTACATCTCCATCTATTTAGCCCTCTATCCACCTATTAATATATCTTAACTTTTGATGTATTCACTGGTGGAAGTGGTTGTAGACGTTGGTACATTTTCCTTTAAGTGCTTCAACGTTCATATCATTAACAAGAGTTCTGTATTTTTTACATTTTTTTCTTTTGAGATAAGTTTTACATATAATAAATGTACAAATCTTTAGTATCCATTTGCTGGGTTTTGACAAGTGAATACCTCTGTATAATCCAAACCCTGTTAAGGTATAAAACATTGCCATCATGGGCATAAATTCCCTTATACCCTTTACCAGTTCATTTCTGTCTCAACCCTTAAAGACCAGGGCTGTTCTGTTTTTCGGGTTGTGTTTATTTGTTTTTATTTTTTCCCTATCATAGTTTGGAGACATCAGTTTATGCAAGTTGGGCTCATTAACGAGCCCTTAAATAATCTTTCTTTAGTAGTTGTTTTTCATTTGTTCTTCTCTTTCTATTCAAATAAAAATTCTGCTTCCAAAATTAAAAATCAATCAAAACTTGAAAGAAAGAATTTGGCACAGTGTCTGCTTCATAATGAATTTCACCAGTTGGGGTCTAGTGTTTTGTTATCTAACTCACATTTTCTCAGGGTGCACCAGATACAGAATAAAGATAGGATAAAGCGTTACAAGTTCACTTTAACAGAAAGAAAACAGTATATCTATGGTTATCACCTCCCCTCACCCCCTGCCCCAGACCACTCCAAGGTCATTCTGGCCTCTTAAATTCTTACCAGTGCTTTTAAGAAGTCTCCATGCACGTCATATGTAATCTTGCTAACATGACCAAAATCATCCCTTTGTGTTAACATAGCTTATTACCCTCACTTGGGTTCAACTTGTACTCCAAAAGTCTCTGCTAACCTAAAGATGTATTTCCCAGGAACATCCTTGGTCTCTTTTAGAAATAGACCTTTGGTAACCAAATCCCACTTGTCTTCTAGATATATATACTCAGACATGTCTGAATTATCTGTGGGTTCATAGCTTAGTTTTATCTTAGTGTCTGCTGCTACTATTACAAATGATATCCTTGAAAACTAAACCGCTGATAAGGACACACCTTTTTTTTTAGTTGTTATTCCTCTAATACCATGGAAAATGCTTTATGATTTATGTTGGCCTTTAGCTTTCATACATTCCTTTTCATGTATTAAAGTGAAGACTTAAGACATTTAAACATTGACACACTTGAACTACCTTCTGCCCATTGAATTTGGGCTCTTATAAACCATCTTATCAGCACTGATTTAGAAATCAACCAAAAATTTAGCTTCACCTATCTTCTTGGCTTTATCCAAGTAACAGTATTTATTTAATAGTTGAGTATCAATTCTATATTATCTTTGTTTGAAAATTCAATTATATTTTATCTTTATTTGAAAAATGAATTAACAATAGAAAAATGAATGGGCTGGTAAGAAACAAAGGCCTAAGTATCTTAATAATAAATTTAGGACAAAGACTATAATCATTAAATGAGATAAAAGCAATGACTTATCAATTTCAATCAAAGATTCATTAAACTTAAAAATGGCTTGTCTGTATGTTGAGATATATTTAAAAAAAAAAAAAAGAACATATATGGGATGCTTTAGAAATATACCACCAAAGATTGGCTTTAAAAGGTAAAGAGGAATGAGAGGTTTTGTAACATTTTGCAGCTCTTTGAGAAGAAAATCCAAGGTTAAAATAGTTTATCATAATGTAATTTTCCTATTACTATTTGTCAAAATTAATGATGACAAACATACTATATGATTATTTATCCAGTGCAGATTTATCCCAATATCCTATGATCTCCCTGCGTTGTTGTCTCTTCCTCCTTCTCGCCCGTCCCCTCTCCCTCCTCCTCCTTCCTTTTCTTCTTCCCACTCTTTCATCAGAACTGACATCCACATTTTAAATATTGATAGGTACAGCCAGATTGCTCTCCAAAAAGCATAAATCCCAGTTTTGAGGTAGTAGGAAAATCTAAAAAGGATGTAGGTTTATTATTTTCATGTGAAGAAATTAATATGCTTTTTAAAAATCCTGTATTATTGTGTTTAAAATGTTCAGGTAGAGAAGAGAAGTATGTTGTATTGAGAAACTTGTTTTAAGATTTTGAAATTGTTGCTTCTTAGAGGTTGGTAGTGTCGTTACTCTGAGGTAACATAAAAAACTGAAACCTATATGTGTAGGTGTAGGGCAGGTGGACTGTAGGAAATGCATTTTGGATACAGGGAAGAGCAAGTGCAAATACATGATATACAAAAAAATCCAAATATTTAACATTTGAGATGAAATTAAGTATATGTGGAGTCAATTATAAGATGGAATCAATTATAAGAAATGAGGTGGTTCTGTAGGTACTGACACATAGATATTCTTTATTATTGAGGGCGAAAACACAGATAATAAGATCCTGTTTTTTTGAAACACTGTGTGTGTGTGTGTGTGTGTGTGTGTGTGTGTAGCACACACATTTGTATCTGTGCTCACAGAGATAAAATGTCTGGAAGGGTACAAACCAAATTGTTAATTGTGTTGTTGGAAGTGAATGGGTTGAGGTAGTGATACAGAGATTTTTAAATTTAATATACTTATGTTTTAATTGAGTTTTTTTAAAACAGCCAAACCATTTTAAATTTTAGTTCATTTTTGTAATGAACTATTTTTTAAAGAAAAAGAATATTTTATATTGAAACATGGTGGGCTGCTCCTAAAATGTGTTTGTTAATTAATGTTCAGGAAGCCTCAGGACATTTCTTGTAGCAATTCTTTACTAATCTTTTACAAAATAGGCAAGGTTAGATTAGTGTTTTTCTAATATTTTTAAAGCCATGTAGCCTATTGTTTAGATGATGAAAATCAGAGTGAAAATGATGAAATCAGAGTCAGTTGGTGGAACCTAAGAGTGAGGGGCCTCTGTTGGTGTTCCCCTCCCCTTATAATCTTTTGACAGACCCTAGGGCTTGCCGAACACAGTTTGAAATACACTGTTCTCTTCCCAGGATGCTTTTGATTTAGTCCTTCCTGAAGGTCAGAGGGATATACTAGCTCTGTGATTCTAAAGCACAGAGAATAAAGAATGCCTACAGGTAACCCCAGAATTCTCTCTTGCCTTGCAGAAAACACGTTTAGAAGCAGGAGACATTCATGTCATGTAAGATAGTTCCAGATGTGCAACAGAAGAGACACAGTTTTTATTTTGCATTTCTTGGCTTTGGAGTCTTATAATCTTAAAATGCAAGCTTTATGATCCATGCCCTTTTTATATACACTAAATGACTGAAAGAGTTGTTAAACTAACAGATATAGGTTCTATACATGTCTGGCTTCTCTGCCAGTCTTAAATGTAATGAAACAAACAGCTTTAAAAAGTAAAACATTATTTTATATTTGTCTAAGAATATCCCTCTTTCAAGTCGAAGCATCTGAACAAAGAAATTAAATTTAAAAGTCATAAAAACTATTTAATACCAAAATTTAAACTAATTTTGAAAGAATTATTCTTCTTTTGGGATGTGTACATAATTTTATATTTAGTGTTTCATGCCTAACATTTGATTTCTGGGATTAGTATTAGAAGCAAAATTTCTTAATGCCATTCATTGTTATGCTACGTTTGTTACTAAAACTTGAAAGATATTTTGACATAAACATGCTAGTGTGTTTAAAATAATAGAGAAGGCATATTATCATAATTTATTCACAGACACAAATTTTTTGTTCTGTGCTTTAAATGGTTTTATTTTTATTTGAAATTTGTGTGTATGTGTGTAAGTGACTATATAGTGAAGGGAAATAAAACAGCCATAATATAGATGAAAAAAATCTCAGTTCCCCACAAGGTGGTACTGTGGTTCTTTTACTCTTTCAAAAATCTAAGCACAGAATTGGTATTTCTCCACTTGTCTTCCTTCCCCCAACATTTTACAGGTGATCTACAATTAGATTCTAATAAAAATGAGAAATAATTTTAAGGGAAACTTGATACTTTTAGGTTTGAGATAGATGGCAAGCAACTAAAAATTATCTATTTAGCCTTTTTTAGAAGAGTTTTTCCCCTTAGCTTTTTGCTTCTTTTAAAAAAGTTCATGTACAAACTTTGGTTATAGTTTTTGGTATTTTATTTGTACTTTTTATACTATATATACTATGATAGTGGATGTAGTAGCAGTTTTTATTGTTACAAAAAATAGCATTACCAGACATCTTTAAAATGTTTCAATAAATGAGCATAAATGTAACTCATTTTTAAGCAATTCAATTTTCTCCTCTTCTAACCAATCTCAATAAAGAACCTGATCTTAAACCTCAGTTCTATAGGTAAAAATTACAGAACATGGCATAGAAAAAGACAACAAAACACTTGAGTAGATTTTGTGCTTTTTCTACACTTTATCTTTCCGCTTATTTGAAGATTTGAAAAATATGTTCATATATGAATATGGAACATCATATATAAGTTTATTTTTCTCTTGATAGGCAAGTCAGTACAGGACTGGGTTCCAGTTTCAGTTTCCGGGTCCTGCCCCGCTGGTAGCTTCTGTCGTTGTTGAGCCCTTGCATAGATTTCTGGGCCTGGCAGAGGGGACACACTGACGAGATAACACGGTGGTCCTTGCATTTAGGGCAGCGGTGGTCTCAGTGGTCCGGCATAGCAGAAAATTACTGGTTGGAAGTGGGGCGAGGGCACGTGTATCTTGAGACCGCGTTTACATAGTAAGCAGAGCTCTTCCTTGACTGACTGGTTATTTGGGGTGGCCTGGGGAGCGGGCCAATGGAGATGATAGGGATTTGCCTTGGGAATCCTAGGGTCTAGGAGGTGGAAACAAGTCTTTGATGAATTTGTTGGCTACAATAATGAATATGGAAGGAAAAGGAGAAATGAAGAAAGAGAAGTAAAAGGATTCTGGGAGAGACTGGGGAGACAAAATCAAGGGAAAACAAGGGATCAAAAATGACAGCAAAAGCCAGGGAAGAGAGAAGGAAAACACGTAAAAGGAAGAAGCGGAATTGAACGGAAAAGGGGCAGGGCACTAGGAGTTAGAGGTTGGGCGTCGGTCCTCTCATTTCACCCCACGCGGAGCCCGCGGAGACGGCATTTTCCGTCTCGTTTCACGGGTGGGAAATATCGACCTTAAGAGGTTAGATAACTGTTCAAGGTCACCAAGCTAAGGACCAGAGGCAGGATTCTCACTACTCTTCGACCCGGATCCAGGGTCTGGCCAGATCCTGCCCGGGGGCCCAGGGAAAAAGGCGCACAGGGCGGGCAAAGCGCAGGACCCGCCGGGTTGGAATCGCCGCTCCAGGAGCGAGCAGCGGAGGCGGCCAGGCGGCGAGCAGTTGTTACCTCCCCAAGCAAGGGCGCTTTTCAGGGGTGCAGCCCGGAGGCATCTCTAGCCAATCTCTCCCCAGCCGGAGTCTGGGCAAAGGAGCGAGGGCGAGCGGCACTGGGCACTCCAGCAGGAGGAGAGGCGTCCCATCCCTCCGCTCCCCGTAGCATCCAGGTTCTTCCCGCTCCGAACTTGGATCCCCCAGTCAAGCCATCGCGGGGTGCCCCCGCGTTCCCTCTCGCGGCCTGCACCTCCACCCCCACCTGGACCCACCGACAGGCGGGCTGCGGACCCGCGCTGCTCGCGGTGGGTGCCGAGTTAACCACACGCCTCAGGCAGGGCTCGGAGGACAGCGTTTTCCAGCGCCTGGGCTCACACTCTGTGGCGGAGCGTACCTGTCAATGGGAGCGGACTCAGGCACAGGGAAGCCAGAGGTGTTTACTAGCCTCGCGGTAACTTACACGAGTATACACAAACACGTGAGTAGAGACTTGTGCACCTCATAGGAGGTAAAAAAAAAACAAAAACAAAAAAAACATCACAAGGAAAAATAATGCCCAGTTTGTATTGTAAGTCAATGCAGTTTCATGTTATGAGCATCCCATTCGATGAATAGCTCCTGCCAATTCTTAATGATTATTCAATGACTATTAATTGACGAGACACCTTTCACCTGAAAATGGCTTGTCTGCATTGTCTTTCTTCTCAGAGAACTGCGAATTAAAGTTTCTTTGTTAGGGAGAACAAAGAAGAATCCAAATTATTTTAAGGAGGCATTTGACTTGGCAAACCGTTTTGCTGAAAGATCAACCTTCCCTCTTTGATTCGCCCCCTCTCTGTCACAGCCTCAGTGCAGGGTTGTTTTTGCAAGGCTAATGCTCCCAGTTGGTTTTAGGCCCCTCTCTTTCAAAGTTTAACAGTTGAGAAGTAAGGAGATTTAGAAGCCTCCTAGCACATACAACCTTTCACTTTCACACAGAGGCAAAAGAGGCCTGGAGAAGTTAAGGGCATCTTACAAGTTTGTGCCAAAGCATGGGACCAACACCAGGTCCCAACCCTTGTGCTCTGCTTCTTTGTTGGAGTGGTGGCCAACTGTTCCCACTGTCTCCCTTCACTTGGCCCCCCACCCTATGCTCATATTCCCTCTTGGGAGCCCAGTAAAAACTCCCTTCTTGGAAGTTTGTCAAGAAGGCAATGTCTTCTTCCTTTTCATCTTAAAAATTATTTTCTTTTGCTGTCAGATTCATTCTGACATAGATCAGGGGTGGAAAAGTGTGTGGTATAGAATAGAGTCATTAGTAAATCCATCTCGTTTTTTGTTTCATTTGACAGCAACACATTAAATTAATCCCTGTCCAAAAGAATCACATTAAGGGAGCTGTCAATGCTAATCCCCAGCTCATTGTTGCTACCTAGCTCAGGGTTGACTTTAATAGGTCGCGCTGACATTTGTTTCTTCAGAGACACATCGGTGACTTCATCCAGACCCAAATCTGTTCTCATCAAAAAGTGGAGGTACTGGCAAATTTTTATAGACCCTGAATTCTCTGGGTTTCTAGCTTGGGGTTTGGATGCTCGTTGGAAACACTGATTCACATTTATACATTTGAGTAAGGATGTTTATAACAATAAAAATAAAATATTATATTATTGAGAAAAACAAAAAGCTGATTTACAAAAATTTAAAACTAGAATGATACTTTTGTTCTTATGCTTATTTGTAGCATCCTGTATTTGCTACCACTGTTATCTATAGATCTGATTGTATACGAACCAGATTTAAGATGAGAAAAAAAAGAGAGAAATAAAATGGTTGAGAGAAGAGTAGATCACATAAACTAATGAAAAGGGGAAAAGAAGCAAGTATAAGAAAATCTGGAGAAACATAAAAGATCTACAGAAAAGAAGGAGAAAAAAGGGAATTTACAAAAAAAGGGAATTTACTAGCAAGGAGGAATAACATTTAAGCAGTAATTTGAATAGAAAGAATTTAGGCAGTGTAGAAAGTAGAAAAAATACATTATAGTAAGATTAAAATGTTCCTTTAACCAACATTTAGAAACCATGATTATAAAATTTTTTCTTTAAATGTAATCTCTCTGCCTCTCTATCCTCTGTTTTCCACACCTTCCCTCAATCCCTGCACACTGATATGGATTATCCAGCTTTGTGCTTATGGCATTTATGGATTCCAGATCTGACAATCACATACTAGCCTTTGTCTGGGAGGCTGAGAAGAAGCAGAGGATGATCCAATCTTAAATCATTTAACCTGTTCTGAGAATATGCCTCTTACCTGGTTATTCTTATTTTTGTAGATATTTGGCAAAGATTTTAAAGATGAAGTAGGAGCTAAAGATTGAGAAGGTGGGCATCCATTATTTAACAAACTTGTGTTGAGTAAAGTGTATAAATACTGCAGATTTGCTGTATCTATATATACCAGAGAATGAGCATGAATATTCTATTTTTACTAGTAGAATCATATGTTATTCATATTGGAAAGTAATACTATAAATCTTTTTGTCAAGTGAAAACTCACCTCTGCTTTAATTCCCCACCCCCTCGAGAATCTGTATTTTCAAGTAAACATGGCACAGTTGTACCTCTTACTTTCAGGATTTTTGTTATTTTACTTTTATTTTACTTTTATTATAGTTTTCATCTCCTTTTGCTCCCTTTATCTCCTCAGAATTACCTCTGAACATAACCATTTAAAAAGTTACTTTTATATAATCTCCATAAAACATGGAACTATCTATTGAAGGCAATTTCGTTTATTTAAATGATTGAACAACTGAAGTTCATTCTCAAAAAATGAGCTAAGGTTTTTGTGGTCTACATGATAAAACTACCAAGGATCAGTAAGAAAAGAACTATGCATGCATTCAACAATCTCTAGACAAATGCCAGGAGTATAAGGAATAAGAACTTAGGTTCATATTGCATCAGTGGACTAAGACCTGGTTGACATTTTAGAAATTGGTGGGTTAGAGCAGACATGAATAGAATGCTAAAACTCCAGGTACTCCAATGCTTTATACTCAGCATAATGTCTTGTACATAGTAGGCATTCAGTAAATAATTTTTACATCAATAATGAATGTTTGTGTAACACATGCATGCAGGAGGGAATGTAGGACAGGATGAATAGAGACAGGAAACAGAAAAAAGAAGGCCAGAAGAGGTGGCAGAATTGGACATTGTTGGTTGTAGAAGTAGTCCTAATTGGTGGTACTTTACTGGGTTGCAATGACTGAAGAACTGGCTCTGAGAATTAAAGCAGAGGGTAAAGCTGGTAGGCAATAATGCAGTGGATATAGGAATACTTATCTTTTGAAAATGTATACATATGCACTGGTCACTTTATTCATGCTCAGATGAGAGCTTTGCCTTCAAGGAATACATATTTTAAAGGAAAAACATATGTTTTCGAATTTAGAAAATTCACTATGTGTAATGATGTACCAGGAAATGACTTTCATTCATTGAACTTCTGTGTGTACCTCATGGTTCTGTGCAATCAGTCAGAGCTCCTCCCTTTCTTCTCTGCTGGATGGTGGAAGCAGGGAATTCCCTAATGCCAAACCATTGGTGGTAGATCCCAAGGTCACTAGTGGAAGCTGGGGTGGGGCTTGGGGGATGTTATTGGTTTGGTGGTGACTGCAGTGGCAGTGGGGTTATATGGTGGGAAACTTTTTAGTAAACCCCCAGTCACTGTCCAGAGCCTTAGACCATTTCCTAATACCCCCTCCCATCCACCAATCCTCCTGTTGTTTTCTTCACTGGCCCAAGGGTTGTTCTACCTGCTTTCCTTTTCCACATCTGTTTCCTATGGTTTTTGTGTGGGTTTTTCTTCATCCTATGGTAGAATAGAGCTCTGATTCACTGCTTTTGCCCTATCACCCATCTGACCTTGAGGCAAACACAGCATTTTTTATTTTTAAAAAGGATTGTTTTTATTAGTAATGATAGGAAAGGAAGGGGCAGATAGAGGTGTGAGGGTATCCCCATTTTTCCTTTCTTTTATACAACTAATTTTTATGGAATCAAATATATGTATAGAAGGATCTAAATCAGAGGCTAAGTTTCAAACTTCACTTTAGTTATTTGTCACAAGAGTTGGAGTAGACGTCAGGGAAGGACAAGGCTTCTGAGAGGGTGGTGAAGATTTGGAGCAGTGTGGGCACTGCTGGCAATGTCGCAGCTTGGACTGGGTGGGGAAAGTCAAGGATAGGGAAGAAAAAGTCAGTTCTGGGCCTCTACTCTCCACTCACTTCTCTTCACTTGCCACTGCTTCTGAATACAGGCTCCCCTGCAGGTTCCCTCACCCCACCCCCCACCCTCAGTCCAGGACAGCAGGGAGCAGGGTGAGAAGTCAGACACACAAGATTGTTTCTAAGTGTTGATAATTTTCTCTGAGCTCTTGATGGCTTCTCATTACTGACCTGTGGCACATTTCCACAATATTGTTTTCTGGGTTAGTAGACCAGGCTGTGGAATATAAAGAAGGCCCAAGGGGGAAAAAGGGATGCGTAGGAACTTACATACTTTTAGTTTTGTTCTATTGCTTCTAAGCTTTTGGAAAAGACTGTAACTGACAACTACAACCCATTTTCAAACTTAAATTATATCTGTGCAATTTAGGTAGAAAGCCCCTGGGCAGATATGGTACCTTTTTTCTGTGCCTGCCAGGGTACCAAGCACATTGAAGGCATTTAACAAATAATGATAATAATTTAAAGCAATGGGAGCATTGGGTGTATAGGGAGATAAGAAACTGGAAGACTGGGGCCCACTAATAATTAATAATGTCTCAGGAGGTGGTCCTACTGTTTTTGGATTTTAAATCCCCTTGTTCAGTTTCTTGCTGGAGTGAATTCCACACAAAAAAGAATAATCTTTAATTTGATACTTAGTCACTTCAGTGTCCTGTGCTGAGCTGGCTAAGATTGCATATTCTTATGAAAATATACACATTCATAATCAGTTTGATAATGTTGCTCCCCAGGGCTTCTAAATGCAAAAGCAAGAGATCATATATTCAGATATGTGGCTTCAAAGTCATAGGATCATCTGAGAAGTTCGCGTTTCTCATTTTTTACTTTTTATTCTTGGAACTGAAAGGAAAACAACACTGTGAAAACTTCTAATTAAATACATAATGAAACAAGGCCCAGCACCTGTGAGTTAAGGCTTCACTAGGAATGAATTCTTGTCCTTTTATGTGATAGGCTGAATTGACAGACATTATAATAAAATGACAGGATAACAAGAGTATGCTTTTGATTAAGGTTTGATTACCAATTATTTTGCTGCTCCCTGTGCTTACATCTTGAAGATTTGGAGTTTGCATTTATTTATTTAGGTTAAAATATTCAGAGATCATAGGAAAGGCTACCCCCAAGGAAAGATCGGAAAGAATACAAAGTGTGTCTTCTGTGCCCATCCTTTCTTCCAGTGTGTTCTTTTTCCTATGTTTGTTACACTGTTTAGCACCTGCCTTGGGTTTCGTTTACACTTTCATTCTCTTCTGTGGGTCAAAGCTTGTTATTCTTTGCTTTTCTGAACTGACTCCATTTCATTTTAGATTTGGCTTTCATGATATTTTTTAATCCTTCCTCTCTTCTGTAGCCTCTTTGCCACGGTCTTATTTTGAGACTGCACCATCTCTTGTCTGAATTACTACAATAGCTTCTTGACTGGTACGTTTAGTCTGGTCTTCTTATAGCCCATCCTTCTCCTGCTGTTAGAGTTTTTGTTTTGTTTTATTTATTTTTTTCTTAAAACACAGGTCTGCTTTTGTCTCTCCTCTGGTTAAAAATTTTGACACCCCACTTGCATCAGCTCTCAGATAGAAATCATATTCCTTAGCATAACATAAAAAGTACTTTGTCATCTGGTCCCTGGCTATCTTCCCAGCATCATCAATTGCTTCCTGACCATGGATCTTCGTACATGTGTCTTTAAAAGGGCTGCTTTGCTCCATCCATACCTTTGAACATGACAGTCTGTCTGCTTGCATTGCATTTTCCCCTTTGTTTTCTCTAAAAGATGCCTGCCTTTCCTTCAAGGTTCACCTTGAAATTACCTTATTGAATTAAAGGTGACAATAATTTCCTCCTCATTCCCACACTTCCTGTTAGGAGAATCTGTCCTTGGACTGCGGTTGGATTAAGTTAAGTCAGATTCTCTTTCCAAGAATTGATATGGGGATAGAGAGAGAGAGAGTGAATTAGTTGGCTATGGATGTTGGATGAGTAAAGTCTTGTGGTCTCCAGGATTGATGCGGTCATACGTGCAAGCCAAGAAAGTTGATCTATGGGAAAAGGTAGGAAAAATGGGAGCAATTGCAGGAAAAAGCATATATGAAAGATATGCTAAGAAAGAGAACAAGTGGGGAGCTGTCTTGGTTTCTCATTGGTTTATTAGTTCTTACTGGAGTCCTTCTTGAGATTGTAGTTGCCTTTTAGAAACCCTTAGCTAGTGATGTTAATATATTCTTTTTTTAACCTGTCCAATTGAGTTTCTGTTTTTTATTAAAAATGATTCTCTATTGGGACTCATCTAATATATGTGATAAAATGATTGTATATATATTCATCTTCTCCACCAGACAGTAAACTTCTTGATGGTAGGGATACTGTTTTATTTATCCTGAGATCCCAGCCATTAATCTAGCTGTAGTAGATTGACAATATATGTTTGAAAGAATGAATACTAACCTCATTTTTTCAATGCCTTTTCTAACAAAGAGCTTATGAAATTACAAAGTTCGTGTTGCTATCATAGTGGATGATAAACTGTTAGGTTTTCTGGTAACATATTTGTATTTTAAGAAGGGCTTTCTGGAATCAATCCTTTGAGGTACAGGAAAAGCCACAGAAGTGGGAATTTATCAGTACTGGATTTCTTGGGGAGGTATTTTGGGAGTCTTTCGATTTCTGAAATTATAACATACCTTTGTTCAGGGCCAGCGGAGTGTAGGGCCAAGAGCAGGAGGAACTGTGTGAGGGACAGAAGGACTCCTATCCTGCAGGGACTGATAAAGTGGGAACCAGGACTGGGACCTTATGGCCCAGAACTGCATTTACTTCCTTCCAAATGTTTTTTTATAAGCACAGATCATCCAGGAAAAACAGAAAATAGTCTTAGAGGAATGATTCAAAAGACTGAATTATTTGAAGTAATATCATGATGTGGAAAGTTCACTTTGTGCATCAGTTTATTGCTCTTTAAATATTGTTATCTCTAATAATACACTCTCTTACACTTTCTGCATTGGTATCTGATCAAAAGACACTTAACAGACATCAAATAAACAATTATTTTCTACGGTATAAGTTAAAGAGGATGTTGTCATGTAATAGCTGAGACTTCACTATAGGAAAATCAAATGGGACAGATTATTGAAATTAGTCTGAGATGAATGTTTCTCTCTCCCAAATTTAACCTTGAAGATTTTTAGGTCATATAATTCTTGATCTCTACTTTTAATAGTGAGGTGTACATTTTTACCATCTTTTTCTTCCTGATTTACAGTATTACATTAATAAGCCTTCCCTTTTTTTGGCTACACCAAGATGACGACTCTCATACCCCCCTTCTTCTTTCTCCTTCTTCCTCCTCTCCTTCATCATCTTGTCCTCCTCCTCCTCCTCCTCCTCCACCCTCTCCTCCCCCTCCTTCCCCCTTCTCCCTCTCCCCCCTTCTCCTCCTCCTCCTTCTTCTTCTACTTCTTTTTTGGTTGATTAAACCAGGGCAGTGAAACTGTCATTTCTCAAACTGCCATCCTCATTAACTGGCATTTCTCTTGGTACAGATACCTTTGAGAACATCAGCCTGTATCAGGCCAAAGCCTATTTCAGGCAAGGCCTCTTCTAGACAAACCTTTAAACAGGGAATGCACCCTTCTTAATACTATTCTGGTAAATGCTCTAGGCGTTAGAAGCTAGCTTTATTTGAGAACTTAATAAATTCTACTTGTGGTTTAAGGTGATGTTCCTTTTAAAATTATATGTAATTATAATAGGGTAGAGGTGCAGTGTAGGCATGTTGTTGGATAAACACATAGATTTATGGATGTTTAACAGATTCTGTGCTTATTCCTCCCTAGTGAAAATGTTTCTCAGCTCTAGTAAAATGTATATGGACTATCCTCTAGAGAATCTAAGAACATAAATGGAAGTTAAACAGCTGGACAGAATGCCAATGTTTTAAAATATAACTGGGAATCAAAGTTAGAAAGCAAAAAGACCTCTTTAGCTTCGACGGTAGCCAATTAAGTTGCAAACACTATTGATAATAGTTGCTTTATTCAGAGCCTTATTATATAAAACACCATGCTGTCTTGAAACTGAAGAGGTTGCCGTGCAGTTGTCTCCATAATCCATAATTGAAAGAATCATAAATGTAACAATTATTTCCCTCTATGATTGCTTTCACAATTTCTTTTTCTCTGCAGGATCCTTGTGGTTTTTTTTTTTTCTCTTTCAGTTTATTGCAACAATCAAGCAATTATAGTGTGATTCATATTTAAGATTAAATTTTGCATGTCTACTGAGGTATATAAAAATCTCTATTTTTCATAATTGTGAGCTATGTTTATATAATCAATCAACTTTTTAAGTAAGTAGTATTGATTGCAATATATCCTTTATAAGTAGTATCTATTTGGCCTAATTTTTTTTTTTATCAATCAATGGCTTATAACAAAACAATGTGATTAAAGATGGACATAAATAGTATAATATTCAAATTGGAAAAGCTACTCTGTATGATGAAAAAAAGGTAAGAAATAAAAGCAAGTACCATATGTTATATTTTAATCTAATCTTTAAAAAAGTTCTGTCATCCTCCAGAAGATATTTCTGGCTTTCAGTATTTTAAAATGTTAGTAATGAACTAAACGAAGATGTTATTACTTCTTAGGTTCGATATTGTCATTCTGTAGATATCATGCAGTGACAGATGATTCTTACAAATCTATTTTTTTCTTCCCTATATTTAAGGTATTTCAGTTAATATTTGTTTAGGAATGATTGCTCACCAGGCTTGCATTGGAGACTGGCCAGCTTCTTTGAAAACCCTGATTTAACGATTGAGTTTAAGGAGAGAAGTAAAGCTCTCTTTCTTCTTGCCCACTCCCCATTCCACTTCATGTCTAGTGGGAGAAGAGGGAGTAAAACTAAGTTGGGAAGAGGAGAGGAAAAATTAAAGGGAAGGGAGGGCATAGTTCCAGAGAGATTCTCATGCATTTTGAACAAGTGAAATGAAAGTAGCTCTCCACATGTAAGTGCAAACGCTTTCTATTAGAAAAGAAAAAAGCCATCAAAGTATGTCATTTTAACGAAGCTAATAGCACTTTGTAATATTTTAGACTTTTATTTATAAAACATTCAAATATTTCTTTTCATTTATAAGCTATATGTTTTAATGAAAACCCTTATATTTTACTTCACATCAGAGGCCATCTAATTCATTCTCCTAATTGTACTGGAGAACCACTGAGTATTCTATATTATAGTTACGGTGGTTACATACTTATTGTCCAAATCTGGACACTGAAAATAAAAGAGGTTGCTATTAACAATTACCTCAGGACAACAGATATAAACTGGGGAACTAGGATTTATGAGCACCTTTATTATAAAAAATAGAAGCTAAGATAGCTGAGCTAAGATTGAATCATTAAAATTATTTTTTTTATTGTTCTGCTATTATGACTGAGAAAAAAGCTAAATTGGCTATTCTAATTATAGCTTACATTTTTTTTTATCACTTATTATGTACCAAGCAATATTAGGAGCATTTTATTTGCAAAAACATAATTAAGCCTCATCATAACTCTATGAGGTTGCTACTCTGTTCCATAGATGAGGAAACTGAGGTCTAGAGAGGTTAAATTACTTGTCCAAAGCCACAAAGCTACTACTAAAAGAGGTGTGATGCAAAGCCAGGTATTTTGGCTCCAAAGTTTATGTCTTAACCATCACTTTATTTTGCCTCTCATGCATCCAGCATTGATGGCTGTGGAGCCATGTCTTGAACAGCAGTAGTTTTTGAAGGGCTGAACAGATCTCAGAGGTTTGCAATCCTAGGGGCAATAAAAAATTGGAAATTCAGGGTAAGAGGTTGTGAAGTGGATACTTAGAGACCCATAAAAATACCTGGTATTATAAATCAGAAATTATAGAATGAGACTGCAGTTATGGATGACCCTTGGTGTGCTTCCTAAGGTGTGGATCTTAACACATGCCTCAAGAAAGCAGGAGTGATAACTGCATGGTGGGCCCAGGGCAAGCAGAGGCAAAAGGAGCGTCTGACTTAGATGAGGAATAAAGACAGGTCATGGAGACTCCTGACTGTTCTTTGGTCTACACATGAGCTATATACACAACCTTGGCTTCAGTTTTTGTTGGTAGAAGGGAAGGACTTGGTGTTGCTCTCAGAGAATAAAAGAATGAAAGAAAGCTGGTGAAAACAGGGGCAAAGGGAAGTTTTCAGTCAATGCACTGAGACTCCTTGGCACAGCCTCCCATCCTGGCTACCACTAAACTGCTGGAATCCACACAAAGGTCCCACAAATGCTGAATTTGTGTGAGAAATCACAGAGAAACCACTGGATCCATTATACAGAGCTCTTTCTAGCTTTCTTTATAGTAGGAAATTATGAGATTCAAGCATTGGGGGCAATATACTGCCTGTTCTAATGTGGATTGTGTTGATCTTTTTTTTAATTTAAAAAAATTTTGTTAAAGATTTTATTTATTAGAGAAAGAGGGAGAGCATGAGCATGGGGAAGAGCAGAGGGAGAGGGACAAGGAGACACTGTGTTGAATGTGGAACCCATCTTAGGGCTCGATGTGGAACTTGATCCCACAATACCGAGATCATGACCTGAACCAAAATCAAGAGTTGGATGCTTAACAGACTGAGCCACTCAGGTGCTCCAGGTCGTATTGAAGTTTTAGACAGTTATTTATTTTCATCCTTATCAACCAACATATCTCTGGTTCTAATCATTTATCATTATATTGATTTTGGTGCAAATATGTATTTATTACATATACTTTTAAAGCCTTTGACATATTGTTTTGTTTTCCTTTAAGAATATAAAAATACATTCATTTACCTCCTTCATTGACAATTTACTCACCTGGTCTCAGTTGTTTTATTCATTAAACTGCCAAACTTAATCTTGATTGTATTGGTTAATCTTATTGAGGATCCTTTTTTGTATAATAATACCACGAGGAGAAAAAAATTCCTGTCTTCAAAACGTAAGAACCAAAAGCAAAGCAAAACAAACAATAAGCAATGTAATCAAAAGCAACATAAATAAAGGCAGATGATAATAGAATCACTTATATTAAGTCTCAGTGGTTATAGTTTAAAAGGGCATTCACCAGATATTTCTCCTATCCTAATCTGTTTGAATACTATTGAGTATTTTTGCAAAATGGTCAAGTACAATGATAAAAATCTGAAAGAAAAAATCGTAATATCTTAAAAAAACTAAATAAAATCCTGAATTTTAGATTATATTTATAAAATGCCTGTATATATTTTTTTCATGTGCACTATTTAAAAAAGCCCTCTAGTTTTAAGTTAGAAGAGATACCATAGGTATCTCCTTCATAGGGTGAGCAACTGAGGATCAGAATTTTTCAGGTCTTGCTCAAGTTCACTTGGGAGCACAAACAGAAACAGGGTCCCTTAGTCTGCAGCCCTTTCAGTAGTTTTGTATTCACTTAAAATAAAAAAAAATTAATGTCATGTGAATAGAATACAGAATGTACTCTATCAAACTAATGTTGAAAGATAAAGGCAGAAATCTAATTCAGGAAAATGTAATTTTTTTTCTCTAACAAAATAACACATTCCTCTGATACATGCAAAGCACCAGTCAAAATCAGCAAACTGCATAAATAATTCTAAATTCTAATCTTGCTTTTGTCACTGTCTTTGTACAGTATTTGGTAGGTCAGTTCACCTCAATGACAGTTACCCCATGTATACAATAGGAGAAATAATGTCTTTATTTTCTGAAGTAGAGAAAAGGCTATTTTTTTTTTAATGCATCAGCAGTTGGAAGGGAGCTTGAAAATTCCATTTTACGGACATATTATCATGTTTTGATAAGAAGCAGATTGTTTGAAGTACTAACAATATATAGTTAAGCGAGGCAGAAAATCTTTAAGCATGATAGTCTTTGTTTATGCCTTTGATTTCAATTCTACTCTTTTAGCTAAAATTAAATATATTTTTTGTATATATGTTTTTCTGTTTTGACCAAAATCTTTTTAGAAATAAATTGTGTTGCAAAACAACAATAACTTTCCTGAACTTAGTAAGCCAAGCTAAATCATTCAAGCAGTTTCTCCCTGAATTCCTTCCTTAGCTCAATGGACTATTGCCGTTGGTCGCATTAACTGGGTAATTACTGAATCTCCATTATTTTCTGACATTACAGCTGAACCACAAATAAGAGAGCACAAACAGTGAGGGTAAATTGTGAACAAATAGCACAGCTATTTAATTCTTTTTGTGTACATATGTTTATATTTTTGTTAGAGGTTGGGGAAGGCTTTCATTTTATGTTAGAGAAATAAAAATGAAGGAAGGACCCAAATAATCTGTTTTGGAATAATACCGTTCTTAAATGCTTAAATTATAATATTAGAATAGGCATAATCCCAGTCCATATTTCAACTTCAGTGCATGCAAGACTTATTAAAAAATACTCGATGCCTTTTTATGGGAACTAAAATTTAAATCTATTTGACAAAGTTCTGTTTGCTGTACCTCATATGCATTGTCTATTGTACAGAGCAGATAAAATGCATAGTCATCTTGTTTTTTAATAAAGGCATATGCACTTTAATTTTGAAGACATAGGTTTGAGTCAAAGAACTACCTTTTAAATAGAATTATTCCTTGCATTTAATATGTTGGCACTTCTTTTATAGTTCTGATTGTATTTTTATTTTAACCATTAGAGGGCATGTTAGTCCAAGAAATATTAAAAAGCATAGCAAAAAGAAGGAAATAGACTTAGAAGTAGTAGGGAGAGAAAATTTATGTATTTAACTATGCTTATGTTCACTCATTGTCATTTGCAACATAATTTACCAGGTTTTTTTTTTTAATCTGAAAAGAATTCAAGTATATATAGTTTCATGCAAGAAATAACTCTTCACTTTTTATTGCTAGCTACTACTCCTAGGAGAACGAGGTTGGCCTAGTTGAATTTGGCAAGGTTGACTATTATGTGACCAAGGAGGACATAATAAATCATGGCATTTGAAGCATATCCTGAGTTCAAAGTTACATACGATTAAGTTATTATGAAGTAAGTAAATGCCAGTCCCTGGTTTTGTAGTTAAAAAAAAAAAAAAAGCACCTATATGTGAATGAATGCAGCTCAGCAACTATGCTTCTCTGCAAGTATTTATAACCTTTAAAATTTGGTACAAATTACAGAGAGAACAATGGATGGCCCCAGAGTGAACAAAAGGCTTTATTTCACTAGAAAGGCTTGGCTGAGGTCATAAACTGCAAGAGGGCTGGCAGCTCAAGAGGCTTATGAATGACTGCAGAGTCTCAGAATGAGTTCATTTGTTTTCAATCTACAGCAAACTGTTATTATTTCTAATGTTCAGTCTTTTGCTCTAACGGCTGCAGGTTTTAATCTGTAAAGCTGAAATAGATACCAGCTAGTATTTAATAATAATGCTTTTATGATGTTAAGTTAAAGGAATACTTTAAATGGTTAATTCATTAATTTATTTAATAAAACTAATTGAGCACCTGCTAAATCTCAAGTTCTGGGCTAGGTGCTAGGGAATAAAGAGATTAATACATTGTCCCTGGCTTGGAAATATACTTTTTTTAAAAAAATTGCCCTGTGATTTACAGAGAAATAAATCAGCAAATAGTCGTAGTATATGATAACTTTATATATGAGTGGGAAAATAGAAAAGAGATTTATCCAATCTATTACAAAGAATATTTCACATTATATTTTTAAGGGAACCGAAGGTATAGGCAAAATCATTAGTATATACTCTCTTCAGTTTAAGGCTGCAGAACTGCTCTGGTAATATTTTTTTCTGAGAGTCAATTATACAATAAATCATAGTAATTAGTTGCATAAAACAAGGTAATAATGTAATTAAAACCAAAATATTTACTTGCTATAGAAGATACTTTTATGCATCTTAATTCTGCTCCTTGCAAGCTAATAATACTCTATAGGAATTTCTGTGTGGCTTTTACATCTGGTGGTTGTGGAATTAGCATGTACAAAGAAAGCTCAGAATTATGCTTTAATTATGATTTGAATGATGATTTGAGTCTGAGCATGAGTTGTCAACAGAATTGTGAGCTGGGGGAAAAAGAGATAAGGACTGTTAGTAGGATTAAAAAGTATATTTGCAGTCACTTACTTTAAAGTGCCTTTTGTTTTAAAAGAAGTAATTAATGTTAGGAATTAATTGGTTCAGATTCTTGATTTTAAAGTTATCACTCGGTTGCTAAGATGAAGCCTTTCCAGAATTACTACATGATATGCAATGACAGGAACATTTCAGTTGAAAGGTAGAAAACATAATTGAAAAGCTAGCTTTTGAGTGCCCGCTTATCACCCTAATTGATAGCAGATGAGCCCAAGGAACTAAATGCTGTAGTTTAATAAAAAATTTATTTAGCTGAATTTCACATTATGATGTGTGGTTTCCTCTGAGAGCTAAATATTTTTGCTGATGTTTTGATATAATAGTAGGCTTTAAGTGGAGTCTGGTCAGTATGCATTAACTATTATAAAGCAATTAGTAAGTAAAAATTATTTGCCAAAAATGGATCTAGATATAGAATCTAAAAGTCTTTTAAGATTTGGGTAGCCAAATTAGGGTATTCGTAAAATGCAGCCATAAAGAATGATATTTCAGGTGTGCATTTATTGACATAGAAATCACGTTACAAAACAGACTATGTAGTATGAGGCCCACTACTGTTCAAAAAAACAACATATGTAAGAGTGGGGAAAACGAGAAAGGACATATACCAATGTTAAAAGTGGTTATCTCAGGCAGTGGAATTGTGGGAGATTTTAATTTTCATTAGACATATCTGTATTTGCCTAATTTTTCCTACAGCAAATATATTTAACTATGTGATAAATTATGCTATATTAATATCATCTGTTAATATTCTGGTCTGCCTAATGTTTAGCAGGAAAATCTTCATATGACTTTAGAATAAAACTATGTACTCTTGCTGATATTTAGTTGGTCCTAACATATATTTACAATTCCTATTTGTTCATTTGTCCTCTGTTTTTGTATTTATACATTTTACTGTATTTATACATTTATACATTTATACATTTACTCCAGCTGTCAGTAATAAGCATTAAAAATTTAGCAAAATTTATCATTGATAATACCTAATTAGTCTCATATGAATAAGAAGATAGTGAATTCATAACTAGAAAAAAAGGACAATCAAACAATGAACCTGAATTTAAGCTTTGCAATATAGGTGAAGGAGATATTTAAGATAATATGAAGGAATTATGTATAGGATGTGACCTGAGCATATAGAAAGAATGAAGTGAAAGACAATAGATCCAAATTATACTACATTTTGAATCTGCATATGGGGAAGAGGATAATAGAACTATTGGTAATGATTGATCAAACCAGTCAGGAGAGAAATTGTGACTTTCCTTTAAAAAAAGATGATGTGTTGGCTAACACCCTGGCCTCCTTTCTATAAGATTGTATCTCTTTGAGGAGAAAACATGATTCAATTGATCTGCTCAAGGAGAGTTTATTTTCTTCTATTTAAAAAAGTAGCTTTTGGCAGGTGTATTCTCAGGATACTATAATTCAGACAACATGTCAGTGTAAACAGTTGAACCACACATACAAAAATCACACAAGATGGGTGGATTTAAGTAGAAGTTAAGCAGGAATTTCTATTTTAGGAAGAGGAGAAATGACCTCTAAATGATTTACTTGGAAAAAAAACCACCCAGACATATACACACACTCACACACATAGATATACATGGTATAGTGCTTTGTGGCATCTCTGTGACTCTAGGTCAAGCAGGATCAAGCTGTAAAAGAAAAAGATTGCTTTCCTAGTTGAGATTAATAGCTAATCATGAGGTAAGCATTTATTAGGTTGTTGCAAGTAAATGTTATAAAATCAAAGTTTAAGGGAAGAAGTTATGTTTCTGGGGACATAGTATTAGGCTTCTTTCTCCCCTTTGTGATTAAACGAGTTACTCTAGTGGGTGTTTTATTTTTTCTGCTTCATAGGCCGTCTTCATTCTGATATGTGGAAAACAGCTTTTAACTACTAGTGAATAATCAATTCCCATTACAATTTTATTAACAGTAAGTAACTAATCAGTCTCACAATTTTATTTAGAATGTTGGTTCAAATATCTGGCTGTAATTTTTTTCAGCACAAATGATAGTTTGTAAACCAACCATGTTTCAAATTTGTCCTTTATCTGATGAACTGATTTTTGTGAGAGAGAAAGCTTAGAAAAATTTCTAATTAGTGCTAAGACCTGATTTTCTGTGGCTCACTGCTTCATGTATTCTACTTCTTCAAATTATGCTGTAGGAAATGTCTTTAGAGGTTGGTGTTTTCTATTGATCTCTACAATTGTCCTCAGTAATTTAGAAGTTAACTGTGCAGTTATTTTTCAAGATTGTGCCAGAGCTTTGAGTCGGCACACACTCTTCTCCACTGAGCCAGGGGACAAAGATCCTTGTAGCCCCTCATCAGCTCCAAGCATAAGAGTGGGACGCATGGACTCCAGCTGTCAGTTCATTTCCTCTGTGTAACTCTCCTATTCTTTCAGCTTGCAGTTCACTCCTTAAATGCCTCTTCCCTTATAAGCTGAGAAGGGATTTGTGCAGCATGAGCTTACCTGAGAAACTAAAGATCATTAATTAGAAAGGTGCTTCTGGGCAACAGGAAATTTTTCATTGGAAAGGTTTCAAATCTAAGAAAGTAATTAATTTCTCTCTGGAAGAAGAGCACGTTTTTGTCTTCTGATGTCCTTCCCAATTGCAATTGAATGGTTTAAGGCACAACGGAGGGAATATGACTCCTTTCTCATTAACCCTCACAGTTTGGCTTCCTCTTTTCTGTCTCTTTCCTTTCCTCTTCCATTTTGGCATTAGTGGTGCCTTCTAAGGATTTTGGGTGACGTTTTATTTTATTTTTGTGAGAAAAAGTTAAGGAATATGTTGGAAGGAATATAGCACAATAAGTATTTTTCTTAATGTGCATATAATGTCAGAAGGAGTTTTTAGACTAAAAAGTTTGTTTATTAAAAATGACGAATTAGGAAAAATAGTTGCAATAACCATGGTAAAGTTTTTCCATCATACATGGATATATGAAAGAGAGAGAGAGCTTATAGTCTTACAAAATATACTGAAACTCCGATCAAAATGAAAAGAAACTACATGGGCAGACATTTCAAAGAAGAAATAGAAGGAACTAAAATTTATTATTAGTAGTAATCAACAAAATTAATATCGAAAAATATTATAGATATATGAGAAAAGTTTATGTATGTATGTATCTACCTATGATCTATCATCATTATTGTCATCTAGTATCAGTGTGAGCTCATGGATTCCTATTTTATTCATTGGATTATAATTCTTCTTGTTTTATTTTCATGCTCAAATTGCCCCAGAGGAGGCCCTATAAGCTGGCTTTGTGTTTTTCTGACATGCTTCCATCATTTTTTTGGGGGGGGGTGCTTTTTTACTTTCTGGCATAAAAAGATGTTTAAGGCTGATCTTAAACTTTTCCTGCCACAGACTTGGAATCAGCATTTCTGCAAGGAGCTCTTGTCCTATTAGTATGGAATGGCATTTTGAAACCAAGATGAGATATTAAATGTGCTCTTTGCTCTGAGGTCCATTTAATGGGCATGACTTGTGCATGTGTGTTTGTATATTAGAAATCATGAGCTCATACAGATAACTGTAATTTCAATCCAAATTCACAAAGTTCTTTACTGACCTTTCTGTCTTCCATATTTGCATGTCTCTTCTGAAGGAGAACTCTGGCTCTGGCCACATGAACATGCTTAACCCTTCAATGCACATCAACTTGTTTAAGAATTCATATACCTTTACCATCACAAAAACAAACCTACTAAGATGAGATCCAGATTCGTTTGCAATTCTTTTATTTGCTAGCCGGTGTTCAAAAGTAATTTTGGTTAGTTCTCTATTTCTCACATGGTATGCTTATATTATTTATTTAAAATACAGTTTGGATCACTTATTTCTGTTTTCATTTAATTTTATAGTTTCCGTCATAATTGCTGATTTAATTTTATTTTTTGAATATATGGAACACTAACTTTCAAAAGTATCCAAAAAGATATACCTAGGTATCCTCAATCCCTCCTCTATCCCTTTCATTCCATTCCCTCCACCTCTTTGTAAGTACCCAGTTTCATGATTTTCTAGTTTATCTTTTCTATGGCTTTTCCAAAAACAAGCATGTTCCTGTATATTTCCTAGTTTTCCTTCTTTCTTACCCAAAGATAGTGTACTATATATGCATTTTTGCATTGATATGAAAATCACTGCATATCGGTTCATAGATACTCTCTTCGTTCTTTTTTTACTGTTACATGATACTTCATTGTGTGTTTGTACCATGGTTAATTCATTCAATCTCTTGTTTGGGCTTTTGGATTTTTCAATTGCAAAGAATGTGGAAACAAATAATCTCATATTGTCGGAAGTATAACTTATGATAAAAATTTTAGAAATGGGGGGCGCCTGGGTGGCACAGCGGTTAAGCGTCTGCCTTCAGCTCAGGGCGTGATCCCGGCATTCTGGGATCGAGTCCCACATCAGGCTCCTCCGTTATGAGCCTGCTTCTTCCTCTCCCACTCCCCCTGCTTGTGTTCCCTCTCTCGCTGGCTGTCTCTATCTCTGTCAAATAAATAAATAAAATCTTAAACAAAAAATTTAGAAATGGGATCATTGGATTGAAAGATATATGTGTTTTCAGTTTTGTTATATATTGTTAAATTTCCTTCCATAAGTGTTATATCATTTTGCATCCCAGAGTTTTGTATGAGAGTGCTTTTCTCCATAACTTCATGAACAGAGTATCTTGTTAAGCTTTTGAATTTTGCCAGTTTGATGGGTGAAAAGTGGTACTTCAGTGTAATTTTAATTTATCTATTATGAGTGAAGTTGAACATCTTTTCATATTTAGGGTCATTAAAATTTTTTTGGTCAGTTGTCTGCTCATGTCATTTGTCTACTTTTCTAGAGGACTTTTGTCATTTTTTCCTCATTTCTTTTTATATCAGCCCTTTATCTGTGATATTGGTTACAGATTTTTCTCCATTCTGTCATTTGTCTTTTGTGTTTGTCTTGTGATAATATTACATAAAGCAAGTGGTTTTTTATTTTTATGTAGTAAAATTTTTCAAATTTTCTTTTATTGTATCTGGATTTTGAGTCATTATTAATAAATCTTTCCCCATAGCCAGATTGTAAAGGAATCTACCTGTGTTTTCTTTTAGTGCTTGTGTTGTTTCATTTTGTTTTAATGTATTACAAATTATTTAATTTTGTCTTTTTCCAATGGCTATTAGTTGTCCCAATACTGTTTATTAAAACATTCATCATCATCTCAGTAATTTGAGATACTGCTTTTATCATATACTAAATCTCCATGTATAGGAACTGAACTTTTTATTCTAGTCAAAGGGCCTGTCTATTCATGCATCTGTTGTACACTAGTCTATAGTATGTTTTAATATCTGTTAGGGATAGTACCCTCTCCTAGCTTTTCGTTTTCTGTGTTTTCCTAGTATTCTTTCATGTTTCTTTTTCTTTTTAAAAAAGTTTTTATTTAGGGGCATCTGGGTGGCTCAATCAGTTAAGCATCCAACTCTTGATTTTGGCCCAGGTCATGATCTCAGGGTCCTGGAATCAAGCCCCGCTTGGGGCTCCACACTCAGCAGAGAGTCTGCTGGAGATTTCTCTCTCTCGCTCTCCCTCCAACCCTCCTCCTACTAGCACTCTCTCTCTAATAAATAAATAAGTAAATCTGAAAAATTTTTATTTAAATTCCCATTAGTTAATGTATAGTACAACATTAGTTTCAGGTGTACAATAGAGTGATTCAACACTTCCATTCATTAGCCAGTTTTCATCATGATAAGTGCATTCCTTAATCCTCATCACTATTTAACCAATTCCCCACTCACCCCCCTTTTGGTAATCATCAGTTTGTTCTCTACAATTAAGAGTCTGTTTCTTAAGATAGCTTTGCCTATTTCTCTTTTCTTCCCCCTTTGCTCATTTGTTTCTTAGATTCCACATATAAGTGAAATCATATGATATTTGTCTTTCTCTGACTGACTTATTTCACTTAGCATTATACTCTCTAGCCCCATCCATGTCATTTGCAAATGGAAAGATTTCATTCCTTTTTATGGCTGAGTAATATTTCATTGTTTATATAAACCACATCTTCTTCATCCATTCATCAGTCAGTGGACACTTGAGCTATTTCCATAATTTAGCTATTGTAGGTATTGCTGCTATAAACATTAGGGTGCATGTATCCCTTTGAATTAGTATTTTTGTATTCTTTCGGTAAATAACTAATAGTGCGATTGCTGGATCATAGGGTAGTTCTATTTTTAACCTTTTGAGGAACCTCCATACTGTTTTCCAGAGTGGCTGCATCAGTTTGGATTTCCACCAACAATGCAAGAGGGTTCCTTTTTCTCCACATCTTTGCTAACACCTGTTGTTTCATGTGTCGTGATTTTAACCATTCTGACAGGTGTTAAGTGATATCTCAGTGTAGTTTTATTTGCATTTCCCTGATGATCAGTGATGTTGAGCATCTTTTCATGTGTCTGTTAGCCATCTTTATGTCTTCTTTGGAGAAATAGCCACTCATGTCTTCTGCTCATTTTTTAATTGGATTATTCATTTTTGGGTGGTGAATTTTATAAGTTCTTCATATATTTTGGGTGCTAACCTTTTATCAGATATGTCACTTGCAAATATCTTCTCCTGTTCTATATGTTGCCTCATGTTTATTTTTCCATATGAACTCTAGTATTATCTTATTTAGCTCTAGAAAGGAACTTGTAGGTATTTTTATTGGGATGGTATTAAATTTGTAAATTAACTTTGGGGAAGAACTGACATTGTGATGATGTTGAAATGTCTTAACCAAGAACAAAGAGTATCTTTACACTTAGAAATGTTTTATAGTTTATTCATATAGTTTTATGGTTTTACTCACATATTCATTTTGAACATTTCTTTTTAAGTTTTTTCCTAAGTATTTTATCTTTTTTGTTGTTGTAAATGGGTTTTTCTCTTCCATCATATCTTCTATTTATTATTTGTGTATATGAATGTTGCTGATTTTTTTTTTTTTAGGTTTTATGATTTTTTATTATATTATGTTAGTCACCATACAGTACATCCCCGGTTTCCGATGTAAGGCTCGATGATTCATTAGTTGTGTATAACACCCAGTGCACCATGCAATATGTGCCCTCCTTACTACCCATCACCGGTCTATCCCATTCCCCCACCCCCCTCCCCTCTGAGGCCCTCAGTTTGTTTCTCATAGTCCATAGTCTCTCATGTTTCATTCCCCCTTCTGATTACCCCCCCTTTCTTTATCCCTTTCTTCCCCTACCGATCATCCTAGTTCTATGTTCCATAGATGAGAGAAATCATATGATAGTTGTCTTTCTCTGTTTGACTTATTTCACTTAGCATTATCTCCTCCAGTGCCGTCCATGTTGTAGCAAATGTTGAGAACTCGTTCTTTCTGATAGCTGAGTAATATTCCATCGTATATATGGACCACAACTTCTTAATCCAGTCATCTGTTGAAGGGCATCTCGGCTCCTTCCACGATTTAGCTATTGTGGACATTGCTGCTATGAACATTGGGGTGCATATGGCCCTTCTCTTCACTACGTCTGTATCTTTGGGGTAAATACCCAGTAGTGCAATGGCTGGGTCATAGGGTAGCTCAATTTTTAACTTTTTAAGAGGGACCTCCACACTGTTTTCCAGAGTGGCTGTACCAACTTGCATTCCCACCAACAATGTAGGAGGGATCCGCTTTCTCCAATCGTCTCCAACAATTGTTGTTTCTTGCCTTGTCTATTTTTGCCATTCTAACTGGCGTAAGGTGGTATCTCAGTGTGGTTTTGATCCGAATTTCCTTGATGGCTAATGATTTTGAACATTTTTTCATGTGTCTGTTAGCCATTTGTATGTCTTCATTGGAAAAGTGTCTGTTCATATCTTCTGCCCATTTTAGGATTTGTTTATTTGTTTTTCGTGTATTGAGTTTGAGAAGTTCTTTGTAGATCTTGGATACCAGTCCTTTCTCTGTAGTGTCATTTGCAAATATATTCTCCCATTCCGTGGGCTGCCTCTTAGTTTTTCTGACTGTTTCCTTGGATGTGCAGAAACTTTTAATCTTGATGAAGTCCCATAAATTCACTTTATCTTTTGTTTCTGCCTTTGGGGATGTGTATGAAAAGGTTGCTTTGGCCGATGTCGTGGGTTGTTGCCTATGTTCTCCTCTAGAATTTTGATGGATTCCTGTCTACATCGAGGTCTTTCATCCATTTGGAGTTTATTTTTGTGTATGGTGTGAGAGAGTGGTCAAGTTTCATTCTCTTGCATGTTAGCTGTCCAATTTTCCCAGCACCATTTATTGAAGAGACTGTCTTTTCTACCGGATGTTTTCCTGCTTTATCAAATATTAGTTGCCCAAGAGCCGAGGGTCCATTGACGAGGCTCTCTATCTGTTTCCATTAGTCTATAGTGTTGTTTTGTGCCAGTACCATGCTGTCTTTGTGATCACAGCTTTTGTAGTACAGCTCGAAAACCGGCATTGTGATGCCCCAGCTTTGTTTTTCCTTTTCAACAGTTCCGGAGATTCGGGCCTTATCTGTTTCATACAAATTTAAGGACTGCTTTGTTCCAGTTCTTTGAAAATGTCCTTGGTATTTTGATCGGGATAGCATTGAAGAGTGTAGATTGCTCTGGGTAGCATGGACATTTTAACTATGTTAATTCTTCCGATCCATGAGCATGGAAATATCTTTCCATCTTTTTGTGTCTTCCTCAATGTCTTTCAAGAGTGATTTATAGTTTCTAGAATATAGGTCCTTTATGTTCTGGTTAAGTTAATTCCAAGGTACGTTATGGTTGTTGGCTGCTATTGTAAAATGGGATGGATTCCCTCATTCTCTTCTTCGGTCTCGTATTCGTGGTATAGAAATGCAACTGATTTCTGAGCATTTATTTTGTATCCTGCCGTTACTGAATTGCTCTATAACTTCTAATAGTTTGGGGAGTGGCTTCTTTGGTTTCCATATAGAGTATCATGTCATCTGCAAAGAGAGACATTTTGACTTCTTCTTGCCAATTTGAATACCTTTGATCCCTTTTTGTCGTCTGATTGCTGTTGCAAGGACTTCTAGTACTATGTTGAATAATAGTGGCGAGAGGGGCATCCTTGTCGAAGTTCCTGATCTTACAGGGAAAGGCTTCCAGCTTTTCCCCATTGAGAATATTTGCAGTAGGCTTTTATAGATGGCTTTTATGAAATGAGAAATACTCTCCTATTCCTACACTCTGAAGGGTTTTTAATCAGGGAAAGCGATGCTGTGATTTTGTCAAATAACTTTTCGCATCGATTGAGAGGATCATATGGGTTCCTGAGTCTTTCTTGTTGGATATGATAGCATCACGCTGATTGATTTGCGAATATTGAACCATTAGCATCCTAGTGTATGAATCACATCTGATCGTGGATGGATAATCCTTTTAATGTACTGCTATTGATTCTATTAGCAAGTATCTTGTTGAGGATTTTGGCGTCCATATTCATTATTAGGGAAATCGGTCTGTAATTCTCCTTTTTGATGGGGTCTTTGCCTGGTTTGGGATCAAGGTAATATGGCCTCATAGAATGAGTTTGGTGCTTTCCTTCTGTTTCTAGTTTTTGAATAGCTTTAGGAGAATAGGTATTATTTCTTCTTTGAATGTTTGGTAGAATTCCCCAGGAAAACCATCCGGGCCTGGAGTTTTGTTATTTGGAAGGTTGTTTATCCCTGACTCAATTTCTTCATAATTACTTGCGCACGAACGGAATCATTTTTCCGGTTTCAATCTTGGTAGTTTATAGGTTTCCAGGAAGGATTCCATCTCTTCCAGATTGCTTAAGTTTATTGGCATATAGCTGTTGATAAAAATTTCTAATAATCCTTCCAATTTCATAATGGTGCTCGTGACCTCCCTTTTTCATTCATAATTTTAATAATCTGGGCTCATTTCTCTTTCTTTGGATGAGTCTTGCCAGTGGTCTGTCAATTTTATTGGAGGTTCTTCCCAAAGAACCAGCTTCTAGTCCTGTTGATCTGCTCTACTGTACTTCTGGTTTCTGCTTGATTGATTTCTCAGCTCTAATTTTGGTCAACTGCTTTCTTGTGCGTGGGATTAGGCCTGTCCCTCTGTTGCTGTTCCGTTCTTGAGGTGATAATATAAACTGCATTTTAGATTTTTCTATTCTTTTGAGGAGCTTGGATGGCTATGTATTTCCCTTAGGACTGCCTTTTCCAGTATCCCATAGGTTTTGGACTGTTGTATTTTCTTATTCTCATTGGTCTCCATAAATTGTTTTAATTTGATTTTTGATTTCCTGGTTTATCTGAGTCATTCCTGAGCAGGATGGTTCTTAGTCTCCAAGTGTTTGAGTTTCTTCCAAATTTTTCCTTGTGGTTGAGTTCCAATTTCAGAGCGTTGTGGTCTGAGAATATGAGGGGATAATTTCAATCTTTTGGTATCGGTTGAGACCTGCTTTGTGTCCCAGAACATGGTCTCTATTCTTGAGAATGGCTCCATGGGCATTAGAATAGAATAGAGTATTCTTTGATTCTGGGGTGTAGTCTTCATATATATCTATGAGGGTCCAACTCTTTAGATGTATGGCATTCAAAGCCTTTGATTCTTTTGCTTAGTTTTTCCAGGTGTTCTGTCTATTTCTGATAGTGGAGTGTTGAGGTCCCCTACTATTAAATGTATTTTTATTTATATGTCTCTTTATTCTGTTAAGAGTTGGCTTGTGTATCTTGTGCTCCCCTGTTGGGGGCATATATATTTATAATTGTCATATCCACTTGTTGAATACTTCCAAGAATAATATAGTGCCCTTCTGCTCTCTAACTATAGTCTGTAGCTTTAAAATCAATTTATCTGATATGAGAATTGCTACCCAGCTTTCTTTTGAGGTCCATTTGCGTGAAAGATGGTACTCCATCCCCTTACTCTCAGTCTGAATGCATCTTTGGGTTTGAAATGAGTCTCTTGTAGACAGCAAATGATGGGTCATTTCTTTATCCAATCTGCAACCCTGTGGCATTTATGGGATGGTTCAAACAATTTACATTAAGACTGATTACTGAGATATGATTTTAATGTTGCCATGTTGCCAGTAAAGTCTTTGTTTGTATTGGCTGTGATTTCTGTTCTGTATCACCTCTTGGGGCCTTTTTACTTTTATAGAACCCCCAGTAATATCTCCCTGTAGGGCTGGATTAGTGGTTACAAAAATTGGTTAGTGACTGGCGATTCTTGAAATGTCTTTATTTCTCCATCAATTTGAATGACAGCCTTGCTGGATAAAGGATCTCTGGCTGCATGTTTTCTCTGAAAGAGCTTTAAATATGCATCCCCCAACCCTTTCTCTCATTCAGGGTCTGTGTAGACAGGTCTGACGTATTCTGATGCTTTTCTGCCTTGGCTACTGAGAAATTTCTTTGCCCTGGCCTCTTTCAATACTGTGTCCTGCATCTAATATTTGCGAGAAATGCACTATGAGCGTGACGTGGCGTAGGTTTGTCGTGGTTGAGCTTGGGAGGGTCCTCTCTGCCTCTTGGACACAATGTTTGTTTCCCTCGCTAGTTAGGAAGTTTTCAGCTACAATTTGTTCAAATATCTCTTCTAGACCTCTGTTTTTCTCCACTTCCTCGGGATCCGATGATTCTAACATTGGATCGCTCTCATTGAGTCAATGTCTCCTGTAACCTACATTCGTGGGCGTGATTTTTTTAAGACCATCTTCTATTTTCATTTTTCCTATTAACCCATCCTCCACTTCACTAACCTATTCCTCTGCTTCCTGCGACCCTGCCGGCTCAGAGCCTCTACGTTTTGCCTGCATTTGGCTCATAAGAATTTTTAATTTCTGCAATGTCGCTCTCATTTCTGTCCTTAGGATTCTATTCTCAGTAACCTTTTCAGATTAATAGTTTTTCAATTCTACTCATCATTTTGACCATCGTTACTCTGAATTCCATTTCTGATAATTTGGTACATCCATATCCATTATTTCTGTGGCAGAGGCCACAGACTCACTATCTTTTCTTTGCTGGGGGGCTCCCTTCTTGTCATTCTGATGAAGAGGGTTGTGGGAATTTTCCAGAGCCCAAATTATTGACGTCCCAGGCCGTGCCCCTTGTTTTATAGGGATCTTACTTAGGGATGGGCTTCTTTTTAAAGATTTTATTTGATTTATTTATGTGGCAGCCAACCAGCTTAGAGAGGGAACAGAAGCAGGGGAGTGGGAGAGGAAGAAGCAGGCTCCCCAGCGCAGGAGCCCGATGAGGACTTCTCCGGAACGCTCGGATCACGCCTAACGCCGAAGGCGGCGCTCAATGACTGCTGCCACCCAGGCGCCCGGGTTGTGAGGCTTCGATTTTTCAGCCTGCCTTCTGTGTGTCTTGGGAGAAGGGCCTGCCGCGCCGATACCAGGCAGCCCTGTTTGGGTAGAGTCTCGGGGTCCCTGCGGGGGATGGGGATGGTCACTCCCTGAGCCGGATCTTCCAGGCTTTTGTTCTCTGGCGGCTTTCCCTGGCGGTTTGCTGTGCCTCTTCTGAGAGTCAGAGCAGCAGCGGCCAAATTTCAGCCTCTGTCACGGAACAGAAAGATTGCGGCCCATTCTCTACTAATGTTCTGGCCACTTTAACTCTGTTTCTGTTGGTGCTGCTCAACCCTGCAGCATCCCGGGATGTGCGCCCCACACCCGGCGTCCCAGCCCTCACTTCCAGGGCCAGCGCGTCTCTGTCCTTTGTGTTTCTAATGCCGCCAGCTGCCAGCCGCCCCGCGCGCGCTCCCGGATCTCCCGGTCTCAGTCTGGATCCAGTGAGCGCACTGGGATTCCGGTGTTCCGCGAGATGTCTGGTGGCGCACGCACCGGTCTCACGGTCTCAGTCTGCTGTTTTGCGGGTGCCGTCCGCGAGCCCCGCCCGCTCCCCCGTGCAAGTGGCTACCGCTTCCCGGCTTCCAAACGCGGCGGCTCCCTCCCCCTTCCGTTTATCTTCCGATATCTGTGCGCGGTTTCACGGCTCCCCGCTTCGTACCTCAATACTCAGCGCTGGAGATGTTCATTTGTAGAGATCCAGATGCGTCTTCCTGCGTCTCAGGCTGGTTCCGTGGTTGTTTAGGCTGGTCTGGTACCTATCCAGCTCGACTCGGGGGAACCGGCTGAAAACGGTGTCTCCTACTCTTCCGCCATCTTAACTCCTTCTCGAATGTTGCTGATTTTTACATGTTAGTTCTGTATATTCCTATCTTGATTAATTCTTTGATTTCTTGATACAGTTTTATCATTGATTCTCTAGGAGTTTCTAGATGTATTAAAATGTCCTCTGTGAGATCCAGTTCAAGGTGACAATTTAGGAGACTCCTGAAATCACCTCTTCCCACAGACACACTGAATCTATAGCTATAAATGGAGAAATTCCCTCTGAAAGAAATCCAGAAATTAGTGGAGTGAATACTACATATTGGCAAATAAGGAAATATACACATTAAAATAGATAGGAAAGCTGAGACAAACTCTTACCATAAACCCCTCTTCCAGCAAAGTGAAATATAGTCAGGAAGGAACTCAACTCCCAGGTTCTCCCTGAGGGGCAAAGGGTTTGGACTCAACATCTAACACCCCAATTTTTAAGACTTCCACCTGGGGGATGGGCCCATAAAACATCTAGTTCTGAAAGCCAAAGGCTTTCATCCATGAGACCTACTAGACTACAGTGAGCTAAAAAACAGTTCTTAATAGACTCAAGAGGACTCAGTGTGGCTATTCCTCTCAGGGCTCAGCACAGAGGGAACAAACAGAAACACCATTTCCCAACCTCCCTCTGAAAGAGGCCTATTTATTTATTTTAAAAGCTGCTGTCTTAGGGTCAGGATTCTAATTTGGCACACTTATAGGGGCTGATTGTGATCTTCCCTTGAGACCTGGAAGGCTGGTAGTTTTCCTCTCTATGTCTTCCCTCTAGTCTGCTCCAGGTTGCTGGTGTCTCCCTGGAAGGAGTTTATTATACACATGTTTGATACCCTGGCTTTTGTAGCTGCCACCAGAGCATGTACCCCTTGATCATCTGGCTGTGATAGCCTGTGGGGCTTATGTTCTCAGGCTCCATAAGACTGTAGCAAACAAAGAAACAGTTCTTAACTGGCTATCTTCCTAGGACTCAGTACACAGGGAACAGACAGAAACACCCAGCTTCCAGTCTTTCTTTTCATGGAAGAGGTCTACCTGCATACTTTAAAAGCTGCTGCCTGGGTGTCTGGCTTCACATCAGCCTGCATCTAGGTGCTGACTGATATCCTTCCCTTTGGTGCATAGACAAGTTTGGGCGTAGCCTCAACTATTGGGAGCCGTTAAGAACAAAGAAGGCAACTTGGACAATCACAAAGGTTTGAGAGAAAACCAAGAACTAGGGTTGGGCTGCAAGATAAGTTTCCTCTACTCTACAGAGCACTCCATCAAGACAGAAAGTTGGAAGTTTTATCTAATGCACCAAATCCAACACAAAGAGTCAAGGAAAATGAAGAAATAGAGAAATATGTTCCAAACAAAGGAATAAGATAAAACTCCAGACCTTAATGAAATGGAGAAAAGTGATGTCCTTGATAAAGAGTTGAAAATAATGATCATAAAGCTGCTCACTGAGGTCAAGAGAACAATGCATAAACAAAGTGAGAATTTCAACAAAGAGATAGAAATATAAGAGAGTACCAAACAGAAATCACAGAGCTGAAGAATATAACTATATGGAATAATTCAATAGAGGGATTCAAACTATATTTCAAAGCCATAGTAATCAAAACAGGAATATTTTAGCATAAAAACATACACATAGATCAATGGAACAGAATAGAGAGCCCAGACATAAACCTGCACATACATGGTCAACTAATTTTTGACAAGAGTTCCAAGTACATACAATGGCAAAAAGAAAGTCTCCTCAATAAATGGTGCTGGGAGACGGGACAGCCACATGCTAAAGAATGAAACTGGACCCCATCTTATACCATACACAAAAATCAACTAAATTGGTTAAAGACTTGAACATTAGACTTGAAACCATAAAACTCCTATAATGAAGCATAAAGAGTAAGCCTCTTGACATCTTTCTTGGTATTGAATTTTTGGATTATACCCCAAAAGTAAAAGTAGTAAAAACAAAAATAAATAAGTGGGACTACATCAAACTAAAAAACTTTTGCACAGCAAAGGAAACCATAACAAAATGACAAGGTCTTCTCTGGAATGGGAGAAAATATTTACAAATCTTATATCCAATAAGGAATTAATATCCGACTCAATAGCAAAAAACCTAAACAAACTATTAAAAAATCAGCAGAGAGGGATGCTTGGGTAGCTTAGTCAGTTAAGCAGCTGACTTTTGATTTTGGCTGAGGTCATCATCTCAGGGTTGTGAGATTGAGCCCTATGTCAGGGTTGTGAGATTAAGCCCAGCCTCTGTGCTGGGCATGGAGCCTGCTTGAGATTCTCTATCTCTTCCTCTCCTTCTGCCCACCTCCCCCCACCAAAAAAAAAAAAAAAATCAGCAGAGGAACTGAATACACATTTTTTTCCAAAGAAGACATACAAATGGCCAACAGGTATGTGAAAAGGTGATCAACATCACTAATCATTAGGGAAATGCAAATCGAAACCATAATAAGGTAATACCTCATACTTGTTAGAATGGATGTCATCAAAAAGACAAGACATAACAAGTGTTGGTGAAGATGTGGAGAAAAGGGAACCACTGTGCACTGTTGGTGGGAATATAAATTGGTGCAGCCACTGTGGAAAATAGTATGAAGATTTAAAGAAAATTTAAAATAGAACTATCATATGATACTGCAATTCCATTTCTGGGTATCTATTCAAAGGAAATGAAAACAGGATCTTGAAAAGATAGTTGCACTGTCATGTTCATTGAAGTATTATTCACACTAGCCAAGATATGGAAATAACCTAAGTGTCCATCAACACATTTATGGATAAAGAAGTTATAATACACACACACACACACACACACACACACACACACAATGGACTTAGCCATGAGAATGATGGAAATTCTTTCATTTGCAACAGTATGGATGGACCTCGAGGGCATTATAGTAAGTGAAATAAGCCAGATAGAAAATGACAAATATTGCATAGTATCATTTATATGTGAAATCTAAAAAAAAAAAAAAAATGAAAATCATACTCATAGACACAGAAAGTAGAAAAGTGTTTGCCAGGTGCTGAAGGATCAGTGAAATAGGGAGAGGTTGGCAAAGGGGTACAAACTTCCAGCTATAAGATGAGTAAGTTCTGAGGATCTAATGTAAAACATTGTAATTATAGTCAATAATGCTGTCATACATGATTGAAATTTGCTAAGAGAGTACAACTTAAATGTTTGCAACCCCCCAAAAGATAAATATGTGAGATGATGGATGCATTAATAACCTGATGGGGGACTCGTCTCTCAGTGCATACATATATCAAGCCACTATGATGTAAATTTTAAATATTTTACAATTTTATGTAATTATACCTCAATAAAGCTGAAATATAAGAAATGTCACCTATAAGGAGATATTGTTATTGTCCTTCTCTCCTCCTCTTTCTCTTTGTCCTTTCTAATTCTTATGCCTCTAATTGTTTTTCTCATGTCAAATAGTGTTAGCTAACACTCCAGCATGATATTAAATAGCAGTAGAGAGAGTGGGCATCTTTACCTTCTTCTTAACCTTAATGTTAATGCCTCTAGTCTTCACTCATTAAGATGCAGACTTTAAAATAAGTTTAATATATTTTACCATGTTGAAGAAATATCCCTCTGTTCTTATTTTTGTAAGAGTTTCTATTAGGAATCATGTTAAATTTTCTAAGTTGTGTTTAGCATCTATAGGGAGAAATATATTATTTTTCTTCTTAGAACAATTAATATGGTGAATTACGTTAATAGATTTTCTAATGCAGAAATCATTATATTCCTTGTATAAATCCCATTTAGTCATGCTATATTATTTTCTTTAAGCAGTATTAGAATATGTTAACTAATATTTTGCTTAGGATTTTTCATATTTTAGATGATGTTGGTCCTTAATATTCTTCTTAAGTGATTTTGTTAAAAATGGAATTTAAAGTTTTTTAAAGTTTTTATTCTTGGAAATAATTTATATAGCCTTGAGACTATCTGGTCTCAAAAAGTTTGGTAGAATTGCCAGTAAAACCATCGTGCCTGTTTATTTAAAAATTTTTTTTTGGTGTAGAATTCCCAGATAACTATTTCTTCTATAGAAATAAGTCTATTAAACTCTTTATCTTGATTGGAATCAATTTGATAAACTGTATTTTTCTAAGAAAGTTCCCAGTTTGCACATTTATTTACATAGGGATATGCAAAGCCATTCTTTTATCATTAGTTATTTCTTCCTTTTCATTTCTTAGTTTGTGTGCTTGTGCTTTTTCCATTTTTTAAAGATTTAATTATTTCTTTCAGAGAGAGAGTGAGCAAGCACGTACAGGAGGGGCAGAGTGAGAGGGAGAGAGATTCTCAAGCAGACTGCATGCTGAGTTTGGACCCCAGTGTGAGGCTTGATCTTACAACTCTGAGATGATTGGAGAGGAAACCAAGAGTTGGCTGCTTGACTCACTGGGCCACCCAGGTACCCCTGTGCCTTTTCCCTTTTAAATTAAGCAGTGGTTTGTCTAATTTGTTAAGTTTTATCAAAGAATCAAAATTCTGTTTTTAAAATTTTGATTTTAAAAAATTCTCTGGGAGTTGAGTTAAGATGGCAGAGGAGTAGGGGACTCCTTTTTCAGCTGGTCCCCTGAGTCGAGTTGGATAGGTACCAGACCAGCCTGAACATCCATGGAATCAGCCTGAGACGCGGGAAGATACATCTGGATCTCTACAAATGAACATCTCCAGCGATGAGTATTGAGGTATGAAGCGGGGAGCCGTGAAACTGCCCACAGATATCAGAAGATAAACAGAAGGGGGAGGGAGCCGCCACGTTAGGGTGCTGGGAAGCGGTAGCCACCTGCACGGGGAAGCGGTAGCCACCTGCACGGGGGAGCGGGCGGACTCCAGAACGGCACCCGCGAGAGAACAGACTGAGACCGTGAGCCAGGGAACACATGCCACCAGACTGAAACGGGGCTCCGGTGCACTTAAGGGAACCAGACTGAGACCGGGAGCTCCGGGAGTGCCGGGGCGGGGGGGTGGTGGGAGGGGGGGAGGGGGGGCGGCTGGCAGCTGGCAGATGGCGGTGTTAGAAACACAAAGGACAGAGATGCGCCAGCCCTGGAAGTAAGGGCTGGGACGCTGGGTGTGGGGCTCACATCCCGGGACGCTGCAGGGCTGAGCAGCACCAACAGAAGGAGAGTTAAAGTGGCCAGAACATCGGTGGAGAACGGTCCGCGATCCCTCTGTTCTGAGAGGCTGAGATTCGGCCACTGCTGCTCTGACTCTCAGAAGAGGCACAGCAAACCGCCAGGGAAAGCCGCCAGAGAACAAAAGCCTGGAAATACCAGCTCACAGTGTGCCCACCACATCCCCCCTCACAGGGGACACGGAGACTCTACCCAAACAGGGTTGCCTGAGTATCGGCATGGCAGGCCACTCCCCCCAGAAGGCAGGCTGAAAAATCAAGAAGCCCACATCCCTAAGATCCCTATAAAACAAGGGCGCATGGCCTGGGTCCCGGTCAATAATTTGGGCTCTAGACAACCCCGCACCCTCTCCTCATCAGAAAGTCGAGAAGGAGAAATCCCCCCCAGCAAAGAAAAGACAATGAGTCTGTGGCCTCTGCCACAGAACTAGTGGATATGGATATAACCAAATTATCAGAAATGGAATTCAGAGTAACAATGGTCAAGATATGTGTAGACTTGAAAAAAGTATTAACGAAAATGTTAATGAGAATATAGACTCTCTAAGGGCGGAAAGGAGAGCGAATCTGGCAGAAATTAAAAATTCTATGAGCCAAATGCAGTCAAAACTAGAGGCTCTGATGGCCAGGGTGAATGAGGCAGAAGAACGTATCAGCGAATTGGAGGATAGGTTAGTAGAAGAGAAAGCTAAAATAGAATCTGGACTTAAAAATATCCACACTCAAGAATGTAGGGTACGGGAGATTACTGACTCAATGAAACATTCCAATGTTACAATCATTGGCATCCCCGAGGGGGTGAAGAAAAACAGAGGTCTAGAAGAGATATTTGAACAAATTGTAGCTGAAAACTTCCCTAATCTAGTGAGGGAAACAAACATTTGTGTCCAAGAGGCAGAGAGGACCCCTCCCAAGCTCAACCACGACGAACCTACGCCACGTCACGTCATAGTGCATTTTGCAAATATTAGATCCAAGGATACAGTATTGAAAGCGGCCAGGGCAAAGAAATTTCTCACGTACCAAGGCAAAGGTATCAGAATTACGTCAGACCTGTCTACACAGACCTGGAATGAGAGAAAGGGTTGGGGGGCATTTTTAAAGCTCTTTCAGAGAAAAACATGCAGCCAAGGATCCTTTATCCAGCAAAGCTGTCATTCAGAATTGATGGAGAAATAAAGGCCTTCCAGAATCGCCAGTCATTGACCAATGTCGTATCCACGGAACCAGCCCTACAGGAGATATTAAGTGGGGTTCTATAAAGGTAAAAAGGCCCCAAGAATGATACAGAACAGAAGTCACAATCGATAGAAACAAAGACTGTACTGGCAACATGGCATCATTAAATTCATATCTCTCAATATTCAGTCTCAATGTATATGGCCTAAAAGCTCCCATAAATGCCACAGGGTTGCAGATTGGATAAAAAGAAATGACCCATCCATTTGCTGTCTACAAGAGACTCATTTCGAACCCAAAGATGCATTCAGACTGAGAGTAAGGGGATGGAGTACCATCTTTCACGCAAATGGACCTCAAAAGAAAGCTGGGGTAGCAATTCTCATATCAGATAAATTGGATTTTAAACTACAGACTATAGTTAGAGACACAGAGGGACACTATATTATTCTTAAAAGATGTATCAAACAAGTGGATATGACAATTATAAATATATATATGCCCCCAACAGGGGAGCAGCAAGATACACAAACCAACTCTTAACCAGAATAAAGAGACATATAGATAAAAATACATTAATAGTAGGGGACCTCAACACTCCACTATCAGAAATAGACAGAACACCCTGGCAAAAACTAAGCAAAGAATCAAAGGCTTTGAATGCCATACTCGACGAGTTGGACCTCATAGATATATATAGAACACTACACCCCAGAACCAAAGAATACTCATTCTATTCTAATGCCCATGGAACATTCTCAAGAATAGACCATGTTCTGGGACACAAAACAGGTCTCAACCGATACCAAAAGATTGAAATTATCCCCTGCATATTCTCAGACCACAACGCTCTGAAATTGGAACTCAACCACAAGGAAAAATTTGGAAGAAACTCAAACACTTGGAGACTAAGAACCATCCTGCTCAGGAATGACTCGATAAACCAGGAAATCAAAAATCAAATTAAACAATTTATGGAGACCAATGAGAATGAAAATACAACAGTCCAAAACCTATGGGATACTGCAAAGGCAGTCCTAAGGGGGAAATACATAGCCATCCAAGCCTCACTCAAAAGAATAGAAAAATCTAAAATGCAGTTTTTATATTCTCACCTCAAGAAGCTGGAACAGCAACAGAGGGACAGGCCTAATCCACGCACGAGGAAGCAGTTGACCAAAATTAGAGCTGAAATCAATCAAGCAGAAACCAGAAGTACAGTAGAGCAGATCAACAGGACTAGAAGCTGGTTCTTTGAGAGAATCAATAAAATTGACAGACCACTGGCAAGACTTATCCAAAAGAAAAGAGAAAGGACCCAGATTATTAAAATTATGAATGAAAAAGGAGAGGTCACGACGAACACCATTGAAATTGGAAGGATTATTAGAAATTTTTATCAACAGCTATATGCCAATAAACTAAGCAATCTGGAAGAGATGGAATCCTTCCTGGAAACCTATAAACTACCAAGATTGAAACCGGAAGAAATTGATTCCTTAAACAGGCCAATTAATTATGAAGAAATTGAGTCAGTGATAAACAACCTTCCAAATAACAAAACTCCAGTCCCGAACGGTTCTCCTGGGGAATTCTACCAAACATTCAAAGAAGAAATAATACCTATTCTCCTAAAGCTATTTCAAAAAATAGAAACAGAAGGAAAGCTACCAAACTCATTCTATGAGGCCAATATTACCTTGATCCCCAAACCAGGCAAAGACCCCATCAAAAAGGAGAATTACAGACCGATTTCCCTAATGAATATGGACGCCAAAATCCTCAACAAGATACTTGCTAATAGAATCCAACAGTACATTAAAAGGATTATCCATCACGATCAAGTGGGATTCATACCTGGGATGCAAGCGTGGTTCAATATTCGCAAATCAATCAGCGTGATACATCATATCAACAAGAAAAGACTCAGGAACCATATGATCCTCTCAATCGATGCCGAAAAAGCATTTGACAAAATACAGCATCCTTTCCTGATTAAAACCCTTCAGAGTGTAGGAATAGAAGGTACATTTCTCAATCTCATAAAAGCCATCTATGAAAAGCCTACTGCAAATATTATTCTCAATGGGGAAAAGCTGGAAGCCTTTCCCTTAAGATCAGGAACTCGACAAGGATGCCCACTCTCGCCACTATTATTCAACATAGTACTAGAAGTCCTTGCAACAGCAATCAGACGACAAAAAGGGATCAAAGGTATCCAAATCGGCAAAGAAGAAGTCAAATTGTCTCTCTTCACAGATGACATGATACTCTACATGGAAAACCCAAAAGAATCCACTCCCAAACTATTAGAAGTTATAGAGCAATTCAGTAATGTGGCGGGATACAGAATCAATGCTGAGAAATCAGTTGCATTTCTATACACGAATAACGAGACTGAAGAAAGAGTAATTAGGGAATCCATCCCATTTACAATAGCACCAAAAACCATACGTTACCTTGGAATTAACTTAACCAGAGATGTAAGGGACCTATATTCTAGAAACTATAAATCACTCTTGAAAGACATTGAGGAAGACACAAAAAGATGGAAAGATATTCCATGCTCATGGATCGGAAGAATTAACATAGTTAAAATGTCCATGCTACCCAGAGCAATCTACACTTTCAATGCTATCCCGATCAAAATACTGATGACATTTTTCAAAGAACTGGAACAAATAGTCCTTAAATTTGTTTGGAACCAGAAAAGGCCCCGAATTGCCAAGGAACTGTTGAAAAGGAAAAACAAGGCTGGGGGCATCACAATGCTGGATTTCGAGCTATACTACAAAGCTGTGATCACAAAGACAGCATGGTACTGGCACAAAAACAGACACATAGACCAATGGAACAGAATAGAGGACCCAGAAATGGACCCTTGGTTCTTTGGGCAACTAATCTTTGATAAAGCAGGAAAAAACATCCGGTGGGAAAAAGACAGTCTCTTGAATAAATGGTACTGGGAAATTTGGACAGCTACATGCAAAAGAATGAAACTTGACCACTCTCTCACACCATACACAAAGATAAACTCCAAATAGACGAAAGACCTCGATGTGAGACAGGAATCCATCAAAATTCTAGAGGAGAACATAGGCAGCAAACTCTTCGACATCGGCCAAAGCAACCTTTTTCATGACACATCCCCAAAGGCAAGAGAAACAGAAGATAAAATGAACTTGTGGGACTTCATCAAGATAAAAACCTTCTGCACAGCCAAGGAAACAGTCAAAAAAACTACGAGGCAGCGCACAGAATGGGAGAATATATTTGCAAATGATGCTACAGATAAAAGACTGGTATCCAAGATCTACAAAGAACTTCTCAAAGTCAATACACGAGAAATAAATAAACAAATCATAAAATGGGCAGAAGATATGAACAGACACTTTTCCAATGATGACATACAAATGGCTAACAGACAAATGAAAAAATGTCCAAAATCATTAGCCATCAGGGAAATTCGGATCAAAACCACCTTGAGATACCACCTTACGCCAGTTAGAATGGCAAAAATTGACAAGGCACAAAACAACAATTGCTGGAGATGATGTGGAGAAAGGGGATCCCTCCCACATTGTTGGTGGGAATGCAAGTTGGTACAGCCACTCTGGAAAACAGTGTGGAGGTCCCTTAAAAAGTTAAAAATTGAGCTACCCTATGACCCAGCCATTGCACTACTGGGTATTTACCCCAAAGATACAGACGTAGTGAAGAGAAGGGCCATATGCACCCCAATGTTCATAGCAGCATTGTCCACAATAGCTAAATCGTGGAAGGAGCCGAGATGCCCTTCAACAGATGACTGGATTAAGAAGTTGTGGTCCATATATACAATGGAATATTACTCAGCTATCAGAAAGAACGAGTTCTCAACAATTGCTGCAACATGGGCAGCACTGGAGGAGATAATGCCAAGTAAAATAAGTCAAGCAGAGAAAGACAATTATCATATGACTTCTCTCATCTATGGAACATAAGAACTAGGAAGATCGGTAGGGGAAGAAAGGGATAAAGAAAGGGGGGTAATCAGAAGGGGGAATGAAGCATGAGAGACTATGGACTCTGAGAAACAAACTGCGGGCTTCAGAGGGGAGCAGGATGGGGGAATGGAATAGACTGGTGATGGGTAGTTAGGAGGGCACGTATTGCATGGTGCACTGGATGTTATACGCAACTAATGAATCATGGAACTTTACATCAGAAACCAGGGATGTATTGTATGGTGACTAACATAATATAATAAAAAAAACAATTTAAAAAAATTCTCTGCAGTGGGCACCTGGGTGGCTCAGTCAGTTAAGCTTCTGCCTTCAGCTCAGGTCATGATCTCAGGTTCCTGGGATCGAGTCCTTCAGCGGACTCACTGCTCAGTGGGAGTTTACTCCTACCTTTCCTTCTGCCCCTCCCCTCGCTAGTGCTCTCTGTTGCTCACTGTCTCTCAGATAAATCAAATCAAATCTTTGAAAAAATTCTCTGCATTATTTATTTCTACTTTTATCTTTATCTTCCTTTTTAGTGCTTACTTCTGGTTTACTTTGTTGCTTTTTTACAACTCTTTGAATTGGAAATTTATGTATTTTAATCATTTCATTTTAATTAATATAGATGTTCAATGCTATGGATTTTCTCTTCATCACTGCCATAAATATATACAACAGACTCTTTTACATGCAGTGTTTTCATTTTTAATATTATTCACAATTTTAGTAATTTCTGTTTATATTTTTCAGTTTTTCAAAGAAATTTTTAATACAATTTAAAAAATCTAAGTTGAAAGGCCTTTTTGATTTTTCATTATACTTTACACTTCTAATTTTATTGTATTTTGATCAGTGTGTGTTATTTGTAATGTTTCTACTATATGCAACTTTATAATATATTCTTTGTCACCTAACATATTACCACTTGTGGTGAATTTTTCATGAACATCCTGAAAGAAAGTATTTTTTATTTTCAAGGTTAGTGTTGTATTTCATGTGTATTTATAGGACATATTCTATTGATTGTATTGTTTAGATCTTCTGTCCTTGTTTATGTTTTTCCATTTGATTGTTTCTGTTCTGAGAGTATTGAGTACTGAGGGTACTTTCTTATTGTTTCCAATTGTCTTCTACATCTATGCCCATACCTTTATATTTAACTTTTAAAAAATTACTGTTTTAGATATATCTCTTGTAGACAGAATATTAGGTTTTGTTTTATGAACCAATGTGAAATTTTAATAGGCAAGTCAAGCTAATGCACATTTATTGTTATGATATGTTTGGTGCTGACTGTGTCATATTATTTTATATAGTAATTACTGTATTATGTCATATTTATTATATTTCTTTCTGTAATGTGTGCATTTTTGCTACTTTAAAAAATTTCTTTTAGTATTTAAGAAAATTTGTGTCTTTCTATTTATTACCATGTGTTTATACTTTTTATAGTTCATTTAATTCCTGTCTTTCTTACTTAACAATTAAAATCTCTTTTGTTAATTTTAAAGTGTATCGTTTCACTCCCACTTACTACCTGTATAATGACTTTATTCTATTTTCCACTTTTTCTCTTTATCCTCCCAGTAGTTGCATTTATTCTACTTTGTTATATACAATGTTTATATGTTACTTTCTGACCAATGTCCCCATTAAGCTCCACATTTAAGTGTATTTAATGTTCACCAGAGTGCCTTTGCTGAAGTCTCCCCAGTTCTCTATTGGCTGAATAAAGATCATTCTCTATTTTATTCCTTAAGAAGGGCACATGTGTACAATATTCTTTGAGTTTCTGCACATTTAAAACTGCTTTGTACAGCTTCAAAGGGTAACCCGAGTGGATATAAAATTCCTTACTCTTTCCTTTTCAAAAATTTCTGGAGAATGTTGTTCCACTGTTGCCTTTCTTTTTGTATTGCTCTTGAGAAGTCTCATACCAGTCAATTTTTCTTGCCATCATAACTAATTTGATCTTTTTGTCTGTAGGTCCTAAGATTTTTTCTTGTTCATTTATGCACTCTAGTAGTTTTACTAGGACTGTTTTATCTACTTTTCTCATGTATACATTTAAATATGTAAAATTTGCTATCTCTCATTTCTAGAATATTTTCCTTGATTATGTTTTTAAATTTTAGTTCTGTTTTATTATTTTGTGTTTTTTTATTCTGGGATTCCAATTATATGTATTTTGGACTTCCTTTTCCTGTTTTTCCATTTTAAGTATTTTTCTCTGAACTCTTTCACTTCTTTCTTTATCTTATTTTCATTCTCTTGGTTTTTTATTCTGCCTTTCTTTTCTTTTTTTTTTTAATATTTTATTTATTTATTTGACAGAGAGAGACGGCCAGCGAGAGAGGGAATACAAGCAGGGGGAGTGGGAGAGGAAGAAACAGGCTCCCAGCGGAGCAGGGAGCCCGATGAGGGGCTGGATCCCAGTACACTGGGATCATATCCTGAGCCGAAGGCAATCACTTAACGACTGAGCCACCCAGGCGCCCCTCTTTTTCTTTTTCATTTGAGAGAGAGAAAAAATGAGCAGGGGGTAGGGGCAGAGGGAGAGGGAGAAGTAGACTTCCCTCTGAGTGGGGAGCCCAATGCGAGAATTGATCTCAGGACCCTGAGATAATGACCTGAGCCGAAGGCAGACTCTTAACTGACTGAGCCACCCAGGCACCCCTATTCTGCCTTTTTCAGTATCTGTCATTAAATATTCATTTAAATTTACTCTGTTGGGGGCATTGTTTGATTAATTTTTTCCCTGAGGTTGTGTGTTCTCTACACCAATTTCTTTTTTTTTCATTATGTTCATTTATTAAGAGACTATCCATAAAACATGCTGCTATTGAACATGACTCTTAAAAACATGTTTTATTTAATTACATTCCTAATATTTTAGTGAACTTTATCACATTTATCTCTGATATCAGCATTTATATACAACCATCCTTATTTTTTTAAACATTTTTATATTTAAATTCAAATTAGTTAACATATACTGTATTATTAGTTTCATGGGTAGAATTTAGTGATTCATCAGTTGCATATAACACATAGTGCTCATTACATCAAATGCCCTCCTTAAAGCCCATCACCCAGTTCCCCACCCCCCCCAGTAACCCTAAGTTTGTTTCCTAGAGTTCAGCATCTCATGGTTTGCTTGCCTCTCAATTTTCATCTTATTTTATTTTTCCTTCCCTTCCCCATGTTCATCTGTTTTGTTTATTAAATTCCACATATGAGTGAAATCATATGGCGTTTGTCTTTCTCTAACTGATTTCACTTAGCATAATACCCTCTAGTTCCATCCATGTTGTTGCAAATGGCAAGATTTCACTCTTTTTGATGGCTGAGTACTATTCCATTGTATATATATACCACATCTTCTTTATCCATTCTTCTGTGGCAGACATCTGGGCTCTTCCCATATTTTGGCTAGTTTGGACATGGCTGCTATAAACATTGGGGTGCATGTGCCCCTTTGAATCACTATTTTTGTATCCTTTGGATAAACAACTAGGAGTGCAATTGCTAGATCATAGGGTAGTTCTATTTTTAACCTTTTGAGGAACCTCCATACTGTTTTCCAGAGTGTCTGCACTGGTATGCATTCCAGTGTAAGAAGGTTCCCCTTTCCCTGCATCCTCGCCAACATCTGTCGTTTCCTGAGTTGTTAATTTTAGCCATTCTGACTGGAGTGAGGTGGTACCTCATTGTGGTTTTGATTTGTATTGCACTGATGATAGGTGATGTTGAGCATTTTCTCATGTATCTGTTAGCCATTTGTATCTCTTCTTTGGAGAAATGTCTGTTCATGTCTTCTGCCCAGTTCTTAACTGGAATTTTTGTTTTTTGGATGTTGGGTTTGATAAGTTCTTTATAGACTTTATATCCAAAATCTATAAAGCCCTTTATCTGATATGTCATTTGTGAATATCTTCTCCCATTCCACAGGTTGCCTTTTTAGTTTTTTTGATTGTTTTAGCTTTTTATCCTGCTGAAGTCCAATAGTTCATTTTTGCTTTTGTTACCCTTGCCTTTGGAGATGTGTCTAGCAAGAAGTTGCTTTGGCCAAGGTCAAAGAGGTTGTTGTCTGTGTTCTCCTTTAGGATTTTGATAGATTTATGTCTCACATTTAGGTCTTTCATCCATTTTGAGTTTATTTTTATGTGTGTACATCAGTTTCTTTATTTAATAAATTCCCGTGTATATTTTCCAGTTTTTTTAAAGAAAAGATTTATTTTTAAAATTCTAAATCTAATTTTCTTGTAATTTTCAAAAGTTCACTTCATACTATGATTTTCTAGAGTTGGAGCATTTTTTATTTCAGAAGATATTTTGAAATGAGTTATTTCATATAGGTATTTTAAGACTTGGTCCCTTTGCTAAGGAAAAGGTCTTCTGATGGGCTAGGGGCAAAATAAAATTCCACCAAAACTTCCACTAACAGGCTGAACTTTATTTAGTAGAAGCAACATACAGGATATGGAAAGTGCTGGAACTGGACAATACTTCTTCTCCTGGATCTCTTTGAAAACTTCCTTCTAGAGGTACTCTCTTTCTTTTCCATACCCAGCAGATGGGGTTTGGGGATGACTTGTACAAATACTGGTCTTGGATGGTCAGTCAGAAAAGGAAACCCAGCTTAGGTGTCAGACCAATTTTACTTTAGGATCTGAAGAAATGAAAGTTTATTCTTCTTTTTTTCTTTCCTGTCCTGCCATTGAAATGATAAGCTCTATGATGCTAAACTCAAAGTCTGGGCTTGGGGAAAGGGATTGTGGACTAGAATGCATGGGCCTTTGGATAAAGAGAAGTCTTTGAGGTTTATATGTGGTCTGACACAAATCTCTAGAGAGGAGGTTTATATTGAGGAAAATTAAAACCCTTTTATTTCTCCCACCGCCCCCAGCATGTAGCCCCCATACTTTCATCTTTACCCAATTTCTATTTTTCTCCTGTTCTCATAAGAATTCCCTCATACTGCTTAAGAACAGTTCTTTTCAGCTGGACCCTGATGCAGCCCCTTTTGCATCCCTTAGAAACTTCCTCTCTCTCAGTCTTCCATTCTCTCTCCTGAATCTTAAACATCCACTGTATTTAAACCTCTTGCCCTCTGATGGGGACTACACTTTAGATTACACAGCTGCTTAAGTTTTTATCATCCTTAAAGATTCTTAAAATCTTCCTTCATGGGGCGCCTGGGTAGCACAGTGGTTAAGCGTCTGCTTTCGGCTCAGGGCGTGATCCCAGTGTTATGGGATCAAGCCCCACATCAGGCTCCTCCGCTGGGAGCCTGCTTCTTCCTCTCCCACTCCCCCTGCTTGTGTTCCCTCTCTCGCTGGCTGTCTCTATCTCTGTTGAATAAATAAAAATAAAATCTTAAAAAAAAAAAGAATTATTTAAAAAAAATCTTCCTTCACGTTATGCTACAGCTACTATACAATTTATTTTTTTCTTCTTTTTAAAAAAACTTCTCAAAAGAGTGTTTCATATTTGCTGCCTTTAATCCCCCTCATTCAATTTATGTCTCCATTCTATGTTCTTGCCTCTGTGTTTCTAGCACTTATTAAAATGTTTCTCTCTAACATCACCCATAACTTCTAATTTTCAATTCTAACATTGTTCAGTCCTTATTCCACAGGAATTCTACAGTTTCTTGGCTTCTATTCCATAGAACACACTAGTTCTCCTTTTGGTTTTCTGCCTGGGCCTCCGTGGTTTCCTCTGTAAACTTTTCTCAAGAAAGTGACCATAGGCCTGTATCCTTAATAACTCCTGCTAATCATTTGCTTAGCTCAGTGCCTGGAATAGAGCAGAAACTCAACATTTTTAAAAAACACTGAATAAGTGAAATAAAACTTTCAAGCTATGATCTTCAATGTATTACCTGAAATAATAAGGCCCAGCTAAGACTGTAGGCTCCATTATTTTCTAATATCATTCACTCAAGAGACATTTATATTGGGAGATTTTACAGATAAATCTGTATTTCTTCCTTTTTTTGCTTAATGTGAAGCTGTGGCAACACTGATCTGGCATTTCTTTAGGGCAACCTGTCATGGAATTGAGTAGCTGCTGTTCTCTTATGAATGGGCATAAGCTCTTAAGCTTGATTTGATTCATTACTTTACCTTGCCTGCCTGGGGCATTTCAATTTGGCTCTCCTATTTCAACCTATTATCTATGCCCAAACCTTATCTTATGATATCCCAAGGAAGTAATGATGGTCCTAGGTAGGTGGTTAGGAATAAAGGGACTTGGTATCCTAAACACTTTTACTCCTAACAATTAGGTCTTCCATATATATTCATTGTTTGACCTAACACGCAATTGACTTATAAAGAACTTTTGGAAACTTTAATCTACGAAGCAGAACTGGTAGAGTCAAACCTCAGTTATACATGTTTTAAAGAGAAGGCCATCACAAACACAAAATAACTTTATATTATGAAAGTATGCCTTGTTTATAAAAAATAACAATTTGAACTTATAAAGCAAAGACATCATGACTTGATAATTTTTGTTATGCATTGTTTCTTTATAAAAGTACTCAGTACTATATAATTTTAAGTAGAAACTATCAAGCCCAGGTAAGACATGCTTTTATTTAGAAATAACTGACCTTTTTAATTGAGCTCAATATTGAGAACACCCATTATTTAAAAAATTAAACTTTTAAATGAAACATAAATATTTCAGAAAGAAATCTATTCAATTTCTTTGTTTTAGTGCAGTAACTATGTTAATTCATCTGCAGTGTTGGGGGTGCCTGGGTGGCTTAGTTGGTTGAGCGTCTTACTCTTGGTTTCAGCTCTGGTGATGATCTCATGGGTCATGAGATCAGCCCCATGTCGGGCTCTGTGGGGAGTATGCTTGAAGATTCTCTACCTCTTCCCCTCCCCCCACTTGTGTTTGTGTGTACGTGCTCTCTCTCTGAGATAAATAAATCTTTAAAAAATTCATCTGCAGTATTTTAATTTAAGCTCATAGATCTTTATATGCTTGTAATCAATGGGTTGTACAGCATTATCTGCTATTTTTTATTTCGTATTGTTTTAATGAGCATTTACCTGCTTGTATTTTATACTTAGCCTTTCATTGGCATTGTATGTTCTATCAAATCAATGTCAGGATGTGAACTTTTTTGGAGATTTTATTTTTATTTTATTTTTCAGTGCTATATTAATTATAAATTTTTAAAATAAATATATAAATGTAGCCTTATAAATATCTTTTAATATTTTTAATTCCCTTCAAATGATTTCCTCCCATTTTTTCCTTGAAACTATTTTCTATCTTGGCCTTTTGGAAAGTACTTATCATTCCTTCTCTTGTCTTTTTTTATGGCCTCTTTAACTGTTGTTAGTCCTTAACTGTCATCTAGCTCTCTGAAGCAATCTGTTTGGGAATTTTGTACTTCCAGTCTCATTCAAGCGTGTCTATATCTCAGGTGTCTATATAATGCATAAATGCAGACCTTTATAAAGTACATACTGTTAACCAGGCTCTCTTTTAGGAGATATAGTGGTGAATAGGATATGGTTTCTGCTCTCAAAGGCCATCCAATCTAGATGAAGATATAGACATTCAGCTATACTTGCAATAAAATAATACGGGTTATATACAAAGGAGACATAAAGGAGAAACTCATCAGTTCCACTGAGTCAGGGAGTATCAGTAAAGTTTATATAGAGAAGGTCATTTTTGAGTTCAGTTTTGAAATAGGGGTAATTGTTCAGTAGCTAGGAGGGGTGGAAAGTGTGAGTAGGGGAATTGTGGAGAGAAGGGCAATTCAAGAAGAGAGAGTTACCCAGTCAAAGCTACTGAGATGTAAACCAGGTAGACTATTCAGACAATTCCATATATTTCCATTGTTTGAAACTCTTAAGAAAGAAACAAGGATAAGATTATGAGGCCTAAACTCCATATAGATTATGAGAATAGTAATTAAAGAATTACAAGTAAAGAAGTAACATGATGATCTGACTTGCATTTTAGACCATTCTAGTAATTATATGGAGGAAGGCTAAAATGGGATCCAGAGCAGGCAATAGAAACAGTTAGGGGACTATTGCCATAAAGCAGGCATGAGTTGACAAGAGTCTAAAGCAAGATGACAGTAGTAAAGATGGATAAATAGGAATGGGGAAAATCACTGAGGATTTGGTTACTGATTGGCTGTAGTCAGTGAGGTAAAAGAAGGAGATGAAGATGAATCTTAAGTTTCTGACTTGAGTGACAATAAATATTTTTCCAGTGAATAAACAGCATGGATAATGGTACTAACCAAGAGAAAGAATTAAGACAATGAGTTCTGTTTCGGCTAATATAAACTGCAGGTGCCAGTGTCAGATGAGTGGTTGGGATATGATAATACTGAAATTCTGGAGAGAGGTCTGGGCAGGAGCTATACAACTGTGCTGTCAGCCCTGAACAGTTCCTTATTTTCAATTGTTGCAAGACGTGTCCACCTATATATTCTACCATCATCTAAAATTCAACATAATAAAATTCGAACTCCTCAGCTTTTCCCCACCTGATTTTCTTATTTTCCTCATGGTTAATTGTATAGCACTGCTAAACCATACCATTTACTTCTAGACTCTAAACCACAGAGGTAAGATTTATGCTTTCCATCTTTATTGTTTTTGCCAAACTTGCATATAGTCAAGTCCTGCAATTTCTTTCTTCAGAATTTCTCCAGTTTTCTAATTATTCAGAAAGCTAGGTTTCAGTCCTGAGTGCTGCTAATGGGGAAGATGACTGACTTGTACAAGCGATACAATCTTCCTAGCCCCTAGTTTCCACATCTGATAAAATAGATAATGAGTGAATTCTCTTGCAGGTATTCAGTCTGGTACCTTTTTTTTCTGATTCTGGTACTACCATCTAGGTATATATAAGTGCCTCCAAACTGGTGTTCCAGCTTTTGGTGTCATTTTCATTCAATCCTATGCATATAATTGTTACCTGAAGCTTCCTTAAACACTAATCTTTCATGTTATATCCTTGTTCATGAAGTAGCCTAATGGCTCCCTTTGGCTTATTGAATCAAGCCTGACTTCTTTGTCAAAATATCAAAATTCTGTAAAATGATTTTTCTGCCTAGCCAAATTTATCCTTCATTTTAACATATTCACTTATTTCTAGTCAGTCTGGACTTTGGACTCATTTCTTCAAAGACTTTTCCCAACGTAAAAATCCAGTACCTTTCCCCTGAATCCTAAATTATCTTCCAAAGATCAGCTCAAATCCTCTCCTCTAGAAAGATTATACTGAACCATTCCATTCCTTAGAGTTCTTCTTTCCTCTGATTTGCAAGAACATTTGTATTCTATGGCACAACTTAGCACTCAGTTATCCATTGGCTTGATTTTTGGCTGATTTCTGTGTGGGGACCATCTTCTGTGTCTGTTACTGCCTAACAGAGTATGAAGCCTAACACATTGTAAATACACGTTGGTTTTTTAGCTTTCAGGAGCACACACATTTTTCAAAACAAGGAACAGACTATAACCTCAGTGTTTAAAGTAGCAAGGCAAAATAACAAAGCCAGAACTCTGTTGGAGAGATAATCTGTAAAATGATTAAAAATCATACACCAGAATGGACATGGGTAATTGAAGAGCCTAAATAGTCTCTTAAATAGAAAATTAACTCTTCAATTATTTTTGGTGTATTTATATGCAGTTGCTAATTTGGGCTAAATGGGTTCAGGTATTATCAATAGAAATTGTGCATTTAGGTATTGAATCATCTATGCATCATAAAAGCATCTTGGTTTTAAGGATGCCACTTTTGGCTACTGGAGACATTTAGTGCAATTTCAATTTATATATTGTCTTAACAAAATTTAGAACAGATTCCACGAATTTTGTGAAGAAAGCAGCTACAAATGGCTGTAAAATACCTGGGTATACTTATAGGTAATATTTAGCAGAGTTTTGAAATTTGAATGCCTCTTTGAACTTCACAATTTATTTCTATTATGTTATATTTCAAAAGAAAAAAGAAATTATCTGCCACACCTCATCTTTTTTCCATATCTGTCATCAAACACTTATTTGGCTTTACAGTTGTTGTTTAGTACTTTCATATTTTGCAAGGCATCTTGAAATAATTTTAATTAATATGACAAGCGTGTTACAGAAATACTGTGTGATTCTACATGAATTTCTATATGAGGTCCTCTGGTATCTCTTGGCTTTTGGTTATCTCCTAATTTTAAGAAAGTTTATCCTGCCATGCCACTGCCTTCAAAATTTTAAAGCCTTCCCGATTAAGAGTGCACCACAGAGCAAAGTTAGACCAACCTACATTCATAACTTAAATGTAAACCCTCATGTGCTAAGACAGAGAATCACAATTCATATTCTATATTCCCTAAGGTTGAATGAGTATCTAGACTCCTGAGAACTGGATGTCAGTAGGCTCTAACACAGTGAATCTCAGTGTAGCAAAGGTGGTGGAAAACCATATCAAGGACTGAAAAGCTGAAAGGGACAAATCTGTCTTCTAAACACAGGAGACCCAGAGAATATGGAGAATGGCAGAGACCTTGTGGTTTCCATCTGTTCAGTAACAACTTGGGTAAACATTGCAGTTGGTTTTTGTTCCCTGCCCCTATCCTGCTGGTGTTTGCTTACTCTTCACTGAATCTGCATTATATGTTCTTATTAACGAGCACAATCTGCTTTTCTGTGATTTTAATGTGATTGTACAGCCGCTTGTAATATAGTGATAGTGACACTATCACATGGTTTATGTTTTATAGTTTACAAAACAGTTCATAGACATTATTGCATATGATCCTTATGGCAAGCCTGTGATGTAGGTAAGGCAGAAGTTATTTTTCTCATGAATAATTTGAGGATCAGAGCAGTTAGTTGATTTTTTTTTTTTTAACAAGATCACACAGCTAGTGGAGTGGTGTTGAAACTGGAACTGAGGTCTCTTGACCAAAAGCCCAGAGATCTTTCTATTATTCTTGGATTTCTATTATCAAGCTTGTTAATACCCCCATTCATAGATGATTTTGATTAATGGGAAAATGGTGATAAAGACGTGAAAGGATTCACATTTTATAAAAGAATGAGGATGAAGACTAAGTCTGCCCATGTTACGTTTCTGATTTAATCATAGAATTGTAGGATTTGATAATCTATAGAGCAATGAATAGATACAATCTTTTTTTGTTATTATATACCTGAGTTCTTGATTTGTGGGATCCTGGGGAAAAATACATCTTGTTTTCAAATCATCTTGGGGGGGGGGCTCTAGTCTCTCCCAATATGACCCTTTCCATTATCTTAACTTTCCTCATCACAAAATATTTATTTCTATCTAACCTAAATCCTGACTGCTGTCATTTAAGCCCAAATCCTTTTGTTCAGTAGGTGCTAGTGTACAATTTTTATTTATAGCTTCGGAAGGATGCAGGAAATATATCTGAATGATTTCTGACTGCTGACAAGCCCTAATAACTGATAGTTCCAGGCATTGAGCTGAATGTCCTTTGGCAAAGATGGCTATTTTGAGGGGGAAAAGACAGAAACTGGCAAAAACTTTTTTCATGCAGGTGTGATTTTATGATGGAATTTTATGACAGAAACCAACCAAGTGTCCTTTATATGGTTTATGATGTTATCAGCTCCTGGGCTGAGATTATTCATGTTTATTTAGCTTGAAGCAAATTAAAAATCAGACAAGAATATTGTGATATAATTTTGATTTTATAGATGTAATCTGACACCCAAGTAACTTCAGAGAAGTTTCCTACTTTTATTTGTGCTATTTTGTGATGTTCTGAAAAATGATTTTTTCAGAGGCATGTATTGTGCTTATCTGTGTGACTTATACAATTTGGAGTACTCTATCAGCACTTGATATTAATGGCAAAGAAGAAAATCTCTGCATATTATTGTTATTTTTCTATCCTCAATGGTTTTAAAAATAGGATTTTAAAAGTTAGTCCACTATGAAGAAAAAATTTGTAGCTAGAGTTCTCTGACTGTGTATATTGATGCAGTTCTTTGATTTTGTTTTTTCTTCAATCCATACAATAAATGGGGGTAAAATTCATGGAAGAAGTTTGTGTTTCTCTCTTCTGAAGTTCTACTTTGTTATCATGCATGTTAAGAGCCAGAAGCAGGTCCCTTTAAGAGGGGTCTTAGAGCACCTGTCACTTTCATGGGTAACCTTTCCTTTGCAGTATGTGAGCCTGGCCCTGACCAAATCTGATTGGCCCAGTTGTGAGCATTAGACTCAAAACAGCATTTATAGGCTGACCAGTCTATCCCTTCCAATGTTGACCTCCCAATTCCCTTGGCCTTTATACTTTATAAGCAGCATGTGTATACATGTGTGCATATAAATTCCTCCCTTACTTTTCCTACAACTCCAGGCCTTCCTTATTAGCTCTTTGCACCTCCATTCAATCTATTTAATATTCAGTGCGTTATTTTCTACTTTTCTTTGTGAATCTCCCGTTGTTCATACTGCATTGGTCTCCTTCCTACCCTTTTCTCAAGCCCCTTCTTTCTCTATCACAAGCATAAACAAGTTTAAAATAAATAATTGGGAATTAGCATCTAGGCATGTCATTTTAAATTTTAATAGCAATTGTGAATGGATAGCATCTCTGCTTGGCACATAAATTATTATATATGACTCCAACTCAAGTCAACTCTGTTATCGAAACACCTGCAGGGACACCTGAGTGGCTCAGTTGGTTAAGCATCTGCCTTCAGCTCAGGTCGTGATCCCAGGGTCCTGGGATCGAGTCCTGTATCGGGCTCCTTGCCCAGTGGGGAGCCTCTGCCTGCCACTCCTCCTGCTTGTGTTCTCTCTCTCTCCACCAAATAGATAAATAATATCTTAAAGAAAAAAAAAGATACCTCAAGGCCATAAGCTCAACACTAGTTTCTTGGGGATGTGATCAGACCTTAGTGGCCTATGCTTCTTAGTTATGCAAGATAAATAAGTTCTAGAAATCTTCTGTACAACATTGTACTGATAGATAACAATACTGTATTGCACACTTAAAAATCTGTTAAGAGGATAAATATGTTAAGTGTTCTTACCGCAATGAAACAAAATAAAGTGACACTCCCTTCCTCCTAACTTGTTCAAAATTTTAGGTAGAACACACTCTGGGATCTGTATTTGTCCTATGTACTCTGTGTCCTGAGATCTTAAGTATTTCAACCTCTGACTTAGGACTAATATTGATCAGAAACTATAAATATTCATGACCTAGGACCCTACTTAAGAGGATAAATGGTATAATACAATCTATTTAGCTTGGGGTTTCAAGATGGTTGTTGATGATCACTCCATTAGTAATTTGTTTTTGAAACTTGAGTCTGTAACCTCCTTAATTTAGCTGATGCATAGAGAGCACATATTGAAACTCAGGCTCAGCTTTAAAAACGATAAACAATTTTAAAAGACAGCTTGTAAATTTCATTTCACACAACACAAATCAGAGATTCAGACGTAGTATATAGGTTTAACTTTGATTATGGTACTTGGTAACAGACAGTACCTTGTGGCTGTGAATCATGCATGTGTGCACAGCCTCACGTATATAGGATATGCCTCTATAAAGATCCTCTGCAGGGGACTGTATCAGTCAGGTTTAGTTAGGAAGCAGGAACGCTATGAGTATTAGGGGAATAGGAGATTTTTTATAGGGCTTAGACCTGACACAAACGTGGGAGGAACTGGGGAAGTACAGTCCTGAAGAGGAGTTGGAAGATCTGAGAAGGAGTTACTAACCAGTCTGCCTGAAGCACTGGCCAAGATGGACAAGTTGGAGCTTGCAGGGAAATCTGTGTCACCTGATCTGAGTAGCCTAGCTCATCAAGCTGCCAAAGTCAGACCATAGAAAAATCTTTGGGAATCTGTTGCTTTGTGTGGCTATTACCTCTGAGGGTCTATAGCTGAGCCTGGGGCCACTGTTAGCCAGCAGGGCCATCTGTCAGGGAGAACTGGGCATAGAGACGAGGAGGGTGAGAATAAGCTGGGACCTACCAAGTTCCTCTGCATCTCTTTGCTACCATGTCTAACTGTAACCACCCTCCAAAAGTAAAGTTTGCTGCTTCACTTCTGTCTTCCAGTCTTAGACAAATTCCTCTTTTGGCCAACTTTAATCCGGAAGCTTCAGGGTGTCTCAGCTTCACCAAGCTGACAGCATAGCACAACACAGGACTGTCAGTGTCTACAGGGCTTTGTAAGACAGAAGAGTTATTGTTTGTGTTTTAGAAACAGCACATTCGAAGAGTGTCATTTGAAGTTTGTTGAAAGGTACACCTGCTGACAAGTATCCCCCATCCATTGTTCTGTCTTCAGTGGTGCTGAGGGTTCTCATCATCAGTCTCTATTTTTGATTAAAGTATTGTGTTTATAAAAGTTTCCAGTAAAAATGCAAAATCTGGGAGAGTTAATACACTAAATCTTGTTAGTTTATCATTTATATAAACATTACTTTATCACTTTGCTGGCCTAACATCTGAAGATGTTTGGGTAAAGAAGATAGAGAAAGCTCCAGTGATATCCTAGAAGGTAAGAGTGAGTTTAGTATCTCAGTTGAAAGCCCCTAAACATATAGGGGATACATACATGGAGAACAAAGGGTGCAGAAGTGGAATTTTCTTACTTAACTGTATTTTCTAGTAATAATTCTGCTTAGAATTAGCCTCTTCACTATATTGCTCAAGGATGAAATTACAAATGATACTCGTGAGATATTAATATTCATATTTATGTTCATGAAGTTAACACTAGAATATTTAGAATAATCTTCAGCTTGAAATGGGATGTTACTGTGCAATAATTTTTTTCTTTAGTACTAGGAAAAACAACTTATTTTCAGGTTGCCTGGTCTTTACACATATTATTTTAATTTAGCATTGCTTGATTCTATTATAAATCTTGGGATGGAAGTTTAAGACAAGGGGTTTATTAAGTTTTCCCTTCCCTCCCCTCCCCTCCCCTCCCCTTCCCTTCCCTTCCCTTCCCTTCCCTATTTTCTCTTTTCTTCTTTTCTGATGTGGTTCTTTAAACAAAATGCAGTGGTGATTTCTGGCTCTGACCTCTGGCCAACTGTGATCTCCTGCAAATTGGCTTGAGCGCTTTCCTTTCAATGGGCAAGATTTCAGGCAGAGACAGGGGCACCTGGAGGCAGCTACTTGTTTTCTTGTTACTGTGAGATGTGATGTACAAGATCAAAATTAGGTAAACATAATAGATCAACACTGAGGACATTCAAAGTGAGCAATTTCTTCTAGTTTATACATGAGGTGGCAAGATAAATTAATAAGGGAAATTTACATGGTTGGCATCACAGACATCTCAGCTAGGCTGCTGACAAAAGGTCACAACTCCCTTGTCACAGAGACAGCGAACAGTGAGGCTAAAATGATTTGTTTTCAAATATTGTTTAGATACTTTATACTCTGTGGTGACAGAGGAGTGTCTCTTTTTCTCTCCTTCCTCTCCTGCTCCTTGACTCTTTAGCTTACTTGTGAGCATGCACATGCTCTCTTTTTCTAAAAACATGCAGAAGCAATAAATCAGCCAGTTTAAGAAGATCCAGCCAGCCGAACACAGATCGATTTCACAGGGAAGTCGATGGGCTGCTAATAGAATTACAACTACCTGTCAAAACAGGGAAAACATATCTGTGACAGTGACAAAGGGCAAATCAATTTAATAAGAGGTTTTTTTTTCTTACAGAGACATAAATGTGGAGTACATGGGTCTCTCTGAGAGTCTGTAATTGTGAATAGAAACCATATACTTGGACTGTTAAAGCTGAGGTTATGTCAATGATTCTGGGAGAGCATACAGACTCTTTTCTAAGGGGTTTGTCTGGTAACTGTAACAATTTGCTTTGTAATAGCATATAACAGGGAGCTACTGCCTGGAAACACATTCTTTTAACTTTGTTATCCCAAATAAGTTGGTCTTGTCCATTAAATAAATTATATTCCCAAGAACTTTGCATTTTCATGTTTCCTGTTGTATCTCATTTCAACAAGGAATTGTGCATTGCCAAGAACATCTCTCTGGCAAATCTTTATCTAAGTCAACTTGATCATTTTCAGAGGACTCGTAAAACTGTTAGCAATGTGACTTTTAGTAACAGTAACTTCTGTGTTCAGGCTTAGTTTCTTGCAAAGGGAATCTTAATCATGACCACAACTGGAACACAACCCCCAGCTTAAACCATTGTGTATTAACACGGGGCTCTTTTAGGTCAAGGACATGATTTTTATATTTATTTTTTTAAGATTTTATTTATTTATTTGAGAGAGACAGAGATAGTGATAGAGAGCACGAGCGGGGAGGAGAGGGAGAAGCAGGTTTCCCTGCTGAACAGGGAACCCGATGTGGGGCTTGATCCCAGGACCCTGGGATCATGACCTGAGCCAAAGGCAGATGTTTAACCGACTGAGCCACCCAGGCACCCAAGGACTTGATTTTTAAAAAGAATTTAATACGCATTAACTTACCCCAGCACCATGGATTTTCTGCAAAACAAACAAATGAACTGCGACATAATAAGAAATATGTATTTGGCCTCTGCCCCCATTTCCTGGTTTATATATATTTCCTTGAAATCTCTGAAGTGACAAGTGACTTTTTGTATGCTACTGAGATGACTAGTGCCTGTGGGGCTTCTGGGTAACCTCAGGATCGAGGCTGGTTGCCAGGGGGAACCAACCAAATCTTTAAAAGGTTGAAAGTTTCAGCCCCACTCCTTGACCTCTGGGGAGGGGAGAGGGGCTGGAGTTTGAGTAAATACTAATGGCCAATGATTTAATCTTTCATGCCTATGTAATGAAACTTCCATAAATATCCTAACTGAAGGGGTTTAGAGAGCTTCCAGGTTGGGGAACGTGTGGGCATGTAGGGAGGGTGGTGCATCCAGAGAAGGCATGGAATCTTGGTGCACCCCCTCAACCCCCAAGACCCTGCTCTATGCATCTCTTCCATTTGGCTGTTCCCAAGTAAACAGGTAAGAAAGAGTAAAGTGCTTTTCTGAGTTCTGTGAGTTGTTATAGCAAATTATCAAACTTGAGGAGGGGATATGGGAAAGTCCTATTTATAGCCGATCAATTAGAGGTGCACCTGCAACCTGGACTTGCAGTTGGTATCTGAAGTGCCAAGAGAGGGCAGTTTCCTGGGACTGAGCTCTTAACTTGTGGGGTCTGTACTAATTCTAGGAAGTTAGTGTCAGAATTGCTTGGTGTGGAAAACCCACACATTTGGTGTTAGAAATGATGAGGTGAATAGAGGAAAACAGAGTTTTCTCATTTAGAAATAAAAACTAATTCTCTGTTATGTCAGGGTTTAACAGTGTCATTTTAATCAAGAAACACACTAGGTCTCATACTCATCAAAGTTCAGCGATACTAATGTACCTTAATTGCTGTTCCCTCAATTGCAGAATCGCTTCTGTTTTGCAGTATAGACAGAAGTTAAGAAACGTGGTTCTGAAATCAGAAACATCTGCATTTTGGTCTGCTATCTGCCACTTACTAGCTGAATGATTTGGGTAAGCTGCTTAATTTCTTGAAGTCCATGTTTCCCATTCTGTACAATTGGGTTATTGATAGTGCTTACCTCATGCAGTTGTTACTGAGGAGTAAATGAGCTAGTATGTAAATCCTGAGGCCCTCCCAGGCAGAAGGGAGGAGATCTGTGACTCACTCATTACTGTAATCTGCTTTCTACTTATGACAGGGCCAAGAAGCAAAGGATCCATCGGGACATTTTTTTTTTTTAATTCAGGAAGCTGGGGCAAGTCTCCCGATGCTGTATTTAAGTTAAAAGACGTGTAAGAAGAGCTGCGTTTACCCCCACTTCCTTATATTTACATCCCTCCCTTGTTGTGTATCTTAAGAATCTTCTATATGTTCTGTACTGTAGTTTTCACCTCTACCTTTAGACACCAGTTTCATTCCTGCGTGGGAAACTAGATTAAGAGGGCCAGGAAAATGCTTGTGGTATCTCTGGTACCTAGTGTTTGCTGGGTGGTGGCTTTGGCATCTGGCATTGAGGGCCAGTGATTAAGTCTCCTGACTCAACCTGGCTTTGCCAAATATAGTTTTAATTTACATGAATTCATTTGCATCCCCACTCCCATGGAAATGAAGACAATAATAGGATTTTAAATACTTTTCAGGAATGCTAGATAGTAACCAATGACATTTTCCAATCAGATTGAAAGCTGATTGGAGCTGCATTAGAATGTTGTCTGTGAAGAGGCCAGTGACCTAGTTTGATGCTCTGGTATCAGCTTACATCAACATACCTCTCACTTGGACCCTAAGTCCATTCACATTTTCTATCGGAGTTTAATGAAATTCATCCTGGAGCTGTCCCAGTTTCAGAGCAATTGTATTAGCATCTTTGCTTCATATGAACAAATATTGACCATAGCCTTAATTTCTTAATTTTTTCCTTTTAAAGAAACATAAAAAGGCATTATGGTGCCTCTATGTGGTTAAAGACAAAAATCCAAATTTCTCTTGTTATTGATAGGATAAATGGATAATTTGTCTCAGTTTATAATTTGGATAATTATGTGATGACCCATATAAGTATGGGTCATTTATACATTATTAGCCTGTAACTACATCCTTCTCATCGTAGTGGAACTGTTTCTTTCTCTGAGGGATGAGGAGCACAATGGCTTGGGGGCTCAGTATTGGATGTCTTAAGTATGGTTGAGCCCCAGGAGGAAGGGTGCTCAGTGATTTAGGATCTCTGTGTTAGCTTCTCTATTGAAGTTTTTTGTTTAGGCTATACTCTCTGCCTCAGATTCCTCTTGCTCTTGTGTTTGTGTATGTGTGTGTGTGTGGGGGGGGGGTGCTGTGGTTGGTGGAGAAGAACCTAAAAATAGTGCTTGAAAGAGTTGCCAAGATCTTAGCTTTGTGTTGGAGAAACCATCTGCTAATCTCAGTGCCTGAAACCAGAATCAAATAAGTTGTTCCGAAATGAGGGTTCAGAAGAACAAATGTTTCCAGGCTTATGTCCTGCAAGGCAGCAGACCTTCTACCTTGTTACTGAGGAGATAAGGTGGGTGAGAATGAGCCTGTGGCTTGGCCAGGCCGAGGGCATCCACCTCCTACCTCTGTGCCTTAGTAGTCTGAATGATGTTTGGTGTGTAATTTAGCCCAACTTTGCCTTAAGTTTGCAGGATGGCAAGTGGAGGAAAGCCGTTGCTCTGTTGCAAATGAAAGAGAGAGAGCATTTTTTAAATTTAATGAATGTATGATATGATTATTATTTTTTAGAACCACAGGCAAGAAGCCTATGAGGCATCATTGTTCTGCAGCAGGATGGTAAGTTCCCCTTGGGAACGTTCTCTCTTCTCTTCCTCCACTCAGGGCCCTGTTGTGGTTACCTCTTCCAGTGCAGAGTTAAGACAGTCTGGGGAATACTAGTTAATTGCTGAGTAGGTAATCAGAATTATAAAGGTCAGTAATAACAGGCAACAACTTACTCATGTTCACAAATAGCAAGATGTGACAAAAGAAATTTATCTTGAAAAAAGCACTTCAGAAATATATTGAGTTTATTTTGTCTCTCTTGGGCTCTGTCTCTCCATCTTTATCTGCCTCTTTCAGTTTCTGTTTCTATCCCCATTTTGGGTTCTGTTTTTTGATATCCCGTGCTGCCGTCTTGTCCCCTTTGTTACTCTTCCCTTTTTGTCACACTCATGCAGAGAAGACCATGAGTACTCCTCCTCTTCGTGTCTGTTAGTCCCTTTTCCTTTCTGTCTCATCTTTTCCATTTACTTTTCTTTCTTCATCCTCTTCTTCTATGTCTTAACCCCAATGTTTGTTTTTTTCCACTAACAGAACTGAAGTACAGCTGGTATTATGAACCATATTTTCATGGCTTGCATTTCACCTGTTTCCGCAAGACTCCTTGCTCCCTGCCTCAATGACCTAGCCAATTGTTTTTGCAAATACCTGGTTTGGAGAGAACAGGGAAGGTGCCTCCCTGGAGCTCACATGCAGCACCCTATGTTCCTTGTACTGGGCCTCAACTTGAGCTTCACTGCTTACTTGTGAAGTCATGTGGTGCAGAATGCCACCCTCAGAGCTTCCCATGGCATTGGGGCCAGAGTCAGCTCCTGGTGCTCTAGAGGCTGTGAGTCACTGAGTGACACCCACTCCCCATGACTGCTGCCATGCTGCACCCTCAGAGGCAGAGAGAATGTCCTGTGCTTCACCTTGAGCCACACATTTCACTTGGGACTGAAACAACTTTCTTAGTGGCCTGAATCAGTCCAGAAGGAAACAGAGGGCACAATCCAAAGGGATTTGGGGGGCAACTTTGAAGGAAGGATTATTTTCAAAGGTGTTTTTAGTCATTAATGTTTCACAAAATATTTTAGCTACCTTATTAATAATTATATAATAACAATAATCACACTGACTTCTATATGTTAGATATACAAATGTGATCATTGAAGAATATTCAAGAGTTCCTTTTGGGACTTAGATTTAAATCCCCCAAACTTTACATGTCCTATAAGGTCCTTGATCCCTCCCTATCTGTCCAACTTGATCTGCAAATGCCCCCCCCCCAACCCCCGCAACTCTGTCCTCCTCTTGTTTTGCAAAGTGGACCGAACTGTTTTCCTCCTCAGGACCTTTGCGCATATTGTTTTCTGCCTGGAACGCACTTCTCTCTCTTCTCTTCCTTCACATGGTTAACTCATTGCTGATGTTGTAGTGTCATTTCCATAGGGCATGCTATACACTCTCATCCCACCATCTATATTTTCTTCATAGAATGATGACAAATAAAAGAAGGCAACAGAGGAGACTTTTGATGACAGTCATCAACTTAAGTCTGAGCAAGTGAGTTTTGGTAGGAGTTGGGGGCGGGGTGGGTTTATTGATATAATTTGTGCAGTTGTTTAATATCCACCCCCCCCCCAGTACATGACTGCAGGGATCATGTTTGTTTTTGTATACTGATGTTTCCCCAGGCCTAGAACAAAATAAACTAAGTACCCACCATGTGCCAGGTGCTTTACTCACATTCTGTGTTACTTTTATCTTCACCCCAGTTCTATAAGCAGAGATTAGCAAACTATAGTCCATGAACAAAATCTGGTCCATTAATCATTTTTGTCAGTAATGTTTTATTAGAAAACAGCCATGTCAATTTATTTATGTATTGTCTTTATCAACTTTTGTGCTATGAGGATAGAATTGAATAGTCACAAGACAGACTCCTTTGTCTGCAAAGCCAAAAGTATTTACTATCTGGCCTACTATAGAAAATGTCTGGCAACCCTTGGTACAAGGCTATGCAGAATCTCTATTTCACAGAAGAGGAAACTGAAGATCAATAAGTTTCAGTAACTTCCTTGTATCTAGATTTCAAGTGACAGAACTAAGAGTCAAAGTCACCATGCCCCCTTTTATTATCTTTCCCCATATACCAGATCTCTTTGCTGACATATGCTTAGGGGAGTAGAGCAAATTTCTACAGGAAAAGTGACATTTGGTCTAGATCTTAAAGGAAAAGTTGGAAGTCTGTAATGGACAAGGGAGGACAAAACATTCTAGACTGAGACACAGATGTATGAGAGAGCTTGCTGTGTTTAGGAGATAGCTGGTCAGACTGACCAAAACATGGTGCTGGTGATCATGGGGACAGTGGGGGGAAATTGACAGGAAAGGAGGCAGCTAGAAGAGAGAAACCTGTGCCAGACCAGGAAGCCTGAACTTTAGCTCCCAAGCCTGTGGTTTCTGTTTTGCTTGTACATCTTCTCTCAGTAAAATAATTTGGGCATTTGTTCTAAATATATTTATTTTATATAAATTATCTGCCTGGAACACTCTATTAGTACTATGTTATATACATTATAAAATGTACAAATATGGAAATTTTAAAAAGATAACTGAAAAAATGAATATTTAGACCAATTTTTATTTTAGTTATTAATGATTCATAATACCTCTTGGCTGTCTTATAATAATGATGATGTTTAATGAGAGTGATGTTAATGAATATGCTTAATTATATTTGAAAATCTTGGCTTAACACTGATACTGCTGTTTGAAGTTATCATTTCAAGATTAGCTTTCTTTAATATGCAATTTTAATGGTAGCACAGTTGAAAATGATAACTCACAAAGATACATGGATTCAAATGAAAGTACGTTGTTGGTTTCACTTACAAATTATGATAATTATTTTTCAAAACTATCCACCAATTATGCAAAAGTTTTTATTTTAATTCATCTAGTATGTTTATTCCTTCCCTGCTGTCAATTGCTTGTCAATATGCAAATGAATTTCAAAGTGTTTTGTTTTCATACTTTACACAATGTGTTCACAATGCGTTCATACCACTGAAACTGTTCACTTGGAATTTTTAAAGCAGTTTAGGAAATTGTGAGTTTAAATATCTGGATTTGGCAGTTTTTGAAGATGATACATACCATTTCCAGCAAGAATCATATAACAAAAGAAAATATTCTAAACATTTGTTTTCCAAATGCTCTCTCCGAAGCCAGGTTTCCCCTGGAAAGAAGTTGTTTCCTCTCTCTCTCTCTCTTACACTGTCACGTTTACCTAGAAATAATAGATTTTGTAGTTATTTTTTGTAAGTCAAGGCATGTCAGTAATAGTTCTGATTATCTTATTGCTTTCACCTCCTACTGTGGGTGACTGAGAGTTCAAACTGGGAATGGGAGAAATGTTTGTCTTGTCATTTTCTGGTCATTCATTAGATTTATTAGTATTTTCTTTAATCCACAGCTTCTTTGAAAGACCTATGAACCATTTGTCCATCTTGTGATGATTACTCTAGTAAAAGTATTCAGTATAACCTGTAAATCCATTTTGTGTGGAATATGTAAACTAAAGTGTATTGTAAAGTGCTCAAGTAAATGGATGACTGAGGGCTCCACTGTCAAATCTTTGAAATCAGTGCATATTTTTTTAAAGATTTTATTTATTTATTCGACAGAGATAGAGACAGCCAGCGAGAGAGGGAACACAAGCAGGGGGAGTGGGAGAGGAAGAAGCAGGCTCCCAGCATAAGAACCTGACGTGGGGCTCGATCCCAGAATGCCGGGATCACACCCTGAGCCGAAGGCAGACGCTCAACCGCTGTGCCAGGTGCCCCTGAAATCAGTGCATATTTTAAACATTAGAAATCCCTAATGAATTTCTTATATTTTAGGTACCTAAAAATAGAAGTTGTAACATTTTACTCCCACACCCTGATGGCTCAACTTGCTTATCCCCTGCGCTCACATACCTTATTTTGGAGACCACTGCTCTGCGAACTGGAGAGAAAACCACAAGCTATTTAATGGGAGGCAGGTGACATGATCAAGTTCAACTTGTCTTTGGGATTATATTTTGTGGCTTTGTGTCTAGACACTTTATGTATTCCCCTAAGGTTGTTACTGTGTGTGTATTCAAATAAATAACTTAGCTGGATTTAAATAATACTATCTAAACATCTTCATAATAGGCAGCCACTCTAAGTCTCATGAAGTCTTGTCCAGCCTCATTAGTATCTAGATGCCCTCTGAAGTTCTTTGATAACTCCAGGGGCTTTACACTTTAGGTTGGAGAATAATGTGCATTAGCTACAAGGAGAGGACTGAGGTGACTTAAGCACCTCAATGTGGAAAGAAGAATAGTCGTGTTCTGCAAGAGTCAGGGCAAATGCTTTTTGTGACCCTATTAAAACTGAAGATTTAAGAGGAAGAATTATTAGCTCTGACTCCATAGTAAAAAAAAAGAGGAAGAAGAATTTAAAAAATGAGAAATGACTCTAGGTTAGGAGTTGCTTGAGGAATTATGCCCTTTTTAAGCCTTAATGAAAAATTTTTAAATGTAAGCATATGAAGATAAAGAACTAACCACTGACCTTGAAACAAGGAGAGAAAAAAATGGAGTTGGTCCCTGAGAAATAGAAGTTGTCAAAACAATATCTACCTAGGTGAAATTTAATAGCCATTTTGGATAAAAGAGCTGTGCTAGTTTATTTTGCAGACCATGTACCCAATACATAAGGGACTTCATCCCTTGTTAAGCCTGCAAGTTTACTTTTGAGAGAAGAATTTTCATTATCTCTTTAGGAAATAATTATGTAAAAAGTTTATTGCCTTATTTCATAATTTTTCCAATTACTGTAATTGTGTGAATTTAGAAGACAAAACAAATTTAAAAATTTAAAGACTACTCTGTGTAGCTGCAAATGACTTACAGCATGGCATCCACATAGAACCATGCCTTCCAAATTCTTGAGTGGTTGGAAAATACATTTTATGTCCTGGGAAAAAGAAATATATATGTATACAAAATGTTAAATTGGAATCTTAACTAAGGTACCAAGATATGATCGATATCAGACACCAGAATGAGTTGTGAGACAGAGCATCTGTTTGGAATTTCAAAGTAGGTGCTTAAAACCTGTTTTTATGACTTTTCAATCCTTTACTAATGGTTGTGAAGGTTGATGTTTGTAGACAGGGGATTTTTTGTAAAGGATTTCTTTGGAGAAAGGTGCTGGATGACTTGTGAGTTTTTACCCCTCTATCATCAAGGGGGAGAATTAGAAGGTGCCTGCCTCTTGCTTCTGACCTTCAACAAGACTGCTCAGAGACCTTAAAAGCAGTCTTGTTGAAGGTCAGAAGCAAGAGGCAGGCATTTCTCATGATGTGAATTATGCATGAGAGAGAGTTGATGTGGTGGTCATCTTCAGTCCTGTTCGATAATGCTAATTAGAGGAGTGATGGCACCCCAGCAGACAGAACAAGCTTTTGGTCACTGATGGAGCCCTTGCAGCTGCAGAAGGAATTGGGTGACCAGCCAGATTGGAGATGAATTGCCTGAGTCTGAGAAGTGGCAACAGAGGATCACAATGCTTGAGAATCTCCAAGGAACTCTCAAATAAGCACTTTAAACACTTTTTTTTTAATGATTTTTTATTATATTACGTTAGTCACCATACAGTACATCCCCGGTTTCCGATGTAAAGCTCGATGATTCATTAGTTGCGTATAACACCCAGTGCACCATGCAGTACGTGCCCTCCTTACTACCCATCACCAGTCTATCCCATTCCCCCACCCCCCTCCCCTCTGAGGCCCTCAGTTTGTTTCTCATAGTCTTATAGTCTCTCATGTTTCATCCCCCCTTCTGATTACCCCCCCTTATCCCTTTCTTCCCCTACCGATCATCCTATTTCTTATGTTCCATAGATGAGAGAAATCATATATTTGTCATTCTCTGCTTGACTTATTTCACTTAGCATTATCTCCTCCAGTGCCGTCCATGTTGCAGCAAATGTTGAGAATTCGTTTTTTCTGATAGCTGAGTAATATTCCATTGTATATATGGACCACAACTTCTTAATCCAGTCATCTGTTGAAGGGCATCTCGGCTCCTTCCACGATTTAGCTATTGTGGATAATGCTGCTATGAACATTGGGGTGCATATGGCCCTCCTCTTCACTACGTCTGTATCTTTGGGGTAAACACCCAGTAGTGCAATGGCTGGATCATAGGGTAGCTCAATTTTTAACTTTTTAAGGGACCTCCACACTGTTTTCCAGAGTGGCTGTACCAACTTGCATTCCCACCAACAATGTAGGAGGGATCCGCTTTCTCCAATCGTCTCCAACAATTGTTGTTTCTTGCCTTGTCTATTTTTGCCATTCTAACTGGCGTAAGGTGGTATCTCAAGGTGGTTTTGATTTGAATTTCCCTGATGGCTAATAATTTTGAACATTTTTTCATGTGTCTGTTAGCCATTTGTATGTCTTCATTGGAAAAGTGTCTGTTTGTATCTTCTGCCCATTTTTTGATTTGTTTATTTGTTTCTCATGTATTGAGTTTGAGAAGTTCTTTGTAGATCTTGGATACCAGTCTTTTATCTGTAGTGTCATTTGCAAATATATGGGCTGCCTCTTAGTTTTTTTGACTGTTTCCTTGGCTGTGCAGAAGGTTTTTATCTTGATGACGTCCCACAAGTTCATTTTATCTTCTGTTTCTCTTGCCTTTGGGGATGTGTCATGAAAAAGGTTGCTTTGGCCGATGTCGTAGAGGTTGCTGCCTATGTTCTCCTCTAGAATTTTGATGGATTCCTGTCTCACATTGAGGTCTTTCATCCATTTGGTGTTTATCTTTGTGTATGGTGTGAGAGAGTGGTCAAGTTTCATTCTTTTGCATGTAGCTGTCCAATTTTCCCAGCACCATTTATTGAAGAGACTGTATTTTTTCCACCAGATGTTTTTTCCTGCTTTATCAAATATTAGTTGCCCAAAGAGCCGAGGGTCCATTTCTGGGCTCTCTATTCTGTTCCATTGGTCTATGTGTCTGTTTTTGTGCTAGTACCATGCTGTCTTTGTGATCACAGCTTTGTAGTACAGCTCGAAATCCGGCATTGTGATGCCCCCAGCTTTGTTTTTCCTTTTCAACAGTTCCTTGGAGATCCGGAGCCTTTTCTGTTTCCATACAAGTTTAAGGACTATTTGTTCCAGTTCTTTGAAAAATGTCCTTGGTATTTTGATCGGGATAGCATTGAAAGTGTAGATTGCTCTGGGTAGCATGGACATTTTAACTATGTTAATTCTTCCGATCCATGAGCATGGAATATCTTTCCATCTTTTTGTGTCTTCCTCAATGTCTTTCAAGAGTGATTTATAGTTTCTAGAATATAGGTCCTTTACGTCTCTGGTTAAGTTAATTCCAAGGTAACGTATGGTTTTTGGTGCTATTGTAAATGGGATGGATTCCCTAATTTCTCTTTCTTCGGTCTCGTTATTCGTGTATAGAAATGCAACTGATTTCTGAGCATTTATTTTGTATCCTGCCACGTTACTGAATTGCTCTATAACTTCTAATAGTTTGGGAGTGGCTTCTTTTGGGTTTTCCATATAGAGTATCATGTCATCTGCAAAGAGAGACATTTTGACTTCTTCTTTGCCAATTTGAATACCTTTGATCCCTTTTTGTCGTCTGATTGCTGTTGCAAGGACTTCTAGTACTATGTTGAATAATAGTGGCGAGAGTGGGCATCCTTGTCGTGTTCCTGATCTTAAGGGAAAGGCTTCCAGCTTTTCCCCATTGAGAATAATATTTGCAGTAGGCTTTTCATAGATGGCTTTTATGAGATTGAGAAATGTACCTTCTATTCCTACACTCTGAAGGGTTTTAATCAGGAAAGGATGCTGTATTTTGTCAAATGCTTTTTCGGCATCGATTGAGAGGATCATATGGTTCCTGAGTCTTTTCTTGTTGATATGATGTATCACGCTGATTGATTTGCGAATATTGAACCACGCTTGCATCCCAGGTATGAATCCCACTTGATCGTGATGGATAATCCTTTTAATGTACTGTTGGATTCTATTAGCAAGTATCTTGTTGAGGATTTTGGCGTCCATATTCATTAGGGAAATCGGTCTGTAATTCTCCTTTTTGAGGGGGTCTTTGCCTGGTTTGGGGATCAAGGTAATATTGGCCTCATAGAATGAGTTTGGTAGCTTTCCTTCTGTTTCTATTTTTTGAAATAGCTTTAGGAGAATAGGTATTATTTCTTCTTTGAATGTTTGGTAGAATTCCCCAGGAAAACCGTCCGGGCCTGGAGTTTTGTTATTTGGAAGGTTGTTTATCACTGACTCAATTTCTTCATAATTAATTGGCCTGTTTAAGGAATCAATTTCTTCCGGTTTCAATCTTGGTAGTTTATAGGTTTCCAGGAAGGATTCCATCTCTTCCAGATTGCTTAGTTTATTGGCATATAGCTGTTGATAAAAATTTCTAATAATCCTTCCAATTTCAATGGTGTTCGTCGTGACCTCTCCTTTTTCATTCATAATTTTAATAATCTGGGTCCTTTCTCTTTTCTTTTGGATAAGTCTTGCCAGTGGTCTGTCAATTTTATTGATTCTCTCAAAGAACCAGCTTCTAGTCCTGTTGATCTGCTCTACTGTACTTCTGGTTTCTGCTTGATTGATTTCAGCTCTAATTTTGGTCAGCTGCTTCCTCGTGCGTGGATTAGGCCTGTCCCTCTGTTGCTGTTCCAGCTTCTTGAGGTGAGAATATAAAAACTGCATTTTAGATTTTTCTATTCTTTTGAGTGAGGCTTGGATGGCTATGTATTTCCCCCTTAGGACTGCCTTTGCAGTATCCCATAGGTTTTGGACTGTTGTATTTTCATTCTCATTGGTCTCCATAAATTGTTTAATTTGATTTTTGATTTCCTGGTTTATCGAGTCATTCCTGAGCAGGATGGTTCTTAGTCTCCAAGTGTTTGAGTTTCTTCCAAATTTTTCCTTGTGGTTGAGTTCCAATTTCAGAGCGTTGTGGTCTGAGAATATGCAGGGGATAATTTCAATCTTTTGGTATCGGTTGAGACCTGTTTTGTGTCCCAGAACATGGTCTATTCTTGAGAATGTTCCATGGGCATTAGAATAGAATGAGTATTCTTTGGTTCTGGGGTGTAGTGTTCTATATATATCTATGAGGTCCAACTCATCGAGTATGGCATCCCAGCTTTCTTTTGAGGTTCATTGGTGTGAAAGATGGTATTCCATCCCTTTACTTTCAGTCTGAATGTATCTTTAGGTTCAAAATGAGTCTCTTGTAGACAGCAAATGGATGGGTCATTTCTTTTTATCCAGTCTACAACCCTGTGGTATTTTATGGGAGCGTTTAACCCATTTACATTGACACTAAGAACTGAGAGATAGAATTTTAATGATGCCATGTTGCCAGTAAAGTCTTTGTTTGTATCAGTTGTGACTCTCTGTTCTGTATCACTCTTGGGGCCTTTTTACCTTTATAGAACCCCCCTTAATATCTCCTGTAGGGATGGTTTCGTGGTTACGAAATTGGTTAATGACTGGCGATTCTGGAATATCTTTATTACTCCATCAATTCTGAATGATAGCCTTGCTGGATAAAGGATCCTTGGCTGCATGTTTTTCTCTGAAAGAGCTTTAAAAATGCCCCCCCAACCCTTTCTCTCATTCCAGGTCTGTGTAGACAGGTCTGACGTAATTCTGATACCTTTGCCTTGGTACGTGAGAAATTTCTTTGCCCTGGCCACTTTCAATACTGTATCCTTGGATCTAATATTTGCAAAATGCACTATGACGTGACGT
>NW_024423675.1:4078184-4265994 GCF_017311325.1 Ursus maritimus
TTTATTTATTTATGTGGCAGAGAGCCAACCAGTGAGAGAGGGAACACAAGCAGGGGAGTGGGAGAGGAAGAAGCAGGCTCCCAGCGGAGGAGCCTGTTGAGGGACTCCTTTCTGGAACTGCGGGATCACTCCCTAAGCTGAAGACAGGTGCTCAATGACTGTACCACCCAGGCACTCCGGGATGTGGGCTTCTTGATTTTTCAGCCTGCCTTCTGGGGGAGGGGCCTGCCGCACTGAAACTCAGGCAACCCTGTTTGGGTAGAGTCTCCGTGTTCCCTGTGAGGGGGGATGGGGATGGGCACCCTGTGAGCCAGTATTTCCAGGCTTTTGTTCTCTGGCCGCTTTCCCTGGCGGTTTGTATGCCTTTTCTGAGGGTCAGAGCAGCAGTAGCCGAATCTCAGCCTCTGTCTCAGAACAGAGGGATTGTGGACCATTCTCCACTGATGATCTGGCCACTTTAACTCTGATTCTGTTGGTGCTGCTCAACCCTGTAGCGTCCTGGGATGTGCGCCCCACACCCGGTGTCCCAGCCCTCACTTCCAGGTGCGTCTCTGTCCTTTGTGTTTCTAATGCCGCCAGCCGCCAGCTTCCAGCCACCCCGCGCGCTCCCGGAGCTCCCGGTCTCAGTCTGGTTCCAGTGAGCACACAGGAGTTCCGGAGTTCCATGAGAAGTCTGGTGGCGCGTGCTCCCGGCTCATGGTCTCAGTCTGCTGTCTGGCAGGTGCCATCTGCGAGTCCGCCCGCTCCCCCGTGCAGGTGGCTACTGCTTCCCGGAGCCTGAAGGCGGCGGCTCCCTCCCCCTTCCGTTTATCTTCCGATATCTTGCGTGGTTTCCGGCTCCCCACTTTGTACCTCAATACTCAGCGCTGGAGATGTTAATTTGTAGAGATCCAGATGTATCTTCCTGCATCTCAGGCTGATTCCATGGATGTTCAGGCTTGTCTGGTACCTATCCAGCTCTACTCAGTGGACCGGCTGAAAAAGGAGTCCCCTACTCCTCCACCATCTTAACTCCCTCCCACTTTAAACACTTGAGAGATGCAGGGAACGAGAAGCTGTCTTAAAATGTTATCAAATAAAACCTTTGTTTCTTCCTTCCTTCTCTTACTTTCTCCTACTATAGCCACAGCAGTAGAGTAAGATGAAGTTTTGGAAGTGTAAGGCAGGCACAAGAAGGAAAAGATAGGACCAGATATTCTGATTGCCAAATTGAGCCTGTTCTTGTGACCTAATATCCCTGGGAACATTTTATAATCTGACAGTGAACTGAAAATGTATGGTACTGCCTAAGTTTGCATGTGCAGGCAGAAGAACTTTCCTCCACTGAATAACATTTAAGCATGTAATAGAAAGAAAAAAATACTTGCTAATTATATTTCATGAATCCTGCCTCTTCAGCATCCTGGTTACATAGCCATCCCTTACTCAGGGCTCCCAGAACAACGAAGCAATAGGACATAGGGAGAGTCCTGCCCTCAGTGATCTGAGGACCTAGAAGCAGGGCTGATGTGGTATATTTTAGTCCCTTTCTCTTTCCTTCTGGCTGCACCAGCAGGACTAGGGGTAGGAGATAATGTTGTGGAGTAAGCAGTTAGTGCTATTTCTTTTGGTCTGCAAGGAGGGACGTTTGGCAGCATCACTTGGTCTTCTCATCAATGAGCTATTAAAGAGCTGATGGGTGTTGTACACTTGGAAAGTAATGCGATGTATATAGGCTCCCAGCTTTTATATATGTCTAATGCAAAAATAACGTCTCATATGATTATATATGATTTTTTTTTCCACAAAAGGAGATGAGGAAATGAGATAATAAACACGGAAGGATTCAGGCATGAGTTGTTTGTGATTCAGGCAAAAGTCACAGCATCTTACCAGTTCAGGGTGGGAAAAGTAGTGAGACTCTATACTGTGCAGGGATTAAGATTATAAATTTTTGAGTCAGGCTGTCAGAGTTTGATCTGGAACCTTAGGTAAGTATAAATCTCTATTTTCTCATTTGTAAAAGGGATAAACTACTGGTCTCATGGGATTATTATAGAAATTAAAGAAGATAATCCTTATAGAGTGCCTGCTATAGTTCCTGTTACTTGATGAGTGTGCAGTAATTGTCAGTTAAGATTATTGTTATTATTTTTAATCTGTAAAGTTAATTCTCAGTGTTTGAGATAGTTATGTTCTATGCAGTCATCATGAGCTTTGAATTAGCAAATATTAAACCATTGTTCCTAGGTGAAATAAAGGGTTAGGTTCCTGTGAGCCTCTGTTCACAGTAATTTCATCAACTGATCAATATATAACTTTTTTTATATGTGTTTCTCTGTAAAGACACCTTATTTAATATATACTATTGATTCATTAACATTGAACTCATGGATAATACAGGCCTGAATGAAAATTATCGAATGCACCTATTTTCTCTGTAAGGAACATTCTTGTGCTTAGGAATACCAGACAGTACTTCAGCACTATCTTTGGGGGCTATTTTAAACAGTGAAATCACCAACAAAAAGCACACAAAGGTGTAAAACATGTCATTAACTAGATTTCAGAAGGAGTCTAGTTTATAATATGAAAGCTGAGGGGCACCAGGGTGGATCAGTCTGTTAAGCGTCTGCCTTCAGCTCAGGTCATGATCCCAGGGTCCTGGGATCAAGCCTCACATCAGGCTCCCTGTTCAGGGGGGAGCCTGCTTTTCCCTCTCTCCCTGATTGTGCTCTCTCTCTCTCTGTCAAATAAATAAATAACATCTTAAAAGAAAAATAATATGAGGGCTGAAACAATAAGGCAGTGTGCCAGCTTGTTTTTGACCTCAGCTAGGAATGTGCATGTTGAGCAACTCAAATTTTTGCTTCTCTGCTTGTCTGTGAATTACTGCAGAAGCACAAGAATATTGATTTTGGGATTACAAATAACTTTTAGCAAGTAGGATTCACAAATACAGAATCCATGAATAATGAAGATCAGCTTTATCTGGGTGATCAGCAACTAATGATTCAAGGTCTGCTTGAACATCTCTGGCAAAGGGAGAATGACATACAGACACAGTTCATTCTGTCCTTGGCCAGATCTCACTTTTATAAAACTTGCTAAATTCTTCCCCATGGAACCTTGAAGTAGAACTTTAACATTTCTTTTAAATGACAGTCATTTATGTGTTAGAAGACAGCTACTGTATCTCCTTGGACCCATCTCTATTTCCTGTAGCTATTCCCCAAATGATAATACTTTGTCCTCACTATTCTTTTGTCCTCCTTGGAACATGGTTCAGTGTTTTAGAATCTTTTTTAGAGTATACGGTCCATGACTAAAGCTGAGTATCTGAGTGCAAGTTGAGGCCAGATCAGAGCCCCAGAGAAAACTGGTGGTTACCTTTCTCATTCCACATGCTATATTTTGCTAAATATTTTTAGAGTTTATGTGGCAGAGATTGTTAGTGCTCATGCAATAAATATACATTTATGAACATTTCCTTGCCCTGTGCATCTAAATGTAGTCATGTGACTAATTCTTCCCAATGGGATATGAATGGAAATGATAAGCCACCTCTAAGTCTGATCCATGAGAATATAGCACTAAGGCCTCACCTTGAGAGTCATGTGATTCAGATGACATAGACACAAAGTGGAAACAGACTTAGGTCCTGCCTGAATCACCAGATTGTTGAGAGCTGTACAGAAGAACCATTCAACCAAACATCATCAGACTTAGCATGACTGTGAAATACAATTTTATTATTTTAAACACTAAGATTTTTGGCAGCTTAAAGTGTTAATTACAGTGACAAATATAATCTATAATAGCTTTTTTGTGCCCGTGTTTTGCTGTTGATGCACAAGGAATGTGCTATAAGATAAAATCCATTGGTTTTTTTTTAATTTAATTTTTTTAAAGATTTTATTTATTTGGGAAAGAAAGAGAGAGGGAGCTGGAAGGAGAGGGAGAAGAAAATCTGAAGCAGACTCTGTGCTGAGCTCAGAGCCCAATGAGGGCCTTGATCCCACAACTGCAAGATCATGACCTGAGCCAAAACCAAGAGTCAGCTGTTTAATGGACTGAGCCACCCAGGTGTCCCCATTGTTTTTTTTAATACAGGTTGCTACTTAGAATCATACTCCTATCATGAACTTGCTGATTCTTTTGGACTCAAGGCCAATATATCATGTTTTTTCTTGTTAGGTTTTATTTTTTAGATGGAGTAATCCCTTTTCAACTTCTCAAGAACTTCTTAGATCATGATTCTTTTAAGCAGCCATCCTTTTGAATTTTGTGTCTTCCACAAATGTGTAAGCTTTTAAACTGCTCACAAATAAACACTTTATTCTCTAGTACCCTGGGCCTTGGTATTCAGACAACGAGATACTAGTTTTGAGAATTACTGGTCAGTTCTGGCATTGTTTCTTTTTGTTTTTCTCCCTCTTCTGTGCTTTCTGTTCTTAGTAAATTCTGTAGTAAGTTACCACAGTAACTTAATGTAACAACTTATCTGCATTTTTAAAAATCTCCCATTACTTTGAGTCTTAATCTATTGGTCTCTAGGAAACAGATTATTTCCTCTCCTTGAGAAAATATGTATCAATTGTCCAGGTTATGTTATTCTGGAACTTGATGCCAGGGCCCAGAAATAAAACCTCTACCCTTTGCCATCATCTGCAACGCAAAATATTCTCTTACTATTATCTCTCCCTCTTCCAAAATTCTGTTACTTGTAAAAAACTTAAAAAACACTATTGTGTCCTCAAGCTATTTGTTTTCCTAGTGCGGTGGAAAACCATTGCCCTCAAAATTAGAAGACTTTGGTTTGAGTCCTGGTTTTTCTAATTACAAACTTTGAAAAAATACCTTAACTTTTATGAACTTTAGTTGTTTTTGTTTTTAAAAAATTTGTAAATAGGGTTAATAGTTCCCACCCTGGGGGTGCCTGGGTGTCTTAGTCAGTTAAGCAGCTGCTTTTGGCTCAGGTTATGATCCTAGGGTGCTGGGATCGAGCCCCACATTGGGCTCCTTGCTCAGAGGGGAGTCTGCTTCTCTCCTGCTTGCCACTCCCCCTGCTTGTGCTTGCTCTCTTCCTCTCTCTCTTTCTCTCTCTCTCTCGTCAAATTAATAAATAAAATCTTTAAAAAATAGTTTCTATCCTGGTCACTCCTAAGATTGTGTGAGGATTTGAAGGAATGAAGGGTGCCAAAATGTTCACAGATAGATGAGTGTTAGTGTAGTTCCTGTCTGCTCCAAGGATGCTCCTTGGGTCTCTTCTCTGATGATCCTTCATCCCCCTCATGGATCAGTAGGAGTGTATGGTGATCAGTAGGTCTGATATATTTTGACAGGTTCTCAGATATTACCCTGTATATCTATCCCAGGAAGAGATAAAATCTCCCCTCGACTGTATTGGATCTATGCCTGCTGATTATCATCCTTCAAGGGCAGATGAGGGCACTACTTGTGGGACTGCAGGCACCAGAGTTATTATCAATGGGCTCTACTGCAGAATTCCTCACTGTCCCTCTAGATGCTCCATAAAAAAAAAGCATTTTATGGTCACAGAGATCTGGGAAATGAGGAATCTGTCTTGGAGTTTTACAGTACAACATTAACATATTAAAGGCTCTGAGAAATCCTGCAGGAAAGAAGCCCATTCAACTTTATTTAATTCAGTGGTTCTTAAAATTATCTGACCTTAGAACCCTTTTCATGGGATTTCTACTAACGTCACATTGAACTAGCTTTTAATGGAAGCCTCTTCTGGAAATGTTGGCTTAGGATAGTTAACAGCTAAATACCACTCAATGGATAGAAATATGGCAATTTATTTTTATTCTGTTCTTTCCCCCAACCTGACCCTGTCCCAGCAAGGTTTTGGAGAGAACTCACAAACCACTAGTCTGTGTATCAGATTATTAGATGCCCTCACACATACTGAGAGAAGTAGTTCTTTACCTTCATTCCCTCTGCCCTGCCAATTCTCCCAAACCAGCATATTCCCTCCCATGAAGGCATCCTTTAAGCAGTGTGGCATCAAACACTGTGGGGTGCTCCATGGCTTTTGTCTGTATCACTGAGAACAGGTTCTAAAGGCTGGAGGAAGGAACACAGGGAGTACACTGGGCAGCCTCCTTGTGGCCATCATCTGCTTCTTCACAGACATAGACCATATAGTACCTAGCACAGACATTATAGCTGGATTAAACATAGCCAATCAACTCAGGAAACATGAGATTCAGGCAAATTCTCACCTATTCCTGTAGTCCTCATATTTTCTATTATTGTCCACTCCTTAGGACTTTGCTATGATCCTTGATCAGTTTTACCAAAATGAAACCACTGAGATCTAACTCTAGGTTTTCATTTTTTTGACAGTATGCGCCTCATTGCTGACCCTCCCGCCCCTCTCGTTTTGCCTTCGAAGTCGGCAAGTTCGTAGCTCTGATTATAGCCTCCTTTGTCTACTGGGACATCATTACTTACCAATTCTCTCTGCTTCTCTTCTGCCCAAATCATTCTTTTCCATGACATCTTAACACTTTTTCTTATTACGATATGTTAATCACCATACAGTACATCATTAGTTTTTGATGTAGTGTTCCATGATTCATTGTTTGCGTTTAACACCCAGTGCTCCATGCAATACGTGCCCTCCTTAATACCAATTGCTGAGCTGGCCCATCCCCCCATGCCCCTTCCCTCTGAAACCCTCAGTTTGTTTCCCAGAGTCCATAGTCTCTCATGGTTCATTCCCCCTTCTGTTTATCCCCCCCTTCATTATACATCTTAACACTTTCGATGTCTGTTTTGTATTTGTATTATCTCAGTACATCAAGTTTCTCAAAGATTACTAAGGATTTCTTTCTTTCCAGATGTATGAACTTTCCTCAGTTCTTATCCACTTTGACTCCTTTAGACATTTGATAATGCTGACTACCGATTTTTAAAAAACCCTCTTCTCATTGACTTCTATAGCAATGTGCTTTCCTGTTTTCTTTCCCTGCACTTTTTCTGTATCCTTTGCTAGTTCCTACACCACTCTTTAACCCCATTCCCATTCCTGTTTGCCAAAGCAAAGCCAAAGCTAAAGTCATGTTCTCTGCTTTCTATTCTCTACATGTATGTCTCTTGACGTCAGCTAGCACTTCTATGTTGAATGACTTCCAAATCTGTATGAGTCATCTTGTTTTGGCCCTTGCTACAATTACACATTGTCAACTGTCTGTATTTCAAGTATTACAGTACTTGAAAGGGAAATTGAAGGCTTTCACTTACCTCTAAAATGGGTTCTTATAACTGCTTTCTCTTTTTTCCCCCTGATTTTTAAGTATTTGTTTAAATTCCAGTTAGTTAACATACAGTGTAATATTTGCTTCAGTAGTAGAATTTTGTGATTCTTCACTTACATACAATACGCAGTGCTCATCACAGCAAGTGTCCCCCTTAATACCCATCACCCATTTAACCCATCTCCCTTCCTGCTTCCTCTCCAGCAATCCTCAGTTTGTTCTCTATAATTAGGAGTCTATTATGGTTTGCCTATCTCTTTTTTCCCCCATGTTCATCTGTTTCACTTCTTAAATTCCACACGAGTGAAATCATGTGGTATTTGTCTTTCTCTGACTGACTTTTTTTGCTTAGCATAATACACTCTAGCTCCATCCACATCAATACAAATGGCAAGATTTCATTCTTTTTGATGGCTGAGTAATATTCCATTGTGTATATATATATATATATATATAATATACCACATCTTATTTATCCATTCATCAGTTGATGCATAGTTGGACTCTTTCCATAATTTGGCTATTGTTGATAATGCTGCTATAAATATGGGGTGCATGTGTCCTTCAAATCAATATTTTTGAGTCCTTTGGTTAAATACCTAATAGTGCAATTGCTGGATCATAGGGTAGTTCTATTTTTAACTTTTCAAGGAAACTCCATACTGTTTTTCCAGTGGCTGCACGGATTTGCGTTCCCACCAACAGTGTAGCAGTGTTCCCCTTTCTCTGCATCTTCCCCAACACTTGTTGTTTCCTATGTTGTTAATTTTAGCTATTCTGTCAGATGTGAGATGGTATCTCACTTTAGTTCTAATTTGTATTTCCCTGATGATGAGTGATGTTGAGCATCTTTTCATGTGTCTGTTAGCCATCTAGGTATCTGCTTGGAAGAATGTCTATTCATGTCTTCTGCCAATTTCTTAACTGGATTATTTTCTTTCTGAGTGTTGAGTTTGATGAGTTCTTTATAGATTTTGGATACTAACCCTTTATCCAATATGTCATTTGCAAATATCTTTTCCAATTCTGAAGGTTGCCTTTTAGTTTTGTTGATTATCTTCTTTACTGTGCAGAAGCTTTTAATTTTGATAAAGTCCCAATAGTTCATTTTTGCTTTTGTTTCCTTTGCCTCCAGAGATATGTCTAAGAAGAAGTTGCTAAAGTTGAGGTCAAAGAGGTTGCCGCATATATTCCCTTCAGGGATTTTGATGGTTTCCTGCCCCACGTTAAGGTCTTCCATCCATTTTGAGTCTATTTTTGTGTATGGTGTAAGAAAGTGGTCTAGTTTTTTGTTTTTGTTTTTGTTTTTGTTTTGCATGTTGCTGTCCAGTTTTCCTCACACTATTTTTGAAGAGATTATCTTTTTTCCGTTGGATATTCTCTCCTGCTTTGTTGAAGATTAGTTGACTATACAGTTGTGGAGCCATTTCTGGGTTTTCTATTCTGTTCGTTTGATCTCTGTGTCTGTTTTTATGGCAGTACCATACTATCTTGATCACTACAGCTTTGTAATGTAACTTTAAGTCTGGAATTGTGTTGCCTCCAACTTTGCTTTTCTTTTTCAAGGTTGCTTTGGCTATTCAGGGTCTTTTGTGGTTCCATACAAATTTTAGGATTGTTTGTTCAAGCTCTGTGAAAAATGTCAGTGGTATTTTGATGGGGATTGCATTAAATGTGTAGATTGCTTTGGGTAGTATAAACATTTTAATGTTATTTATTCTTCTAATCTATGAGCATGGAATGTTTTTCCATTTCTTTGTGTCCTCTTCAATTTCTTTCATCAGTGTTCTATAGTTTTCAGAGTACAGACCTTTTACCTCTTTGATTAGGTTTATTCCTAGGTATCTTATGGTTTTTGGTACTATTGCAAATGGGATCGATTCCTTGATTTCTCTTTCTGCTGCCTCATTATTGGTATATAGAAATGCCACAGATTTCGGAATGTTGATTTTGTATTCTGATACTTTGCTGAATTCATGTATGAGTTCTAGCAATTTTTTGGTGGTGTCTTGCAGGTTTTCTACAGAGTATCATGTTTTCTGCAAATTGTGAAAGTTTGACTTATTCCTTGACAATTTGGATGCCTTTTATTTCTTTTTGTTGTCTGATTGCTGAGAGTAGCACTTCCAGTATGATTTTAAATAACAATGGTGTGAGTGGACATTGCTCTCTTGTTCCTGACTGTAGAAGAAAAGCTCTCAGTTTTCCCCATTAAGGATTATATCAGATAGATCAGCTGTGCGTCTTTCGTATATGGCCTTTATGATGTTGAGATATGTTCCATCTATCCCTACTTTGTTAAGGGATTTTTTTTTTTTTAAATCAGGAAAGTATGCTGTATTTTGTCAGATGCTTTTTCTGGATCTATTGAGAGGATCATATGGTTCTTATCCTTTCTTTTATCATTGTGATGTATCATGTTGATTGATTTACAAATATTGGACCATCTTGCAGTGTAGGAATAAATCTTACTTGATAGTGGTGAATGATTTTTTTTAATGTACTGTTGGATTTGACTTGCTAGTATTTTCTTGAGAATTTTTGATCCATGATCATCAGGAATATTGGCCTGTAATTCTTTTTAGTGGGGTCTTTGGTTTTGGAATCAAGGTAATGCTGGCCTCATAGAATGAGTTTGAAAATTTTCCTTCCATTTCTGATTTTTGGAAGAGTTTGAGAAGAATAGGTATTAACTCTTCTTTGAATGATTGATAGAATTCCTCTGGGAAGCCATATGATACAGGACTTTTGTTTTCTGGGAGATTTTTGATTACTGATTCAATTTCTTTGTTGGTTATCTGTCTGTTCATGTTTTCTATTTCTTCCTGTTTCAGTTTTTGTAGTTAATATGTTTCTAGGAATTTATCCCCTTCTTCCAATTTGTTGGCATGTAATTTTTCATAATATTCTCTTATAATTGTTTGTATTTCTGTGGTGTTAGTTGTGATCTCTCCTCTCCATGATTTTATTTATTTGGGTCCATTCTCTTTTTTTTGATAGACCTGGTTAGGGGTTTATCAATTTTATTACTTCTTTCAAAGAACCAGCTCCTAGTTTCATTGATCTGCTCTGGTTTTTTACTTTGTTTTGTTTTGTTTCTGTATCATTTATTTCTGCACTAATCTTTTATTATTTCCCTTCTTTTGCTGGTTCTAGCTTCATTTGTTGTTCTTTTTCTAGCTTCTTTGGGTGCGTATTTGAGATTTTTCTTGCTTTTTGAGGTAGGTCTGTATTGCTATATAATTCCCTCTTATGACCGCTTTTGTTGCATCTCCAAGGTTTTGGGCTGTCATGCTTTCATTTTCATTTTCATGTCCTGCTTTTCATTTGCATTGCTTCCATGTATTTTTAAAAATTCTTCTTCAATTTCCTGGTTGACTCATTTATTCTTCAGTAGAATATTCTTTAACATCTATGTATTTGTGGCCTTTTCAAATTTTTTCTTGTTGTTGACTTCAAGTTTCATGGTGTTGTAGTCTGAAAATATGCAGGATATGATCTCAATCTTTTTGCACTTGTTGAGGCCTTAATTGTGACCCAATATGTGATCTATTCTGGAGAATGTCCCATGTGCACTGGAGAAGAATGTGTATTGTGCTGCTTTAGGATGAAATGTTCTGAATGTATCTGTTAAGTCCATCTGGTCCAGTGTGTCATTCAAAGCCATTGTTCCCTTGTTGATTTTCTGCTTGAATGATCTGTCCATTGCTATAAATGGGGTATTAAAGTCCCCTACTATTATTGGATTATCATTAATGAGCTTCTTTATGTTTGTTATTAATTGATTTATATATTTGGTTGCTTCCAAGTTGGGGCATAAATATTTACAATTGTTAGATCTTCTTGATGGATAGACCCTTAATTATGATATAATGCCCTTCTTCATGTCTTGTTACAGTCTTTGTTTTAAAATCTAGTTTGTCGATATAAGTATGGCTACTTTGGCTTTCTTTTGCCATCCATTAGTATGATAGATTGTTCTTCATCCCCTCACTTTCAATCTGTAGCTGCCTCGTAGGCAGCATGTAGATGGATTTTTTTTTTTTATCCATTCTGATGCCCTATGTCTTTTCATTGGAGCATTCAGTCCATTTACATTCAGAGTGATTATTGAGAGATATGAATTTAGTGCCATTGTGTTACCTGTAGAGTTAGTGTTTCTGGTGATGTACTCTGGTCTTTTCTAGTCTTTGTTGCTTTTAGTCTTTCTTCTCCACTCAAAAAGTCCCCCTTAAAATTTCCTGTAGGGCTGGTTTTGTGTTATGACCTCCTTTAGTTTTTGTCTGGGAAACTCCTTATCTCTCCTTCTATTTTGAATGACAGCCTTGCTGGATAAAGAATTCTTGGGTATGTATTTTTCCCATTCAGCACATCTAATATTTCCTTCCATTCTTTTCTGGCCTGCCAACTCTTTGGGACAGATCTGCTGCCAACCTGATTGGTCTTGCCTTGTAGTTTAAGGATCTTTTTCCGGGGCGCCTGGGTGGCACAGCAGTTAAGCGTCTGCCTTCGGCTCAGGGCATGATCCTGGCGTTGTGGGATCGAGCCCCACATCAGGCTCCTCCGCTATGAGCCTGCTTCTTCCTCTCCCACTCCCCCTGCTTGTGTTCTCTCTCTCGCTGGCTGTCTCTATCTCTGTCAAATAAATAATAAAATAAAATCTTTAAAAAAAAAAAAAGGATCTTTTTCCCTTGCTGCTTTTAGTATTCTTTCCTTGCCTGTATATTTTGTGAATTTGACTATGATATGTCTTGGCAATGGCCAGCTTTTTTTTTTTTTTTAACTTAATGGGAGTTCTCTGTGCTTCTTGGATTTTGATGTCTGTGTCTTCCCCCAGATTAGGGAAATTTTCAACTGTAATTTGTTTGAATAAACCTTCTTCCCCTTTGTCTCTCTCTTCATCTTCTGGGACTCCTATGATATGAATGTTATCACATTTTACTAAGTCACTGAGTTGTCTAAGTCTACCTTTGTGCTCCATTACTTTTATTTCCCTCTTCTTTTTGGCTTCATTATTTTCCATAATTTTGTTCTTTTTATCACTGATTCACTCCTCTGCTTTGCCTATTCTCACTTATATGGCCTTCATTTGTGTTTGCATCTCGGCTATGGCATTTTTATTTTCAACCTGAGTAGATTTTAGTTCTTTTATCTCTGTAGTAAGAAATTCTCTAGTGTCTCCTATGCTTTTTTCAAGCCCAGCTAGTATACTAATGATTATTGTTTTAAATTCTAGTTCAGACATCTTACTTATGTCTGTATTGATTAAATCCCTGGCTGTGAGTTCTACTTCATGTTCTTTCTTTTGGGGTGAATTCCTCTGTCTCATCATTTTGTTCAGAAAAGAAGAGAAAAAAGAACAACAAAAACAAAAAACAAGACAAAACAAAAAACATAAAACCCAAAAACAAAGCAAGAAACAACAACAAAAAAAACTCAAGAAAAACAAAAACACAAAGCATGAAAACCGAAAGAAAACCCCCCCAAAAACACTGACTAGATTCTGTGTGTGTATTGGTTTGCTTGTTAAAAGAATCTAGATTCCAAATGAAAAAAAAAAAAAATACAATAAAATGAAAGTAAACAAAAAAGAAATATATATGAAAAATATAAATAAAAATTAAAAAAATTAATAATGAAATATTTAAAAAGGAATTGGAAAATATAAGAAAATAAATGAAAAGAAATAAAGAATAAGAGTAAAAAGGAAGCTTGATCCTATTTTCCCTAGTGCTGAAGCTTTGCAGCACTATGTGATCAATAAATTTGGTGTGAGTTGGTTGTTTATTCTGGTCTTCTGGGTGAGGGGCCTGCTGCACTGATTCTCAGGATGACTTGTTTCAGTGGAAAAGCTTGCTCAGGACACAGCGGGGTGGGGCCTGGTGTCCACTGCACCTTGGCGCCACCTGTTCTTTCTGTGACCGAGGGGATCCTCAGACCATCCTGTCACTCCTGGGATTCTGCCCCCTTCACCACCTGAGCACCTTTAATCCAGGCACATCCCCCACAGAAGGGTATTTAAAAGTTCAGATTTCATGCTCTACCGCTTCTAATACTTTGCAATAGACTCCATAAGCAGCCTCCCTCATTGTGACATCCACAGCTATGTCTCTCCCAAGTGAACTTCTGCACCTCCTACTTTCCAAAAGGTGGTCACTTTTCTATTTATAGATTCACAGTTTTTGTTCTCTCAGACCTCCGATTGACTTGGGTGTTCAGAATAATTTGATAACTATCTAGTTGTGTTTGAGGGACGAGACAAGCTCAGGGTACTCCCACTCCTCCACCATCTTAATTCTTCCTTGGATATTTTTCTTTATCTCTATATTTTGCAAATTTAACTGTTAATATGTCCTGGTGTTGGCCTGCTTTTGTTGATTTTGATGGGAATTCTTTGTACCTCGTGGATTTCGATGTCTGTTTCCTTCCCCAGACTAGGGAAGTTTTCAGCTGTAATTTGCTCAAATAAGCCTTCTGCCCTCTTTCCCCTCTCTTCTTCTTCTGGGACTCCTATAATATGAATGTTACCATACTTTATGAAGTTGCTGAGTTCCCCAAGTCTACGTTTGTGATCCATTATTTTTCTTTACCTCTTCTTTTCAGCTTCGTTGTTTTCTATAATTTTATCTTCTACATGACTTATTCATACCTCTGCTTCTTCCATTCTTGTGGTTACTATACTCAATTGGTAATAGCATTTTTAAATTTCTGCCTGACTAGTTTTCATGTCTTTTATCTCTGAAATAAGGGACTCCCTGGTTCTCGTCTATGCTTTTCTCATGCCCAACTAGTATCCTTATGATTGTTGCTTTAAATTCTGGATCAAGTATATTACTTATATCTGTTTCAATTAGATCCCTGGATGTGACATTTTCTTGTTCTTTCTTTGGAGATGAATTCCTCCACCTTGGCATTTTTATCTAGGTCTCTGTCTTCTCTGTGTTAGGAAAGCCTGTTATGTTTTCTGCTCCTGAGATTAATGGCTTTATAGGACCTGGGGCTTCAGAAAGTGTCTCTGGTGTATGCTGTGTGCACTATGCTACAGTGTTTTGGCTACTTTTTTCCTCAGGTCAGTCCTCTGCAGAGTTTCTCCTTGCTTGCAGTTGGGAGTGTTTCAACCTTGTCCGAGTGTGGCAAATTTTAACTAGATGTGCTCTGGTCTACTTGTTAAAAGAGACCTGATGCAATCTCTACTAGTGCTGAAACTTTGCCTCACTCTAGTCAGTAGACTTGATGCATGTGGAGGATTTGTGCTGGTCTTTTGGAGAAGGGGCCCACTGTGCTGCTACTCAGGCATACTTGCCAGAGAAAAGCAGCACCTGCAGAGCACAGGGTGGGTGGGGCTTGGTGTAAATGGTTTATGCTGCCACTGTTGGCACTGTGCTGCTTACTGAAGTTAGTTTATGCTGATGGGCAGGGGAGAGAAATAGTGCCTGCTTGCTGCTTTGTCTCTGGAGAAGCAATGCTACCTCTCTCAGATGCACTCCAAGAAGGGTGAACTGTTTCTCCCAGTGTGCTCCAGGGGATCCTCAAATTGCACCTTCTGCTCCCCGGTCTCTCTGCCTTCCTTTTCCACAGGAAACTACAGTGCCCACCAGCCTCCACACCTTCCATGCTGCAGACCTCTGAAACTCCAGTCCTTGAGCCCTCTGGTTGTAAAATCTCAGGAAAATCAGTCCTTCTTGTTTTCTCAGTCAATGGCTTTGGGGAAGTGTTTTCCTTGTGTGATCCCCTGTGTGCTCTTCTTTCTCTCTCTTTCTCACCTCTCTGTGACCAGATCTTTCTCCGCTTTATGGCACCTGTGATCTATGTCTCCCCCAAATCATGTCTCTGCACCTGTTGCCTTCCCTCATTGTGCAGTTTGTCCTGTCAGTCGTCAGATCAATTTCTTGTGTATTCGGGATGATTTGGTATTGATCTAGCTGAGTTCGAGGGAACAGACCTAAGGTCCTCCTATATTCTATCATCTTAGCTCCTCCTCATTACTTTATTTCAGTTAGGGGTCCTACTAATACTAATCTTCGAATGACTTTGAAGTTATGTTCCACATTCCCCATCTCCTTCATGCAATCTTTATTAACTTTGTCCTTTTTTTTTTTTTCAAAACGTTTTTCATATTTTCTGCTGTCCATTTTCCCCACCCAGGACCTTGGTTAAAACTGACACTTGCGAACTTTGTTTTTGGAACACTCTATCAAAGTGTGCTGGACTCTGAAAGTTCCCACTGGTGTCTGTTTCCTGCTCCCTCAAATTGAAAGTGCCACCAGTCTATTTTTCTTCCTCTAATCAAAACTCTCCAAACATACAAACAAACCATAAAAACATTTAAACTTATTCTCCCTGAGGTAGGAATATCTGATAATAGTTTATCACATTGCCCAGTCCTATTACTGAACTTAAGTTTCTTTAACGTGGAATCAAGCTTTGCATTAGAACAGTGAAGACTCTAAATTTTAGACATCATCCTTAATGAATAGGGACCTTTGAAAATCAGCAGCTTGTATGATTTCCTACTTCACTTGTATGGAATTCCAATACCACTATCCTTCCTGAAGTCCTAAATTTAATAATCCTAGTATAATTAACATATATTGATGTATTAGTTTCAGGTGTACAATATAGTGATTCAACAATTGTATACATTACTCAGTGCTCAAGATGACAGGTGTACTCTTAATCCCCTTCACCTATTTCCCTCCTCCCCACCAACAGTACACAAGGGTTTCCATTTCTCTACAACTTCACCAACACTTGTTTCTTGTGTTTTTGATTTTAGTCATTCTGACAGGTGTGAGATGGTATCTCATTGTGGGTTTGATTTGAATTTTCCTAGTGATGAGTGATGTTGAGCATCTTTTCATATATCTGTCAGCCATCTGGATCTCTTTGGAGAAATGTCTGTGCATGTCTTCTGCCCATTTTTAATATATTATTTGCTTTTTTGGAGTTTTGAGTTGTATATGTTCTTTATATAGTTTGGATATTAACCTCTTATCAGACATATCATTTGCAAGTATCTTCTCTCATCCATTAGGTTGTCTTTTAGTTTTGTTGATTGTTTCCTTTTCTGTGAAGAACCCCCACTTTTTAAAAAAAGACTTTATTTATTTTTTTAATGTTATCTCTACCACCAGTGTGGGGCTGTAACTCAAGACCCCGAGATGAAGAGTCTCATACTTTATTGACCGAGCCAGCAAGGTGCCCCTGCTGTGCAGAAGCTTTTTATTTTTATGTAGTTCAATAGTTTATTTTTGCTTTTGTTTCCTGTGCCTCAGGAGGTTTATGTAGAAAAATGTTGCTATGGCCAATGTCAGAGAAATTAATGCCTGTTCTCTCTTCTAGGATTTTTATGGTTTCAGGTCTCACATTTAGGTTCTTAATTCATTTTAAGTTTTTTTTGTGTGTGTGTGCATGGTGTAAGAAAGTGGTCCAGTTTCATTCTTTTGCATGTAATGTTTAGTTTCCCCAGCATCATTTTTGAAGGAACTATTTTCCATTGTATATTCTCCCTTCCTTTGTTCAAGAGTAATTGACCATGTAAGTGTGGGTTTATTTCTGGGCTCTCTATTCTGTTCTATTTATCAGTGTGTCTGTTTTTGTGCCAGTACCATACTGTTTTGATTACTACAGCTTTATAATATAACTTGAAGTCTGGAATTGTGATAACTCCAGTTTTATTTTTCTTTTACAAGATTGCTTTGGGTATTCGGGGTCTTTTGTGGTTCCATACAAATTTTAGGATTGTTTGTTCTAGTTCTGTGAAAAATGCTGTTGGTATTTTGATAGGAATTGCATTGCATCTTTAGATTGTTTTGGGTAGTATAGACATTTTAACAATATTTGTTCTTCCAATTCATGGGCATGGAATGTCTTCCCATTTTTTTGTGTCATCTTCAATTTCTTTCATCAGTGTTTTATAGTTTTCAGAGTACAGGTCTTTCACCTCTTTGGTTAGGTTTTTTCCTAGGCATCCTATTATTTTTGGTGCAATTATAAATGGGATTGTTTTCTTAATTTCTCTTTCTGCTGCTTCATTATTAGAGTATAGAAATGTGAGAGATTTCTGTGGATTGATTTTGTATCCTGTGACTTTACTAAATTCATTTATCAGTTTTAGCAGTTTTTTGGTAGTCTTTCAGGTTTTCTGTATAAAGTATTATGTCATCTGCAAATAGTGAATGTTTTACTTCTTCCTAATGGATTTGAATGCTTTTTAATTCTTTTTTGTTGTCCGATTGCTGTGGCTAGGACTTCCAGGCTTATGTCTATTAAAAGTGGTGAAAGCGGACACCCTTCTGACCTTAGGGAAAAGTTCTGTTTTTCCCCATTGACTATGATGTTAGCTATGGATTTTTCAAAATGGCTTTTATTATGTCAAAATAGTTTCCTTCTAAATCAATGTAGTTGAGAGTTTTCATCATGAATGGGTGTTGTATTTGTTAATTTTAAAAAATCTATTGAAATAATCATATGGTTTTTATTCTTTTATTGGTGTGATGTGTCACATTGATTGATCTGTGAATACTGAGTCACCCTTGCATCCTCAGAAAAAAATCCCACTTAATCATGGTGAATGATTTAAAAAATATATATATTGTTGGGTTTGGTTTACTAATAGTTTGTTGAGGATTTTTGTATCAATGTTCATCAGAGATATTGGTCTATAGTTCTCTTTTTTTTGTGGTATTTTTATCTGGTTTTGGTAACAGGGTAATTCTGACCTCATAGAATGAATTTGGAAGATATCCTTTTTCTATTTTTTGGAATAGTTTGAGAAGAATAGGTATTAACACTTCTTAAATGTTAGGTAAAATTTACTTGTGAAGCCATCTTGTCCTGGACTTTTGTTTGTTGGGAGTTTTTTGATTACTGATTCCATTCCACTGCTCATAATCTGTTCAAATATTCTATTTCTTCCTGATTCAGTTTTGGAAGGTTATATGTTTCTAGGAATTTATCCATTTCTTCTAGGTTGTCCAGTTTGTTGGCATATGATTTTTCATAAAATTCTTTTATATTTATTTGTATTTCTGTGATGTTGGTTGTTTTTCTCCTCTTTCATTTCTGATTTTGTTTATTTGAATCCTCTCTGTTTCTTTTGATGAGTCTGCCTAAAAGTTTATTAATTTTGTTGATTTTCTTCAAAGAATCAGCTCCTGGTTCTTTGATCTGCTCTTTTATTTATTTATTTATTTATTTATTTATTTATTTATTTATTTTTAAAGATTTTATTTATTCATTTGACAGAAACAGCCAGCAAGAGAGGGAACACACAGGGGGAGTGGAAGCAGGCTCCCAGCAGAGGAGCCTGATGTGGGGCTCGATCCCAGAACGCTAGGATCACGCCCTGAACTGAAGGGAGATGCTTAAGGACTGAGCCACCCAGGTGACCCTGCTCTATTACTTTTTTAGTTTCTATTTTTTTATTCTGATCTAATCTTTATTATTTCCTTCCTTCTACTGGATTTGGGTTTTGTGTGTTTTTTTCTAACTCCTTTAGGTGTAAAGTTAAGTTGTTTATTTGAGACTTTTTTTTGTTTCTTGAGGTAGGCCTGTATTGCTATAAACTTCCCTCTTAGAACCACTTTTGCTGCATCCTAAATATTTTGGACAATTGTGTTTTCATTTTTATTTGTCTCCATGTTTTCTTCTTTTGTCTCCATGATTTCTTCTCTGATTTCTTGGCTGACCCATTCATTGTTTAGTAGCATGTTGTTTAACCTCCATGTATTTATGTTTTTTCCAGATTTTTTCTTATGACTGATTTCTAGTTTCACAGTGTTGTGGTTAGAAAAGATGCATGTTATGACTTCAATTTTTTTAATTTGCTGAGACTTTTTTTGTGGCCTAACATGTAATCTATTCTGAACAATGTTGCATGTGCACTTGAAAAGAATGTATATTATGCTGTTTTAAGGTGGAAAGTTCTGAACAAATCTATTAGCTCCATTTGGTCCAATGTGTCATTCAAAGCCACTCTTTCTTTGTGGATTTTGGGTGATCTGTCCATTGATATAAGTGATACTAAAGTCCCTTACTATTATTGTATTACTATTGATTACTTCCTTTATGTTTGTTATTAACTGTTTTATGTATTTGGGTGTTCCCATGTTGGATGCATGAATATTTATAATTGTTATATCTTCTTGTTGGATTATTCCTTTTATGATTATGTAGTGTCCTTCTTTGTCTTCTGTTACAGTCTTTGTTTTAAAGTCTCTTATGTCCAATATATATATTGCTACTCCATCTTTCTTTTCACTTCCATTTGCATGATAAATGCTTTTCCATCCCTTTACTTTCAATTTGCATGTGTCTTTATATCTAAAATGAGTCTCTTGTAGGCAGCTTATAGATGGGTCTTGTTTTTGTTGTTGTTGTTGTTGTTGTTTTTAACCATTCCGTCACCCTCTCTTTTGATTGTATCGTTTAGTTCATTTACATTCAAAGTCATTATTGACAGGTATGTACTTTCTGCCATTTTGTTACTTGTTTTATTGTTGTTTTTTAGTTCTCTGTTCCTTTCCTCTCTTGCTTTCTTTTCTCACTGTTTTCTGGTTTTCTTTAGTGATATACTTGGATTCCTTTCTGTTTATTTTTTGTTTATCTATTAATGGACTTTGATTTGTGGTTACCATTTTATATATCACTTAAGTTTGAACCCATTCTAAAAGCACCAAAGTTTTACCCCCTCCATCTTAGGTATATGGTGTCATACTTTACATTCTTTCATTCTGTGAATACCTTGACTGCCTTTTTATAGATATGCTTAATTTTGTTGCTTTTGTTGTTCCTACTTTTCTTACTTCTGCTTATGGTCTTTACTTTCCACTAAAAGAATCCTCTTTGACATTTCCTATAAGGCTGGTTTAGTGGTGATGAATTCCTCTAACTTTTGTTGTCTGAGAAACTCTATCTCTCCTTCTATTCTGTATGATAGCCTTGCTGGATAAAGTATTCTTGGCTGCAGGTTTTTTTTCTTTCAGCACTTTGAATATATCATGACACTCCCTTCCGGTCTGCAAAATCAACTGATAACCTTACAATGTTTCCCTTGTATGTAACTGTTTTCTTTCCTCTTGCTGCTTTTAAAATTCTCTCTCTACTACTACTTTTTATCATTTTAATTACTATGTGTCTTAGGTGTGGACCTCCTTGGGTTGATTTTCTTGGGGGCTCTCTGTGCTTCCTGAATTTAGATTTCAGTTTCATTACCCAGATTCAGAAATTTTTCAGTTATTATTTCTTCAAATAAAGTATCTGCCCCCTTTTCTCTTTCTTCTCCTCCTGGGGATCCCTATAATATGAATGTTATTGTGCTTGATGGTGTTGCTGAATTCTCTTAATCTAGTCTCCTTTATTATTATTTTTTTCTCCTGTTCAGCTTGATTGCTTTCCATTACTCTGTCCTCTAGTCACTGATCTGTCCTTCTACTTCCTCTGGTCTGCTATTTATTTCCTCCAGTGCATTTTTAATTTCAGTTATTGAGTTTTTCATCTCTCATTGGTTCTTTTTTAGATTTTCTATCTCTTTGTTGAGGGTCTTTTCTCAAGTTCAGTGAGTATCTTTATGACCATTACTTTAAGTCTCTATTAAGGATATTACTTATCTCTGTTTCATTTAGCTTTCTTACTGTGATTTTTGTCATCTTTTGTTCATTCATTCTTTCATTTTTTCTTTCCTTTTATTTTAAGTATTTATTTTAATTCCAGTTAGTTAACATACAGTGTTATATTAATTTCATCTGTACAATACGGTGATTCAACACTTCCATACATCACCCTGTGCTCATCATGACAAGTGTACTCCTTAATTACCATCATCTATTTAACCCATCCTCTCACCTCCTCCCCTCTGGTAAACATCAGTTTATCTCTATAATTAAAAGTCTGCTTCTTGATTTGTCGCTCTCTGTCCTGTGCTTTCATTTGGTACATATTCCTCTGTTTCCTCATTTTTTCTAATTCTCTGTGTCTGTTTCTATGTGTTAGGAAAGTCAGCTATGTCCCATGTTCTTGAAAGTAATGGCCTTATGAAGAAGAGGTCCTGTAGTGCCCTGCATTGCAGTGTCCCCATTCACCAGAACCTGGTGCTTCAGGGGTGCCCTACTGCTGTGGCTGAGCAGCATTTGCCTTCAGTCCTGTTGTCTGCAATGGCTCTCTTTGCCTGTCATGTTCAGGCTTTTGTTCCTCTGTTGTTTATGGGTCAGTTTGGGCCACCGTGGGCATGAGTTGGGTCAGATCAGGCATTTGCTAGAACTGCAGTTGCTCAGAACTGCACGGTGCAGTCCCTGTGTTGTCCTCTGAAAGACTATCATTGGTGGACAAAACCTGCAGTCAGACCAGATGTCTGCCTGCAGCCCACTGCTGGGTCCACAGTTGAACTGGTGTGTGTGGTTATCTTCCCCTCTCCCTGGGACGGGAGTCACTTTGGAGTGGTGCTGGCCCCTGTTGGGGCTGTTTGTACACTGCCACACTTGTGGTGCTGCTTTGGATGGACTCCTCCCTAGGTTGAGTTGAAGGGGACAGGTTGGCAGGAGAAGATGGGTGGGGTGTTAGCAAGGTTTGTGCTGGTCTGTTGTGGGAGGAGACCTGGAACAACTCTGGAGAACTCTTGTGAAGGGCAGGTTGGAGAGGGTGGCTCTTTAGGAGAATGTGGGGGTGGAGGGTGCTGTTAGCAAGCTAGTGGAGAGTGTTTATGCTGCACTGATTCTCACACATGCCCATATATCTAGGGTGGGAGGCCTGGGAGGCACCACCAGCTCTTTTGTTCTTGGAGAAGTCTTCCAAAGATCCCTCCCCTACAGTGCATGCTCAGAATTAGTAAATAAGTCTCCCTGCCATACACACTAGGTGTTTTCAAACTGCTTCTTCTATGCTGTATCTCAGTGAGGCTGTTTGTTATGTTGTCTCTTTAAGGGCAGGGACTCTGCCCTGCTGACTGTCTCAGATTGGAGCCCACTGATTCTTTTTTTTTTTTTTAATGATTTTTTATTATATTATGTTAGTCACCATACAGTACATCCCCGGGAGCCCACTGATTCTTAAAGTTCCAGTTGTTAAGCCCCACTGATTGTGAGGAACTTGTGAAGTTAAACTCCTCTGGTTTTCAAAGCCAATCTTACGGGATTCATCTCAGTGCGAGTCCTCTGTGCCTGGGGTGCCTGGTGTGGCATCTGTTCTTTCCCTTCTCTGTACCTACTGTGCCCCTGCCTCCTGCGAACTTTCCCCGCAGTTTAGCCTGGTTGCCAACTGTGTCTCTGCCCTTCTTACCCTTTTTGACATGGCCTCTTCCCTACATTTAGCTTTGGAGAGTCTGTTCTGTCAGTCTTCAGGTTGTTTTCTGGGTTACGTATGCTGATGTTGGTGTTATCTAGGTATTTCCATGGGATGAATTGCATTTAGAATTCTTCTACTCCACCATCGTCCCTGTAAGTTCATTGCTGAAGTCCTAATCTTGTCAGTTCCTTGTTTTACCTCTTTAATTCCAGGGTCTCCTTTTTCCAAGTAATCCAGTACCAAGTTCCCACAGCTATCACTCTCCCTCATTGCTTTCAACATTGCCTATTGTAAGACATTAGGTCCATTTGCATGTTTTTGACATTTCCTATGGACTATTCTCTCCCACTATTTTTTCAACGTTATTCTTGATTATTCTTAAGTATTTCCTCTGTCAGCAAGTGGGCCTTTTACTCTTGCTCTTCCTTGTGCCTTGTTTTTGTTATTCTTTTTACTCTTCTCTCCATCTATTGGAATCATATTTAGCTATTAAGGTAATGTCAGTGCAACTTTCTCTATAAAGGTATTTTTTCACTTGCTCTAACACCGATTTCTCTCTCTTGAATTGCCATTGTGGTGACAGTCAGAACTACTTAAATCAGCATATAACTGTTCTCTAAATTTTTTCATTAATATTTATTTTACCTTTCTAACTTGTTGGCCAGGGTAACATCTTACTTATATTGAACATGTGTACATTATAAGCATTAGACAAATATTTGTGTATTGGCAGCTTGTTCTTCCATGTTTGTTATAAGTTACCCAAGTTGATAACTACTTGAATATATTGCTGAAGTAATTCCTTTGATTCAGTTAAGAATGAATTTATTTTTCCCACCTAAAGAGGTAAAATATATACCCATCATATTACAATATTTGTATGAGTCCCACAGATGTTACTATAAATACTTGGTTTATAAAAAAGTTTTGGAATTCAGTTCTAAATGATAGGGTAGGGTTTAAAGAAGTTTGATAATGAAGCCATTTAAAATAAAAATGTAAATGAATGTATGAATATGCCTCAGACTGAGTCCCACAACCTTTTCAAAGTGAATTGCAGAAATAAGGATTAAAATAATCTCTCAGGCTCTTACTGTTAAATTATAGTGAAATGAAAGCATTTAGACAGGGGTTATAGGCATTGCATTGTTAATTATAGTGGTTGTGTTTGCTTTTGTTCCAGTGCATTGTAATTAATGAAGATCTACAGCTCTGTGTTTTGTCTTGGAAAGCATACACTGTTTTCATAGGCACAAATACAACTACGATATTCTTCATTTATTTCTCAAGAACAACTATTTTTAACTCAGAGGAGCCCATTGTTGAGGCAGCAACATGAAAATCACAGCAAGATTTGAGCTTGGACAGATCAGAGAGCAATTGACTCTATTCACATATGCCCAGCCTTGTCTCGACGCCCCACAAATGTGGTCTATAATGACATATGGGACATTGTTTAGACCAACTCAGTAATGATAGTCTAATCATGCTTTTTAAAAGATTTTCTAGTCCTAGGAATGTCTTTAAGGTACAAGTGAGAAGTTAACAATGGCATAAATTAAAATCTGGACCCGAATCTTGGTTCAGCTCTTTTGATTAAATCATTTTGTGACTGTGTCATTTTGAATTGGAGAATATAACAAACTATTTTGGGGAGGGAGATAGATAAGTAAAAGGACCTCAATCTTAATGATGCAATGTTTTGTAAGCACTAAATATGATGAGCCAATCACAAAAGGGAGGTGATTTTAAGATTTCTGCCTCTTATTAGAAGTATCATATAAATGTAGAATTAATGATGAAGAAAATGATTTCCATCTTTTGCTTTACCTAATCCCATTTGCTAAGATCCTTCTGCAAAGGACACTAGCTCTAAAGAAAAGGCAATGGATTGGACTAGGCATGTGGCCCAGCAGAAACCTGACAGTTATTTCCCCACAGCCTTCATGAACATTTGAGGGCTTTGTGATGCTATTATTTTGAAATAATCAGTGTACACACAAGACTGAACATACAAATTGTGCCACTTGATCCTTCCTCTCTGCTCTGCAGGGACCAACAGGGTCTCCTATGGAGATGTGGATGGCAGAAAAATCCTTCTGTAACTCCTCCCAAATTCCCTGTTGGAGCTGGGCGTGCAGCCTAGTAGGTGTTGGGAAGTACCGACTGATCACCAGTTCTTTTCTTTGAAGCCCTGGTTCACGTGTGACTCTCTACCTCTCTGAAGTGACCCCTGGTTGATGTTTGAAGCCTCTGAGAATTCTGAGGGATGCAAATGATGGGCCAGAGTAGGGCAATAAGATGGGCAACTCCTTTAGTGCTGAGGAGCTGATGGTCCTTTGTGACTTAGGGCCATAGATGATTGCCCTCTCCTCCACATCCATAGAGAGTTACAATCTATGAGTTGATAAGAGCACCATTTCTTCTATGGGTGTTGAGAAATTGGGCTGATTTTGATATTTTGAAAAGGAGTGTTAGAATTTTGTTGTAAGTGCCACTTAGGGTTTTTCAAAAAAGCACTTCCCCATTTATAGAGGAAAACACTCCCTACATAATATGAAGAACAAAATCTCTCAAATCTGGAAAAAGCTAATTGACTTTAGATTGTCTTATCAAAATATGAACTGATATCATAGGACTCCAGCAGATTTAGCCACTACAGATCTTTTACTTTAATTTATTGGTTACTTCACAGAATTGCCAACTGCATTACAGTCCTGTGTGTAGTGGGAAAAGCACTATCATATAACTCTTGAGCAGATGTGTTACAAGAGTCTTTTCATTTCCTTTCTTAAACCCAAAGAATAATGACACTGCAATATCATGTGGTGAAAAGAGCAATAATTTGATAAACATTGTCTTTCCATTAGATTAGAGCAATTAATCTGATTCTAATTTGGCTGAAACATTATAATACTGGAGTCCCCAGAGCCCTGTGAATAATCTCTAAACACATTGGCACACTCAGTAGACAAACATTATCTCCACTCGCACTGTTCTTCCATATGGTCTCCTCCCATGGTGATGGAGGGCACCCTGCTGTTTCAATCAAATAAATGTCAATTATCTGAGATAGATTTTTAGTTCTCGAGCCTGGGCTTGCAGTGCAGCCAGAGTGACTGGGTTGAATGGTCTGCAACTGTTTCTTGCACATGTTGCTTGCATTTTATAAGAAATTCACACCTTGCCACACCATCCGGCATTCCAGGAACTCCATAAATAAAATGGGTGGTTTCAGAGGCTGTGTGTGTGTGTGTGTGTGTGTGTGTGTGTGTGTGTGTGCATGTGAGAGAGAGAGAGATAGAGACAGAGAGAGAGGGACAGACAGAAGTGTTCTCGACTTTCACTTAGCTTCAGTTTGCTTATTTTGGAAGGTAGAGTATTTATTAAACTCATTTATTAAACTCGTGTTCATGCTGTACTCTGTCCCTTCCCCATTTGTAGCAGCCCTCTCTGTCCTTGAATGGAAATTTGGGCATAGAGATCTCAGAAACAAAGATCCATATTTGACTGCCAGTTCTTTTTGCAGACCTTTTCCTAGACATGTTTGTTCTGAGTATGGTGGGTCTTGGTGATGAGAGCCGCAGGATTTTCCTACCAACCTTCCAGGGGTTGCTGATGAGATCAACTGTAGTTCCAAAAGGCAGTAGAGGAATGGAGGAAGGGAGCACACCTTTCCTGTGTTTGGGGGAGGGCCCCGTGGGCACTTCTGGAGCCGAAGAGGATAATCCACATCTTTTAGAAAGAGGTCTCTGGATATGAGGCTGACATCATCAAGCCAAACAAAAGTAGACAGGGTGAAATAGTATGACATGCTGAGAAGACTGTCAGTTCTACATTTCTTTGCAGAGCTCTCTATCTTTAGGGTGTCAATTATCAGGTGTTGGTTTTGTTATCAGACAAGCTCTTCTCTCAAAAGCTTGTAAATTTGCCCAGAGACCTGAGGGCCTCTGATGACTATACGTCTAGACTAAAAGCACTAGGTCACTCTCCTTGCTGCTGCTACTGTGACAAGCTGGCACAAAGAGAAAGGCAGTCCACGGGGATCTGGACTAATACACTGTGGCAATTCAGCAAACGTTGTCAGAAAGGATTTCAGTTTTTACGTTGGCTGTGATCCTGAATCAAGGAGGAAAGCCACCGAATGCTCAGACTGAAAAAATACAGTAGCATCAAACCCCTCCTGCCTCTAAAATGGTTTAATTGGAGACTGTCAGTCATGACATCAAATGTCAAGCCCCAGGTCACCCACTGCATTTAGAAGACAGAGAGTTCCTTACTCCAGAGGTGGGCCCTGTGCACCTGCTCTGCAAAGTGGGAGGCGTGGAGGGTGGATATTTTAGCAACGGCTGGAGCATTTGCTGAAGAGAGCAAGCATTATGTCAGGCTGACATGTGGAGGAGGTTCATGAAGAGAAGACTGATATGAATTAGAGGTGGTAAGGTGCAGTGGTTAAATATGCAGGCTCTGGAGGGAGGTGACTTGGGTTCAAAGCTCAAGCTTACCACTTACATATATATGATCATAGGAAAGTTACTTAGCCTGTAGAATTCTCAGTTCCCTTATCTACAGAATGAAGATTGATGATAGCACTTAGTCCATGTGTTTGTTATAGGGACTAAATAAGGTAATGGTTGTAAAGCACATAACATGGTGCTGAAACATAGTATGTACTTGATAAACATTTGCTGCTATTCTTAAAGTGAGGGCTTCAGAAAATTTGCCTTTGAATTGTGTGACTTTACACATACTATTTTTTTTAATTTTTTATTTAAATTCAATTTAGTTAACATATAGTATATTATTAGTTTCAGGGGTAGAATTTAGTGATTCATCAGTTGCTTATAACACCCAGTGCTTATTACATCAAGTGTCGTCCTTAATGCCCATCACCAAATTACCCCATCTTCCCACTCCCCTCCCCTCCAGCAACCCTCAGTTTGTTCTCTATAATTAAGAGTCTCTTATGGTTTTCCTTCCCCTCTGTTTTTATCTTATTTTATTTTTCCTTCCCTTCCCCTATGTTCACCTGTTTTCTTTTTTAAATTCCACCTATGAGTGAAATCGTATGGTATTTATCTTTCTCTGACTGACTTATTTTGCTTAGCATAATACCCTCTAGTTTGATCCATGTTGTTGCAAATGGCAAGATTTCATTATTTTGCTGGCTAATATTCCATTGTATATATATACCACATCTTCTTTTTCCATTTAGCTGTTGGTGGACATCTGGGCTCTTTCTGTAGTTTGGCTATTGTACTACATACTAGTTTTGTGTCTTTGAATAGGTCACTAAATCAGTCTAAGCCTTAATGTCCTAAGCATCTTAATGTTACAGGGATTATTTTGAGACTCAAGTGACAGAGTTGCAGTGCTGTAATGAGGGCATACCAAAGCGTCCCTAATGTCCATGGCAGCAGTAGCTGTAGGCCTCTATATGCAAACCAGGCAAAGAACCTTGTTCAGTGCTCTAGCACAAAACTGCTGAATTAAATAGATTGAGCATACATTATATGAGGAAAAGACCCCGAGTTTGCTATGGTTGCCATAACTTATTTCTTCGTAGTTCTGGAGTCTAGAAATCCAAGATAAAGATGTCAGCAGGGTTGTTTCTTCTGTGGACCTTTCTCATTTTTTAAAAATCTATGAATCAAATTGGTATAGATGCTGAAGATGAATTTATAGAGGTCAAATTTCTGTCTTATAATTCAAATTTCAATTTTCCTTAGGGGGCAAAACATTGCAGTAACCTTACTGAGGGACTAAAAAAGCTTGTGCATATATAAAAAAAATAACATCCTTAGAATCTGATGGCTCTAGAATGGAGTAGAATCATCAATCATCTATTTATTTATTTTTAAGAGATTTATCATGATTTCTTGATGATTGCTTATTATGTGCATGCATGTGTGTGTGTGTTCTCATTAAGAAAGACAATGAGATGCTGGAAGAGATAATTACAGATATGTATGTGACAAAATTATTTCTTTTTCCTCCAGTTTTGTTGAGATATGATTGACATGCAACATTGTATTAGCTTTAGGTGTACAACATAGTGATTTGATATATGTGTATATTGATAAATGATCACCACAATAAGTTTAGTCAACCTCCATCACTTTACATAGTTACAATTTTTTTTCTTATAATGAGGACTTTTAAGATTATTCTCTTAGCAGTTTACAAATTCACAGTACAATTGATTAACTGTGGTCACCATGCTACACATTATATCTCCAGAATTTATTTTATCTTATAAGTTTGTACCTTTTTTTTTTAAAGATTTTATTTATTTATGTGACAGAGAGACAGCCAGCGAGAGAGGGAACACAGCAGGAGAGTTAGAAGCAGGCTCCCAGTGGAGGAGCCCGATGTGGGACTTGATCCCGGAATGCCGGGATCATGCCCTGAGCCGAAGGCAGACGCTTAACGACTGTGCTACCCAGGCGCCCCAAGTTTGCACCTTTGACCACCTTCATCCCTTTTACCCACTCCGTCTTGTTAGTTTCAGTTGTCTCCACATGGTCTTACCTCTGTTATGTATCTGTGTACTAATTTCCTTGTATGAGGACATCGGTCATATTGGATTAGAGCCAGCCCTAGTGATCTCCTTTTAACTTAATTACCTCTTTAAAGGCCCTATCTCAAAATGCAGTTGCATTCTGAGGTGGCAGGCATTAGGATTTACACATATGAACTTGGGGAACACAACTCAGCCCATAACAGAGTCCTACATTAGGATTATATTTTCATCATGATACTCTCAGTTATACCAGATTTGAATAAAAGGAAGTTGAAAGAATATGTAGTAGAAAGAATACTGAACTAGATATCATAGTTGCTGTGGTGTAATCAGCATTCACACAAATTAGCTGAGTGACCTTGAGAAAATCCTTTACTATTTTAGAGCCTCAGCTTCCTCTTCTCGAATGTTCATTCTGACATTAACATAGTGATTTAGGTAATACCTATCCATCTGTCCCTCTTTCCATCCCATCATCCATTCATCTCATCATCCCTCCATCCATCTTCTTATTCAACCCACAAACACTTTTGAGTACTAATGTTTCCAGAACCAAGCCAATTTCTGGGAATGCAGTGATGGATGAAATACATTCTCTTCTCTCAAATTTGTTAGTCTAACGGGGAAGACAGACAAGTAAAAAGTACATAGACTTTCTCTATTCCCTCTTCTACATGATAATCCAATAAATATTTTAGGAAGGCTTTCATTTCCCACTTTTTCTGTCCTGGTTTCTTGTTTCCAGATTAAATATACTCTAATTTCTTTACTCCTCATATAACACAGTCTCCAGACTTTTTATTCTTGTGAATTAATGTTCTGTGGTATTTTCTGGTTGTTTTTTAAAACAGTTCAGAAATAAATAAGATAGATACTTTAATACCAGTTGATTAGGAAGCAGATAACAATCAGATTTACCCATGCTGGGGCTTCACACTGATTTAATCTGGATCAAGATGTTATGCTACAAATTACATTGGTGTCTCAGATTATACTTCTCACCCATTTTCTCCAGCTGGGTCACTTAGCCACATTCACAGAACTCTTATTGTGGAGCACTGTATTGAGCAAGGTTAGCATATACCTTTTATTCAAACCCAGAGGGCATAATATTGACACAAGGGCCTCAATACTAAGAAAGCAACAACAACAAAACCTATTAATCATGCACCAGGCACTTTGTGAACTTTATCTCCTTTAATCATTATAACAACTCTGAAATATTCACCATTTCATATTTGGGGCTACTTGGTCTTGGAGGTGAGCTCAAGCTCACACAGTTGGTAGGAGGAGCCAAAAGGTATCCCCAGACCTCATTCATTCTAAAGACTTGGCTCATAACCTCTATACTTAAGCCCCTCTCTCAGAGCCCTCTGTTCAATTAAAGGACTGTGGACTGCTTGGTGGATTTTCTGTTGGGCTGCTCAGATATTAGAGTTCCCACGTAAGGGAGATGTTAGTGGCAGATTTAAGCTAGGCCTTGTGGGGATTAGATCTCTCTAACAAAATACAAAAGAGAATGATTTATAAGCTACAGTGCCCACTTACCATGGGAAATAGAACTGGTTTTTAAAATCAGGAGCATTTCTTCAGCAGGCACTCCCTTTCTGTGGTGGTCAGTCAGTCAGAAGGACAAATAATAATTCAAAAGTTTGCTTGGTAAGCATAGAATTTACAGCAAAGAGATTAGGTTTTGCCCAAGGGAAGTCTCTTCGGGTTAATATAACTTGGTGTTAATCCTTCTTTGTCCTATGGTTATTTCTGCCTAAATTACTGGAATCCATCTTCTGGAATCACAACATAATTTTCTTTGGTCACTGTTAGACTCAGACACACTGATAATTTCCCAATTCTCTTTAGGCAGTATTTTTCTTCTGGAAATATTATCAAAAACATCCCTTGTGACATTCTTCATATTATAACATTCTAAATTACTGTTTGTCTTTATTAGTTTACACTGTAGGTTGTCTATACCTTAATGAGGTTTGTGTTGGACCTTGTATTAGATGTAGGGGTTGAGTCATCCATTTCACAGCAGGAAGGAGGTTTGGGGCACTGACCTCAATGAGAAGGATGAGCCCTAATTAGTCTCAGAAAATCACAGTAAAGCCTTTCTCCCAAGCCAGCATCTGTTTTAGGATGCTGGGCCTAAGCTGGCATGTCATTTCCTTAGCTAGGGGGATTGGTCCAATGATTTGTGCATATTCCAGTTTGGGCAAACGGGACGTGAAAGGAGATTTGAGGGAGGGACCCTTCCGGAAAAAAAAACTTTCCCATGTTTCAGAGAGAACCATGGAGAGAGTAAGGGTGTAAGGTCAAAATGGTTGTAATTACTTTTCTGCTAATCTAAGTGTGAAGTCCCCATGGAGGAATGAAGAACCTAAAGCAATGCAGAGGAATGGGGCTGGAGTCATTGCATTAAGTCAAGGCCTAAGTCTAGCGTACCTCTAGACTTTCATTTATGTGAGCAAGAAAGTTCCGTCATTGGGGGAGCCAGTTTGATTTAGGTTTTTATATACATGCAGCTGGAAGCATACTAATTGAACAATGACTTTCTGAAATCCATTTTATATTCACAAACCACCAAGAAAAGTTCTGCAGACAGCCAAACCAATTTTTTATATATGACTTTTTGATACTTGCGGCTCTGGAAGTGAGATATTTTAAACAACCATTAGATTATGGGGTCCAATTTACCCTTTTTTCTTCTTTTTTTTTTGGGCAACTACTATAGTTATTAATCCAGCCTTAGGTCATGGAAATATTAGCATAGCTATTTCCCTGAGCTCAAGGCAAGAACTCTTTTGCAAGTATGCCTGTGTATCAGTCAAATGAATCATTCCTCAGAACAATCACAGTAATCTCCAGAAGTCTGTCCTGGGCCCCTCCCTGGCACTAAGAGCATCTTTGTTTAGCACTGATCCCACAGACGTTGTCAGAAAATGTTACCACTTCTTGATTCCCAGATGATTCAAATTTAGTTGCCTGTTATTTAGGATCCAGAATCATATATTTTTTAAAGTGCTAGTTCCTAATGAAATTAAGAGGTTATGTCAGAATGTGGATCAATGTACTGTATCCTTCATAGAAACAATAAAAATATCTGCTGAATTAAACAGTATGATTTGTGACCTAACTAACTTATCTTCTGGAGTGAACTTCTTGTCTTGTTATGGATCAGTAATAAACTATAGTTTGACATCTTGTCTGTAGATGCCCCCCTTTGAATAGCACTAAATTTGATTCTAAACAAACCACTCATTCATTTAATAAACGTTTACTAAACTAATCTGTGGAAGAAACTCAAGAATAATCTTGGGAGTTACCTAAGAAAAGAGCATTACTCTTCATTTTTCACCAGACATCATGCCTCCTGTACATTCCTGTGCCATTGACTTGATTTTTGTTTCCATTACTTTCTGAAATGTTGCCATCTCCCTGCTGTCAATCTTGCCCTTTCCAGGCCACAACATGCTGTTAAAATATATATTTCTGTGCTCAAGGTGCTTCTTTAGCTTCTGTGTCAATGAGACCTGCTGTGTTAGATTCTTTGCTGAATACACTGCAAATAGATGTTAGTGCCTTGTACTGCAAATGTTCTTGGTTAATGAGCCTTCTACCATGCTTTCTTGAGATAAATGTGTCTACAGTTTGTGTAGTTTCCTCTGTGGCCTCTCTTTATACCATCTGTGCTCTGGAAAACATTTTTTGACTCATCATGGTTGACAAATGATGTGCAAATGATAATGCTAGACCTGTGGCAAAGAGACAAAGGAAGAATGTCTTATTGGATGTTATAATGCAAGTTCTGTGACAGTTTAGTCATCTTCAGGAATTGATTCAGGAAAGAGAGGCCATAAATGGATAAGGGACATGTTGTTTGAAATTAGGAAGGGTATCATAGCTATCAACCTGGAAGAACTAATTAACAGTCGTATGAATGAGAGTGGAGAGAAGCCGTAGTTGGAAGAATATGACTCAAGATGATTTGATGAGAAAGGAAGTGCAACAGTACTTGGAGGATTCGAAGATCTCATGTCTTGGGAAAAGATGCCTTAATGACCCCTAAGTGCAAATTACATTTTGGCTTGATATCCACCAATGCGTCCCTGTGCCTACAGGATTTTTTTTTTAATTGCACATGTATAATATTAGTATTCTCTCTGTTTCTTAGATTTTGAAGATCTAAAATTTTATTTTATAATGCTATTATTTTACATAAACTGCACTAAAATGCATCATATTGTTTTTTACTTTATTTCTGGCAGTGCTGTTAAACACATTTAGTTTTTGTGATAATTTTTGGACTCATCGTTGTGAACGTTATTTATATTGTATTATTCTGTAATGTGGCAATATCTTTGATATGAAATTAAGTTAGGTGGTGCTGTTTTACACCTGTATAAACATTTCATGTGAGAATAGCCTAGAATATTTTAGATAAACAAGAGTAATGAAGAGAGATGGTCTACCAGGTACTTTAATACATTATAAAGCTATAATAATCAACAGTGTTTGTATGGTATTGAAACAGAATAAGTAGTCTAGAAATTTATTTCTACATAAAATTATTTAACACATATGAATATAGAATTTCAAACCAGTTGAGAAAGAATAGATTATTAAAAATGACATTGGGACAATTATCTAATCATTAAGACCAAAGAATTAATGTTTAGCTTCTCTTTCACATGATTAATCCCAGTTGGATTAAAGAGGTCCTAGAAAATGTAGTAGAAATTAATGTTTATATAATCTTGGAATGGGGAAAGGTTTTGAAGCAAGATATTAAAACCTTAAAGATTGATAATTTATCTACATAAAAAAATTAAAACTACCGAATTTTAAACACACTCCAAACACATAAACTAAAAGAAAAATAGATGGCTACTATAAAAAAAAAAAAAGAACAGAAAATAACAAATGTTGGTGAGTATATGAAGAAATTAGAACCTTTATGGATTGACTATTGGTGGAAGTGTAAAATGTTGCAGCTGCTATGAAAAACAATATGGCAGCCCCCCCCAAATTAAAAATAGAATTACCATATGATCCTGCAATTTTACTTCTGACATATATCCAAAAGAATTGAAAGCAAGGACTTGTAGATATATATGTATACATAGCACCATTAATTACAATATCCAAGGAGTAGAAGCAACCCAAGTATCCATTGACAAATGAACAGATAAACAAGGTGTGGTGTATGTATACTTTGGAATATTATTTATCCTTAAAATAGAAGGAAATTCTGACAATATGGTTGAACACTGAGGACACTATGTATGTAGGTGAAATAAGCCAGTTACAAAAGCATAATACTGTATATATTATGAGATGGCCAGAGTAGTCAAATTCATAGGAACAGAAAATAGAATGGTTGCCAGGGACTGGGTGGGGAATAGGGGAATGGGGAGTTACTGTTTAATGGGCACAGTTTCACTTTTGTAAGATGAAGGAGTTCTGGAGATTGATGGTGCTGATGGTTGCACAACAGTGTAACTGTACCTAATGTCACCAAATTGTACCTTTAAAAATGGTTAAGATGGTAAATTTTATGTTATGTATATTTTACAAAAATTAATAATACTAATAATAGTAATGATAATGAGGAATGGTGATTACCTGAATTTTATTCCTACTCATCTTTCATTTTATTAGCTCAATGACTTTAAGCAAATTTGTGAAACTCTCAGTGTCAAACTTTTTTTATCATATGGTTATTTTGAGGCCTCAATGAGGTAATTCCTATAAAGTGGTTTTTACAGTGCACAGAACATAGTAACTGCTCAAAAACTGGCTTCTGCCTACTATTTTGTTAAAAGTCAAAAGATAAACATATATTATAGATTAATAGACTTGATATGTAAAGAATTTTTAACATATTGGTGAGAAAACAAAACCCCCAGTGCTTATGGACAAAGGACATATTAGGCATTTCTGATTTCAAGGAATGAGGACATTTCCAGGCTATCTTAAGTGATTAAGGACTTTTTGAGGAATAAATAAAAGAGAGAGAGTGTCACAGAAATACAAGAATAGGAAAATAGCATAAGATAGAAGTAGATCTAAGGTAGTTCTAGGGATTCTGATAGTAAATTCTCCATGTATCTTCTCGTTTAATCTATGTTCCATTTCTTCTCATCTATTAAATCATTGCTTCACTCTTTTATCCATTTTATCAACATCACAGTTTTTGCTCATTCTTGGTTTGTGCTTCCTAATATCTTTGATTTCTTTAGGACTCCAATTTGCTTTTAGCTACTCATGGATCTTAGAACATTTTTAAGCTTCATTTCCTATGGCTAATAGCCTGATTTTTCTTCATTTATTCAAATCAAATTATTAGAAATAGAATCTGATTGGAACTTTATGTTAAGAATCTTATTGGACCTTTCTTTGTTTCTGGCAAATCTTTTTGTACCAGGTCATCTTGAAGCTCACTGCTCAGCTGACTTTCGGTTGCATTTATATCACATGATCAGCCTTAGTCCAAGCAACTGTGGTCTGGGTGGCAGATTTCTGTGTGAAACGAAGCTGGATCATCCTGGGCTGCCTCTACTGAAGGGGCCATTTTATTTTTTGAATTTTTTTTTTTTTATCAATCACTTTTGTAATGACCAGATTGTTGGATTTTTCTAGTTGAAGACTGACTCCTCCTTTAGTATTTGTATCTGTTTTAAATAGTTTCTCCCTAATGGTTTCCATCACTTTGTTCACAAGCTGCTAATCTGTTACCCAGCTCTCCATTGGTAAATCAGAATAGGATAGAAGTGCAGTGGGAACATAAGGTAACCAAACTAGCAAATTTGATTTACCATGATTTATAGAAGAGAATAAGTCAATGAACTCTGCTTTGGAGTATTTTTTTTTTTTTAAATAAGCACATGATATTGGTGCAGAGGCTTTTGAGTTACTTCAGGTTTGTTCTGGGTTCTGGGAAAATGAGGTGGCTAAAGTCTATTAGATTTAGTGTAGGTTTCTCATACATTTGAGCAGATGTGACACCTTTATTTACAGTGTATCATATTCCCTTATGTGTTACTTTCTTCCCCATAGTGCCTTTTGCTAGGAATTGTTTCCTTTTCAGTAAAAAAAATATGCCAAATTTTCTCGTTATCTTTTGGTTAAGGGAAGCGGTACTCTTTTCAGGGAAAACAATTAAAAGTAATATAAAACTCTACAGTGTCAAAGTAAGATGATCTTTTTATGCAAATACTACCTTAAAGTTTTTAACCATCTGTTCTTAATTGTACTCGCAGGAGATTATTCTCATATTCTAAGAGACACACTGTGAATTCTTAGGTATGTACCTAAGAGAGCTCAAGAAAGTAGAGATCAACATCATGTGTGTTAAAAGAAATAGTCAAAGGAAAAATTTTACCTGTATTTGCACATGAAAGGTGGAACTGAAATGAAAAATACACAAATTTTATATTTCAGTGGTAGAAACAAAAGTAAACCATCATGATTCTGTTTGGGGACTCACATATATACATATCACGTAGTAAGACAAAACTGCTTCCATAGCAGTAAACTATTCTAGTTTTTCTTGTTTGTTATAAATTAGGCCTTGTTGTTTTCCAGGACCTTCAGAGATTTTAAAGGAAGATAATAGAAATATGGATAAAGCATATCCTCCATTCAACCTGTACCTGGCGAAGTCAATATATTTTTAATGTAAAAAATTGGTGGTAACTTGGTAATGAAGACACTATAGCTTGCAAAGTAAGACTCCTGGAAAATCCTCAGAATCAATCTTGAAACTTGGAGTGCTCGTACCAAATGGGTAAAATGCTGGGACAACAAGGTCAACAGCATTTCTGCATTACACATCACGTGCAGAATACTGAAAAGAATGTAATACTAGTGGCCCTTTTGGGGCATGCGACTTATAACATAGCCTGGTAGATATATAGATTGATGGAGATATCAAAGATATCAAATTTTGTTAAGATTGTTGGTTTGACCGCAGAGAAACAGCATAAATGAACCTCTGTCCAAGTGGAAATTTGTTCTGTTGCTTTTTCTCTCTTTCCAACTCAGCAAAATCACATGAAAACAATAAAGTTGGAAAGGACCTTGGAAATCAAACACCCACATTTTGGAAATTAAGAAACGGGGGCTCAGAGAGTTTAAACAAGTTGCACTAGGTTCCCAGGTAGAGAATGGTTGAATCAGGATGGGAAACCAGACTTGTAGTGCCATTTTCATTTTACCATATTGCACAGAACTTTCACCCTGTTGTGCTTGCAAAAATAGTAATTCATTTTACACTGCACTACTAAAATAACTCTTTCGAAGTTTGTTACTATTTCTTGAGGTTTAAATGGTTGTTTGTATCGGGCAGCCTTGACGGTTCTTCTCATACGTAGACAGAGAACTTATGACTTTTCATTGTATGTTCTAAAAGTTTATCAGAGGTTATTAATGGACATATTGTGGGACAAGTATCTTGCTTTGTGTCAAAGTGAGAGGATGAAAAGTGGATGTATAATTGCCATGTGTTGGTAATGACTCCAGATTGGAAGCTAAAACATCTGGATTATGGTCCCACCTCTGCATTAATTGTGTTCTGAGTCTTAATTTCCTCATCTGACCAAAGAAGACCTCAGTTAAATAATCTCTAAGGTCTCCATAAACTGAAATATCATAATATTCTAAATCATGAAAAAGAGAATTTTTAGTCTATACTTATTACAGGGCTATTACGGGCTAAAGATTTGAAAAAGTCTAAGTCTACTTTGTAACAATTCACTATACAATTGTCCAACTCTTAATTTCATACTGGATTTTGGATTTTCTTACAAAGTTATTAACTCGAACTGTCAAACAGTAAGAAGCGTGTACATCTATCTTTATATATGCATTATAAGCACACAGAACTCCCTCCCCATGAATGAAAGTGCTGGAACTCCCATGCTTATTGGCCTTTGCACGTGTTGTTTTCCCTGTCTACCATCCCTTCAACTTACCTTGGCTCTGGCCTAGCAAACTCCTACTCACCCTTTAAGATCCAACTCAAATGTCACCTCCTCAAGAAGACTCCCATAACTGTCTCACTTGTCAGTCAAACCAATATTTATTGTTTACTTACTATGTGCAAAGAATTCTGTCACTAGCTAAGGATGGTCACAGCTCTAGCTCTCATACCTTCGTAAGGAAGGCTGACATCAAGTAAATAATTATAAATAAATAATAATTACAATGATGCAAAATGATGTGAGAGAAAAGCAGTAAGTGCTCTTGAACTGTCTGTTGGAGGAAACTAAACTCAGGCGAATTAGTGGCTCTCTTCTCTGTGTTCAGACAGTATTTTATGGCACATCTCTACTGTGACACTAGTTGTACTGCATTCTTACCCATATTATAAGTTAATTTATCTATCTCTTCTACACCTGTATTGTCCAATATGGTAACCACTAGTCACTGAACTTTTAAATTTAAAGTAATTAAAATAAAATACAATAAAAATTCATTTCCTCAGTCACAATAGCCACATTTCAAGTGCTCAGTAGCCACATTTGCTAGTGGTTGCCATATTGAATAGTGCATCATCACAGAAAGGTCTGTCGAACAGTGCTGCTCTACACTGTGAATTCCTCAATATCAAATATTGTGTTTCATTCATCTTCATATCTCTAGGGCCTGGAACAATTATTTATATAGCAGAAGCTCAATATTGGTTGATTGATTCATTTACTTATTCAAAAAATGTTTGTGTATATGCCTATTATGTGCTAGGTACAATTCTAGGTGCTGAGGGTAAAGCAGTGAAAAAAGTTTCTACTTTTATGGAGCTTATGTTTTAGTGGGGTTGAGGGGAATTGGACAATCAACAAATCAAGTAAGTAGGGGCGCCTGGGTGGCACAGCGGTTAAGCGCCTGCCTTCGGCTCAGGGCGTGATCCCGGCGTTATGGGATCGAGCCCCATATCAGGCTCTTCTGCTATGAGCCTGCTTCTTCCTCTCCCACTCCCCCTGCTTGTGTTCCCTGTCTTGCTGGCTGTCTCTATCTCTGTCAAATAAATAAATAAAATCTTTAAAAAAAAAAACAAATCAAGTAAGTATATAAATCTGTCAGATAGTGATGAATACTATGGAGACAAATAAAATAGGTTAAGTTACATATCAAATAGCAAGACAAGGTTTGAGGGGTGAATGGGTTGCTTTTTTACGTAAGGTGAGCAAGAAAGGCCTCACTGAGGGAATAAGTCATGTGGAGGGAACAGCAAACAGTGTCCCTGAGGCAGCAGTGTGACTTGTTCCCAGGAAGACTGGTGTTCTTAGAGCTGAGTGAGTACTGCAAAGCATCATAGAAATGATAGTGTACAGCAGAGGAGGAAGCAGGGCTTTTGTTACTCCAAGTGATATGGGAAAGATGGGAATTGTTGAGCAGAAGAGTGAAGGGGTCAGACTTATGTTTTAAGTGTGATTGGTCTGGCTGCTGTGTGGAAAAGAGACTGAAGGGAGAAAAGCCAGAGACCAGTTAGAGGCTCTAAGACCAAAGAAAATAGTATCTTAAATGGATGGTGATCAGGAAGGTGGTGAGTAGTGTGCACATTTTGAACGTTCAGCAGGCAGGATATGCTGATGGATGGGTTGGGAAGTGTGAGGGAAAGAGAGGAGTTAAGGATGACTCCAGCATTTTGGCCTGAGCAAGAAGAAGAGGAAGATGGATTTTGCACCCAGAAGACTCTGGAAGTTGTAGGTTGGGTAGGAAAATCAGGAATTTGGTTTTGGACATAGTAAGTTGAAACATCTGTTGGGCATGAGTTTTATATTAATCTCTGATGTCCAGCCAGAGGTATAAATGTTTGTTGACTGAATAACTGAATGAGTGAATAAGACATTATCTTAAAATAGCAATTCTTTTTTTTTTTTTAAGATTTTATTTATTTATTTGACAGAGAGAGAGACAGCCAGCGAGAGAGGGAACACAAGCAGGGGGAGTGGGAGAGGAAGAAGCAGGCTCCCAGTGGAGGAGCCTGATGCGGGACTTGATCTCAGGACTCCAGGATCACGCCCTGAGCTGAAGGCAGACGCTTAACGACTGAGCCACCCAGGTGCCCCATAAAATAGCAATTCTGTATGTGAAGCCACAAGGCTTAGATGGGGGGAGCAATTTGCATACAGACAAGAGAAAATTCAAAGAAGAGACCTTAGAATGTGAACAGGCTGTGGATGTGTGGCCCAATAAGTAAGATTAATTAATTCATTCTTATGATTATTATTTGAACAGGAATTTCAGGATTTTAAATACAAAATTTCCTTTGATTCAGTTGATGGGGCAAGATGTGTTAGTTTCCTATGGTTGCTATAACAAATGACTACAAAGTTAGTAGCTGACAACAACATAAATTTATTATTTACAGATCTGGAGGTCAGAAATTTAAAATAAGTCTCAGGCTAAAATCAAGGTGTACGCAAGGCTGTGTTCCTTTTTAGAGGCTCGAGGGGAGAATTTGTCTTTCCTACACTGTAACACTCAGACTCTGACTCTCTTGTCTCCCTCTTTTACTTATAAGGACCCTTGTAACTACATTGAGCTCCCCTGAATAATCCAGAATAATCTCCCCATCTCAAGGTAGTTGACTACCAATCTTAATTCTATCTGGATCCTTAATTCCCCCTTGCCATGTAACATAATATATTCACAAATTCTGGGGATTAATATGTGGATACCTTGGAAGAGTTGATGTCTTGAGTTTGTTCTTTTTTTTTACTGTCAAAAGCTCAATATATGTATGACACCCAGTGCTCCATGCAATATGTGCCCCCCTTAATACGCAAATAATGAATCATGGAACACTACATCAAAAACTAAGGATGTACCATATAGCGACTAACATAATAAAAATTATTAAAAAAAATAAAATAAAACTTAAAAAAATATACAATAATAAAATTGATTGAGAGGATGTCTAGAGTATAAATAAACTCCAATCAGACAACCTCTCAAATGCTTTTAGTATTGTATATTGATCTTTTGACACTAAAAGCCAAAAAAGGCTGAGGAAAGCTCAGCAAAGAATGGCTTGAACAGCAGTCCACATTTATATAAGGTTGTGCATGTTTTGTTTTTAGTTAACTTAAGAATATTTGTAGCATATGTAAAAACAAACTGAGACCTAAGAGTATTGTGCTGGAGGGTATATACATGTATGTGTATTTGTGTAATTATTCCATATAAACTTAATTATTGGCTATAAATCTAATGTAAAATCATATTAGATGAATATTAGAGTTTGTTTTATGCTACTCTTAGGATTTAGTTTTTGACTTTTATGTATACCTTGGATTTACAAGGGCCTTATTTTCTGAATTTATCTCTGTAAAATTCAATGCCTTTATGGGCATAGGATAGCACGTTTGAAGTTGAGATTATCCTGGAATCCTGGAGTAACTATTACATTTAGTTGGTCTATGAAGTATCAGATCATATTCTAAAATGTCTCTCCTAGTCATTCTCATGGCTGCCTTTTCAGCTCACGCCAGGACATTTGTAACAATTTCCTAATTGGCATTACTCAGGTGAATCTGAAGGCAGAGTGCAGTGGGTTAAGAGAAGGTTCTGGAATCAAATTATCAGAGTCCAATCTTATTTTGACTTCTTACTAGATGGGTGGCTATAGACAATTACCTCACTTCTGTAAGCCTCAGTTTTCTTTCCTGTACACTGGGGATAGTACTGATTTCATAGAACCGTTATAGGGTTTATATTAAATTAAGAGTTAATGAACTTGACTAAGACAGCCAGTTGTGAACTTACTGGTTCTCGGGTCCAAATCTACCTCATCTTGATTTTTGATAATGGAACTGGACCCTTTGGTAGGTTTTGTTAATAGAGGGTGCTGGAGGGGTCCTGCAATGCATAGTGGAGGCTTTTCTTATCAGTTTTGGACTCTTTTTTTCCTCCTAAGGCTCAGCTATCAGTAGTATGTGGAAGACCCAGTAGAGTTTACTCTCTGTTGAGTTTCTCCAGCACCCCAGTGTGCAGTTTTCTACATACCCTCTCAGACGTGCCCATACCCTACCAGGCAACTTCCATTAGACCAGTTCTGGCCTATGGTATCCCAGCAAATGTTAGTGGCATCTCAGTGGACAGCTTCGTGTGAGCAAGCTCTGACCAATGTTATCCCAGAAATCCCTGCCACCCAGTAGGCTCTAATTACACATTCTCGAAGGCTGAGGTGTTAATCTCAGCTTTGATGGGGTGGGGGTAGGGGTGGTTGGGGTCTTTTCCCAAAGTTGCTTCTTCCTTAGATACCTACCTCAACTCTAGAGGTAATAGCTCTTCTCTATTTTTGCTATTTGTGTATTCTTTAGAGTATTCTTTTATCCTGTTTTGTTGTTAACTGCCTTTACTAATTAATAATTATTTATATTAAATGATCTCTATTCAAATTACTGATATGGTTTCTGTCTCCAGAGTAGACCCTGAATGATATATTAACAGAGAAAAATAAGCAGAAAAATAAGCATCCTAAGATTATGAGATAAATAAATAATCTGAAAGTGATTGAAATGAACAAAGTATTAAAAGAAGTAATAAAAACCATAAAGAAATAGTAGGGCTCTATGAAAAAAGAATATGATGTGCAGATTGAAAGAAAATAAACTGTAAAGAAATTACAAAATGTAATCATTAATTAAGACTTAAGTGGGTGGATCAAATATGTGGTTAGGTTCTGATTAAGAGATAATCAAAAACTTTAAAGATAGCTCTGAGGAAATTGTCTAAGATGTAGCAAAGAGATAGGAAATGAAATATTAAAAAGAAACTACAGTAGACTAGCTGCTATCGAATTATGTGATCCAACATACATCTAATAGGAACTCTCTTTTTCTTTCTATGTCATCTACATTTATATCTATATATCTATAAATATATCATCTATAATTATACAGATTTTATATATTTCCGGAAAGAAAATAGAAAGAATGGGAGAAGAGAATATTTGAATAGAGACCAGCTGAGAACTTTTCAGAATTGAGTAAATACCAGTAAGATTTATTCTAGGATAACAGAGATGTTTTAACTTTACAAAATCTAATGTAATTTACTACATTAATGTATCAAGAGAGCAAAAATAAGCTCATCTCAGGTTAACAAATCTTAAAAAACTGAATAAAAAAAAGATGACTGTGTAAAAGTTAATGTGAAGTTCACATTTAATGGTGAATGATTTAGTAGCATTCTTTTTTTTTTTTAAAGATTTTATTTATTTATTCGACAGAGATAGAGACAGCCAGCGAGAGAGGGAACACAAGCAGGGGGAGTGGGAGAGGAAGAAGCAGGCTCATAGCGGAGGAGCCTGATGTGGGGCTCGATCCCATAACGCCAGGATCGCGCCCTGAGCCAAAGGCAGACGCTTAACCGCTGTGCCACCCAGGCGCCCTTAGTAGCATTCTCTTAAAGTCAGAAATAATTTAGGATGCCTCCTCTCAGCACTGGTATTTAGCATTGTACTAGAGGTCCTAACTAGCTCAATATGACATGGAAAATAAATAAGAGGTATAGGGAAAGGAAAAATAAGAAACCAAATTGCCAGTGTCACAGATGTTATGATTATATACGTATGAAATTTAAGAGATTCTACTTATGAATTAGTAGAAGTAATTGGAGAGTTCATCAAGGATATTGTCTACAAACCTGTATATAGCAATTAATAATATTTGAATACATCAGATAAAACTGGTTTAGAAGTGTAATTTTAAAACATACTATGGGATGCCTGGGTGGTTCAGCCAGTTAAGCTCTGACTCTTGATTTCAGCTCAGGTCTTGATCTCAGGGTTGAAGTTTAAGTCCTGCGTTGGGCTCTACTGTAGGTGTGGAGCCTACTTAAAATTAAATAAATGAATAAATAAATAATAAAATACTATATTCTTATAGTCACAAAACTATAAAATATGTGAGATTAGATTTAACATGATATACAAATGATTTTTGTAGAAAAATTTATAAAATATAATTGAAGAATACATATGAAGATCTAAATAAATGGAGAATAATACCATGTTTTTGGACAGGAAGTCTCAGTATTTTAAAATTTTGATTCTCCCCAAAATAATCTAGTAAAGCAAAGCTAGTTCAACCTACATCTTAAATTTTCTCAGAACTTGCAAAGCTGTTTCAAACATATATATGGATGAATAAAGGGTCAACAATAACTAAAAGAAAACACTGGAAGAAGATTAAAGAGAATGAACTTACTCTATCATTTATTAAGAGTTGTTATAAAGATATAGTAATTAAAATGTGTTGTACTGGCAGAAGGATACACAGATATATCAGTGTAAACAGAACAGGGAGCCTAGAAACAGCCATGTGTGTATATGAAAAATTAACATATGGGAGAAGTGGCTTTCAAGTCAATGGTGAAAGATAAAATAATAGATGATGGTGAGACAATTGATTAGTCTTATGGGAAAGATAAATTTGTAAGCCTACCTCCCACCATACACAAAAGTAAATCCTAAACGTATTAAAAACAAAGACAAATTGAAAAATGTAAAAAAAGTAACAAAATAACCATGATGTTGGAAGGTAGGAAAAGTGCTCTTCCAACAAGACTCAAGAAGCACGGAGCTTAATAAGATTGATAACTTTAGCTATTTAAAATAAAGATCTGCACAAAAAAAGGCCATAAAATAAAAAAGGTGTGAAAATATTTGTAATCCAAGCAAACCAATAAAGGATTAATAAGCAAAATACACAGTAAATAAAACCCTCAAAGCAATAAAAGGGAAATATTTCAGTAGAGAGTGACAAAGGATATGGAGAATCAATTAACAGAAGAAAATTTTAAGACCAATAAATATATAAAAAGTTGCAAATTCTTGCTGATTATTAGAGGTTGTGAAACTTAAAAGGAAATGGGACGATATTTCATAAAAAGTAGATTGCTAAAACTTAAAAGCTCTAACCATATGATATTTTGGCAATAATATCAGAACATAAGAACTTTCAAACACTGCTGGTCTTAGAATACATTGGTGCAGCTACTTTGTTTTTGTTTCATTTTGTTTTTACATTTTGATTTTTTTTTTTAAGTAGTGAGTTGCGTAAGGGGGTTAAATGCTTTATAGAGAAGGAAAAAACTGCTAGAACCAACTTATTCATTATCATCTTCTTCATCTTCCTTGTCTTCCTCCTCTTCGTTCTTTTTCTTGCGTTTTTAAGCCTTTACAACTCCCTTTTTTGCCACATCAGGCTTTCCTTTAGCTTGATATGCAACAATATCCTTTTCATATTTTTCCTTCAGCTTGGCAGCCTTCTTTTCATAAGGCTGCTTGCCATCTGCAGCAGTGTTATTCCACATCTCTCCCAATTTCTTTGCAATGTCACCAATGGATAGGCCAGGATGTTCTCTGATTTTTGGGTGATATTTAGCACAAAAAAAAAAAAAAAAAAAAAGGCTGAAGGAGGCCTCCAATGCACTGGGATCCTTGAACAATTTTTTTTGTTTCCCCTTTATGGGGGATATGTTTTCTCGTTCTCTTTCTCTTCTTGTCCACCTTTGCCATGTCTTCAAATTTTCCTTTTTCTTTGCAGACATAGTCTTCTACCTCTCTGAGCACTTCTTAGAAAACTGAGAAGTTGACTGAAGCATCTGGGTGCTTCTTCTTGTTCTCCTCTCAGCAAGTTTGCACAAAGAATGCACATGATGACATTTTGCTTCTTGGCTTCTTCAGATCTCCTCTGGCCATGTTTAATTGTTTTCCTCAGTGAGGCACAGAGTCGATCAGTGTCTGTCTGGCTCTCATTTGCCCCAGTGCTATCATTATGGAGCTCAATGTACTGCAATGGCTGTGTCTGGTACATCTACTTTGGAGAGTACTTTAATAAGGTTTATGGACTTGAAAATGTGTATATACTACAAGATAGCAATTCTACCTTTAAGTTACGTATTGTGGTTGAGCTCTCAAATGAAAAGGCATTTTCAAAACTGTCAGTGCAGCCTTGCTGTATTAGCAAAACTTGGAAGCAACATAATTGTTCAAGAATAAGGAAATGAATAAATTAAACAGAATTTAATAAACACTAAAAATTTTTAAAAATGGACTGGAAGGGTAGATGTCAGCATCTGTGATTCTTCTAGTGGGGTAAGGAATGGTATCTCTAACACCTATTTGTGTCTTTATTTATTTGTATCTGCTACATTTTATTTTGTAAATATCTGAAGCAAATATTGCCAAATATTGGGGTGCCTGGATGGCTCAGTTGGTTAAGTGTCTGCCTTCGGCTCAGGTCATGATCCTGGGGTCCTGGAATTGACCCCTGCATCGGGCTCCCTTCTTGGTGGGGAGCCTCCTTCTTCCTCTCCCTCTGCCACTCCCCCTGCTTATGCTTGCGCTCTCTGTCAAAGAAATTTAAAAAAATAAAAATAAAAAATTTCAGATATTGCCAAATATCAACATTTGTTAAATTGGGGGGAAGGGTGCTTTGTGTTTTGTTATACCCTTGAACAGCAGTTTTGAAGTATGTGGGTCCACCTTTATGAAGATTTTTTCAATAAATATAGTATAGCACTGTATGTGTGTATTTTCTCTTCTTTATGATTTTCTTTTTTTTTTTTTTAAAGATTTTATTTATTTATGTGACAGAGAGACAGCCAGCGAGAGAGGGAACACAGCAGGGGAGAGGGAGAGGAAGAAGCAGGCTCCCAGCCGAGGAGCCCGATGTGGGACTTGATCCCAGAACGCCAGGATCACGCCCTGGGCCGAAGGCAGACGCTTAACGACTGCGCTACCCAGGCGCCCCCTTCTTTATGATTTTCTTAATAACATTTTCTTTTTTCTAGCTTACTTTATTGTAAGAATACAGTGTTTAAAATATATAACATGCAAAATATGTGTTAATCAACTATTTATGTTATCAGTAAGGTTTCTGGTCAAGAGTAGGCTAAAGTAGTTACTTTTGGGGAAGTCAAAAGTATACGTGATTTTTGACTGTGCAGGAGTTTGTACTCTTAACCAAGTTCCAAGGGTCAACTGTATTATCATCTGTACTTTTCTATATGTTTGAAATACTTCATAGTTAAAACTAACATATTTATTTAAGTGAAGGCAATTGTAAACATAAAACTAAATATAGTTAAGGTGTTTACCTATTCCTTATTTTGACCCATTGCATATCTTCCTCATCTTCCTCCTCTATCTTGTTGTATTTTTCCCTCTCTTCCTCTATGATCCTCTGTTTTGTTTCTTAAATTCCACATATGAGTGAGATCATATGATAATTGTCTTTCTCTGATTGACTTGTTTTGCTTAACATAATACCCTCTAGTTCCATCCACATTGTTGCAAATGGCAAGATTTCAGGGTTTTTTTATGGCTGAGTAGTATTCCAGTGTGTGTGTGTGTGTGTGTGTGTGTGTACACATCTTCTTTATCCATTCATCTGTCAACGGACATCTGCGCCCCTTCCACAGTTTGGGTACTGTGGACATTCCTGCTATAAACATTGGGGTGCAGGTGCCCCTTCAGATCACTATATTTGTATCTTTAGGGTAAATACCCAGTAGTGCAATTGCTGGGTTATAGGATAGCTCTATTTTCAACTCCCTGAGGAACCTCCACACTGTTTTCCGGAATGGCTGTATCAGCTTGCATTCCCACCAACAGTGTAAGAGGGTTCCCCTTTCTCCGCATCCTCACCAACATCTGTTGTTTCGTGACTTGTTCATTTTAGCCATTCTGACCGTTGTGAGGTGGTATCTCATTGCGGTTTTGATTTGTATTTCCCTGATGCCAAGTGATGTTGAGCACGTTTTCATGTTGACCATTTGGATGTTTTCTTTGGAGAAATGTCTGTCCATGTCTTCTGCCCAGTTCTTCATTGGATTATTTATTCTTTGGGTGTTGAGTTTAATAAGTTCTTTATAGATTTTTGGATACTAGCCTTTTATCTGATAAGACATTTGCAAATATCTTCTTTGATTCTGTCAGTTGTCTTTTGGTTTTGTCAACTGTTCCTTTGCTGTGCAAAAGCTTTTTATCTAGATGAATTCTCAATAGTTCATTTTTGCCTTTGTTTCTCTTGCCTTTGGAGACACGTCTAACAAGAAGTTACTGTGGCTGAGGTCACAGAGGTTGCTGCCTGTATCCTCCTCCAGGATTTTGATGGATTCCTGTCTCACATTTAGGTCTTTCATCCAGTTTGAGTCTATTTTTGTGTATGGTATAAGAAAATGGTCTAGTTTCATTCTTCTGCATGTGGCTGTCCAATTTCTCCAACACCATTTGTTGAAGAGACTGTCTTTTTTCCATTGGATATTTGTTCCTGCTTTGTTGAAGATTAGGTGACCATAGAATTGAGGGTCCGTTTCTGGGTTCTCTATTCTGTTCCATTGATCTATGTGTCTGTTTTTGTGTCAGTACCATACTCTCTTGACGATTACAGCTTTGTAATAGAGCTTGAAGTCTGGCATTGTGAGGCCACCAGCTTTGGCTTTCTTTTTTAACCTTCCTTTGGCTATTTGGGGTCTTTTCTGGTTCCATAAAAATTTTAGGATTGTTTGTTCCAGCTCTGTGAAAAAACTTGATGGCATTTTGATAGGGATTGCATTGAATCTATAAATTGCTCTAGGTAGCATAGATATTTTAACAATATTTGTTCTTTCAATCTATGAGCATAGAATGTTTTTCCATTTCTTCATGTCTTCCTCAATTTCTTTCATGAGTGTTCTGAAGTTTTCTAAGTATAGATCCTTCTCCTCTTTGGTTGGGTTTATTCCTAGGTATCTTATGGGTTTTGGTGCAATTGTAAATGGGATCAACTCTTTAATTTCTCTTTCTTCTGTTCCATTGTTAGTGTATAGAAATGTAACTGATTTCTATTCATTGATTTTATATCCTGCCCCTTTGCTGAATTACTGTATGAGTTCTAGCAATTTTGGGGTGGAGTCTCATCCGTGAAGAGTGAGTCTGACTTCTTCTTTGCCATTTTGGATGCCTTTTATTTCTTTTTGTTGTCTGTTTGTTAAGACTAGGACTTCTAATACTATGTTGAACAACAGAGGTGAGAGTGGACATCCCTGTCATGTTCCTGACCTTAGGGAAAAAGCTCTCAGTTTGTCCCCATTGAGAATGCTATTTGCTGTGGGCTTTTCATATATGTCTTTTATGATGTTGAGATATGTTCCTTTCGTCCCTATATCTTGAGGAGTTTTAATCAAGAAAGGATGCTGTACTTTGTCAACTGCTTTTTCCGCATCTGTTGAGAGGATCATATGGTTCTTGTCCTTTCTTCATCACGTTGATTTGCAGATGTTAAAACACCCTTGCAGTCCAGGAATAAATCCCATTTGGTCATGGTGAATAATCCTTTTCATGTACTGTTGGATCCTATTGGCTAGTGTCTTGGTGAAAATTTTTGCATCCCTGTTCATCAGGGATATTGGTCTGTAATTCTCCTTTTTGGTGGGGTCTTTGTCTGGTTTTAGGATCAAGGTAATGCTGGCCACATAGAAAGAATTTGGAAGTTTTCCTTCCATTCCTATTTTTTGAAACAGCTCCAGAAGATAAATATTAGTTCTTCTTTAAACGTTTGGTAGAATTCCCCTGGGAAGCTATCCAGCCCTGGCCAATCTCCCCTTGGGAGGTTTTTGATTACTGCTTCAATTTCCTTGCTGGTTATGGGTCTGTTCAGGTTTTCTATTTCTTCCTGTTTTTTGGTAGTTTATACATTTCTAGGAATACATCTAAGAATGCGTTTCTTCCAGGTTGCCTGATTTGTTAGGTCTTATAATTGTTTGTATTTCTTTGGTGTTGGTTGTGATCTCTCCTCTTTCATTCATGATTTTATTTATTTGGGTCCCTTCTATTTTCTTTTTGATAAGTCTAGCCAGGAATGTATCAATCTTATTAATTCTTTCAAAGAACCAGCTCCTAGTTTTGTTGATCTCTTCTATTCTTTTGGTTTCTATTTGGTTCTGCAGCTTGCTGGCCCCCTGCCTGGGGAACAGTTGCTAGACCAGGCCTCAGTTCCCATTTTATGGCAACATGGAGCTGAAAGCCCACTCCTGGGCTCCCTAAATTGCAGTCGGCTTTCCAGCTCTGATGCCCAGGAACCCTGCCACACTCAGACAACCCTGTTCTTTCTGTGATCCTGGAGAGCCTGAGACCTCACTGTCTCCACCTAGGATTCCACTCCGCTTCACCACCTGAGTGCCTTTCAGGCAGGGACAGCCCTCACCAGAGCAAGCTTCTAAAAGTTCTGATTTTATACTCTGCTGCTATATCACTTTCACGTAGCCAGCTTAGGGAGGCTTCTCCCCACCCTCGTAGTTTATTTTCCTATATAATGCCTTGGATTCACTACTCTGCACCTCCTACCTTGCAAAAAGTGGTTGCTTTTCTATTTGTAGAATTGCAGCTCTTTTCTTAGATCTCCGGTTGAGTATGCAGGTATTCAGGATAGTTTGATAGCTATCTAGCTGAATTCCTGGGACCAGACAAAACTAAAGTCTCCTACTCCTTCTCCATCTTGGAAAAACTCAAAAAATGTTACATATTATAGAACATTAGAGCTATTAACATCTTGCTATCAAATTTAATTGAATTATTTTTTAAGTTGCAATTTTTATTGAGAGAATAGTAAGCAGTGGTTTGTTTTATTTCAATTTTTATGAAACAACTATGTGTATAGGGTTGAAAAAACTAACCTTGAATAGAATTTGAGGACTTTGAAAAGAAGAAAAAAAATCTTTTTCTGCATTTATAGGTGTACACAATTCAGAAATCCTGTTTCATCTGTAAGGGTTAGGTTTACAAAATTCTCATGGTAGGAATTTCCTAAAGTTTTATTTTTTGATTATGAGACTTAAATACAAGACAGGAAGAACCACAGTTAGAGAGTAGATGTGTCAAAGCTTATATATGCATATGCATGTGTTCATGTATTTATGCATATAAATATATATGTATAATTTAAATGATACTAAAATATAAAATACAGGCACACTAGATAACAAGAATATTAATGATATTATTCATAGTTTCTTTGAGTAATAACAGCAAATATCTAATTGGTTCTCCTTTATTTTTGATTAGAAAAGGGAGGGAGTTGGCCTCTCCTACTCAAATCATGGTTCTTTACTCATCATTCAAGTTCAAGTTTGAATTTAGTTGTGCATTTGTGGTTTTGATGGCTAAGCATGGCTAATTGTCTCTGTTCAGTGGTTTAGAATCCTTCAGAAGACATTTTCTGCAAGTAACTTTTGGTTGTAGAAAGTATGATCTTTTAGGGAAGGTTGTGTTGGATTGCTTTTAGATTATGCCAAAATGCTAAAGTTGGATGTTTTTAGAGTAATTTGTCCATCATTATTCCCCTAAAGCAGCAACAGAAGGGAGAATAAAAGCAAGAGAGATTTGTGCCTTTTCAGAGACAGCGCTATGGTTCTTGATCATCTGATTGATGCTAGTTACAGAAGTGGCCCATCAGTGCCCACATATTAGACCTGGAATTGTCATGGTTGCTGAAAATATTTAGAGAGGGAAATTCTCTAAACTTATGTAAAGGAACATAATGTTAAAGGAACTTGTGGTCAGGGAGGGAGAAATCTAAAGATACCTGACTGCATTAAACCACAGAATTAAAGAATACTATGTTATCAAAGTTAAAGAAACCTTAGAAGTTTTCTAGTTTAACCTTTTCATTTTTCATCTATTGTAGAGATTTTTAAAGCTGTGTCTAAAGGCACCATTGGCTCAATTCTTTTCTAATTTATTTTGACAGTCATAACAGTCAAACCAATTGTGTGTAAAAAAGATACAGAGACAATTTCAATGGGGTATTAACCTCTTGATACATTATTTTAAATATCAGTCATAAAAAAGCCAACGTTTAGAAGCCCAGCTTATGGCTTATGTCATCTTGCATATTTTAAATGCACCATAGTTGAAATTTAATGCCAAATTGTCTAGATATCACATACTGCCAAATATGCCTTAAATAGACAAGGCCTACGCTATTTATAACCTACAGAACACCATGAAAAACCTTATTTTTCTAAGTGTAAAGTGTGGAAGCTAGGGTGAAAAAGAGAGTTTCACTTGATTTATATGCTTTAAAATATTAAAAATAAAGAACCCCAAACCAAGACCTGGCTTCCAACATTTGATGAGTACTTATTTGACTGCATAAACTATCTATCTGCATGAACTGCCTCATTCTGGTTAAAACATTTTTTCAAAGTGTTCTCAAAAATTGTCTTCCAAGTAGGTCTGAGTAGTTCACAAGGAGGTGAAATTCACCATGATAAATTTTTAAAAGTCCATGCAGTTTTTCTGGAGAAAAATGGAGAGAGCCTCTGGAGGATGTATATATGAGGTAAAATAGGACTTATAGGAAGAACAGAAATCCTTTCAGCCTTTAAGATCATTATGCACTTTTTTTCTGGCAGAGATCAAGGTGGAATTTAACATCCAAGAATTTTATTAGGGGAGATGGCTATGAAAGGAAGGAAATAAGAGAGGGTGTTGGAAAAGGCCAAGAGAATCATTAGATCACGAGGCAAACCTGACTTTGAGTGAAAGAGAGCAAAAAGGTTGGCAGAAGCATCCTAGCCCACTGTGCAGTCTGAGGAAGGTTCATCAAGGCCTTGAGCCCAAATTAAATTATAAAGGAGTCTTATACCTCCCAGGAACCGGAACTTATCTGCCTGAGTAGTCCTGCTGCACATGAGGAGGTACAGCCATGGGGCAAAGGCTTAGAAGGATCTCATAGAATAGTAGTTGAAGCCCTGGATCAATTTCACTAATAGGATGTCTGCATCATGAATTCTCATGGCTGCTACATCAAACCAAAATTATGGGCAAAATGATCAAACAGACCATTTAATCTGTATTCTCTCCACCTTTCTTTCTTCACCACATCTCTTTTTCCATTATAGAGTGTTGCTTCTTCCCTACTCCTCCTAGGCATTCAATTAAAACCTTTGAAATATCTTCTACTCCTGGAAAACGGTTTGTTCCTAGAAAAGATCTGATATTCACAGTAGGGCAAAATTCCATGTTCTTTAAATATTTTGTTTTTTCATCCCCTAAAAGAATAAAAAAATGATGCAGTGACTCACAAATTCTTGGTTTGGAGTGCCTTATTAAAGCTCATAAATCAAGTGAAACTCTCTCATCCTAGCTTCTACACTTTATACTTAGGAAAATGAGGTTTTTCGTGGTGTTTTGTAGGTTATAAATAGCATAGTTCTTGTCTATTTAAGGCATATTTGGCAGTATGTGATACCTAGACAATTTCGTATTTAAATTCCACGTATGGTGCATTTAAAATATGCAGGATAGGAGAGTGTCCTAAATGGCAATGTGGGAAAATCTTGAACTCATCTCTTCTACTTATATACCAAATCTATATCTATTTATAGAGCAGTTCCTTCTGAAGAACTGAGGGCTGACTGAATAGCTTCTGCACAACGAAAGAGAGGGAGGCCACATAGAGAATGGCAAAAGAGATAGAAACAGGGTAACAAAGGGAATCTCTACACCCAATGCTGCAAACTGCAATGGGGAGGGATGTTACTGAGGGACTGTGAGATTTATCATCCTTGGGGCACAGAAAAAAAAACCCCACAGTTTAAGAGAGCAACTAGAATGCATATAAAGGCTCTAGGCTTAGAACTCTGCCAAATGGCAGGGGAACTGCTGGAACTCTCTCCAGGTTAATGGGGGTAGTGAGTATGTTGGTTTGTGTTTCCATACTTGATGGAAAGTTGGTTTGTGTTTCCACACTTGATTCCCACTGAGGTGGCCTCAGTGCAGAACACACTGGGACACCCCTGGTGAGCACTCGCCACAGGTCCAGCCAACATGTCAAGGTGATACAGGGTTCTTTGTGCCTCCAGGTCCATACCACTTTGGCTCCAAATGACTCACCAGATATCCCTGCATGGAGCTTCGCATACCCTCTTGCCCACTTGCCTTGGCTCTAGCTGCCTGCCAGGGTATCCCTGTGTGGAGCACCCTGAGACACCCTGACTTGCACCCACTTCAGCTTCAGCTGTTTTGCCAGGGTGGGTGCCCTGTGTGGAGAGCCCTAGGACCGCCCTGGCTTGTGCCCATTTCAGTTCCAGCCATCTTACCGGGCAGCTCCAGCATGGAGTGCTCTGGAATCCCCAGCCTATGCCAGCCACACCTCCAGCCAGTCAGACAAAGTCACAGGCACACAGTCTACACAGGGGATGAACATACATGAGACCATTCCTTCAAGTTTAGGAGAAATAGCTGATCCACCTGATTTATAGAAACAAACACAGAAAGTCAAGCAAAATGAGACAGGAGAATATGCTCCAAACAAAAGAACAAGACAAAACCTCAGTAAAAGAATTAAACGAAACAGAGCTAATCATTCTGTCTGATAAAGAGTTTAAAGTAATGGTTATAAAGATGCTCACTGGACTGAAGAGAAGAATGGATGAACTCAATGAGAACTTCAGCAAAGAGATAGAAAATATAAAAAGAATCAATCAGAGTTGAAGGATACAATAACTAAAATTAAAAATATACTAGAGGGAATCAACAGTAGATTAGAGGATACAGAAGAATGGATCAATGTACTGAAGCTGAAGAGATGGAAAAATACATTCCATGAAAATGGAAGAGGAAAAAAAAGGCAAGGTAGCAACACTTTTGTCAAACAAAATTGACTTTATTATTTATTTATTTGTTTGTTTGTTCATTTACTTATCCAAGATTTTATTTAAATTCAAGTTAGTTAACATATAGAGTAGTATTGGTTTCAGGTTACATGTATGATGAATCACTTACATGTAACACCTAGTGCTCATCACAATGAGTGCCCTCCTTAATGCCCATCACCCATTTAACCCATCCCCCTACCCACCTCCCCTCCATCCACCCTCAGTTTGTTCTCTGTAGTTGAGAGTCTCTTATGGTTTGCCTCCCTCTCTGTTTTTATCTTATTTTACTTTTCCTTCCTATATATATAATATATACCACATCTTCGTTATCCCTTCATCCATTGATGGGCATGTGGGCTCTCCATAATTTCATAATTTGGCTATTGTTAATAGTGCGGCTATAAGCATTGGAGTGCATGTGCTCCTTTGAAACAGTATTTTTGTATCCTTTGGATAAGTACCTAAGAGTGCAATTGCCGGATCACAGGGTAGTTCTATTTTAAACTCTTTGAGGAACCTCCATACTGTTTTCCAGAGTGGCTGTACCAGCTTGCATTCCCACCACAGTATAAGAGGCCTCCTCTTCTCTGCATCCTCACCAACATCTGTTGTTTCCTGAGTTGTTAATTTTATCCATTCTGACAGATGTGAGGTGGCATCTCATTGTGGTTTTGATTTGTATTTCCCTGATGATGAGTGATGTTGAGCATTTTTTCATGTGTCTGTTAGCCATTTGTATGTCTTTTTAGGAGAAATGTCTGCTCATGTCTTCTGGTCATTTCTTAACTGGATTATTTATTTTGGGGGTGTTGAATTTGATAAGTTCTTTATAGATTTTGGATACTAGCCCTTTATCCAATATGTCATTTGCAAATATCTTCTCCAATTCTGTAGGTTGGCTTTTAGTTTTGTTGATTATTTCCTTTGCTGTGCAGAAGATTTTTATCTTGATGAAGTCCCAATAGTTCATTTTTGCTTTTGTTTACCTTACCTCCAGAGACATGTCTAGTAAGAAGTTGCTATGGCTGTTGTCAAAGAGGTTGCTGCCTGTATTCTCCTCAGGGATTTTTATGGTTTCCTGTCTTACATTTAGGTCTTTCATCCATGTTGAATTTTTGTGTGTGTTTGTGTGTGTATGGTGTAAGAAAGTGGTCCAGTTTCATTCTTCTGCATATGGCTGTCTAGTTTTCCCAACATCATTTGTTGAAGAGACCATCTTTTTTCCACTGGAAATTCTTTCCTGCTTTGCTGAAGATTAGTTGAACAAATAGTTGTGAGTCCATTTCTAGGTTCTCTATTCTGTTCAAACAAAATAGACTTTAAAACAAAGACTGTAACAAGAAACAAGGGCATTTCATAATGATAGAGGGATCAATCCAACAAGAGGATATAGCAATGGTAAATATCTATGCATCCAACATCAAAGCACCTAGATACATAAAAAAATATTAACAGACATAAAGGGAGAAATTGACAGTAATACAATAATATTAGGGGACTTTAACTCTTTACACCGATGGATGGATCATCCAGGCAGACAATTAATAAGGAAACAGTGTCATTGGATGGCACATTATACCAGATGGACTTAACAGATGTATGCAGAATATTCCTTCCAAACACAACACAACTCAACACATTCTTTTCAAGTGCACATGGAATAGTCTTGCAATCACATATTAGGTCACAAAACAAGTCTCAATAATTTTAAGAAGATTGAGATCATATCAAGCATCATTTCCAACCATGGTATGAAACTAAAAAAATCAGTCATAAGAAAAAAATTAGAAAAAACTCAAACACAGGGAGGCTAAATAACATGTTACTAAACAATAGTAAGTCAATGAAGAAATCAAAGAGGAAATTAAAAAACATACATGGAAACAAATGAAAATGAAAACACAATGGTCCAAAATCTCGTAGATGCAGTGAAAGCATTTCTAAGAGGGGAATTTATAGTGATACAGGCCTACCTCAAGAAACAACAAAATTTCAAATAAACAATCTAAACTTACACCTAAGGGAACTAGACAAGGAAGAAAAAGTAGAAGTAAGGAAATAATAAAGATCAGAGTGGAAATACATGAAATAGAGACTAAAAAAAGAACAGTAGAACAATTCAATAAAACCAAGAGATGGCTCTTTGAAAATATCAACTAAATTGATAAACCTTTAGCTTGACTCATGAAGAAAAAAAAGAGAGAGGATCCAAATAAATAAAATCAGAAATGAAAGAGGAGAAGAGAACTAACAATCAGCACCACAGAAATACAAATGAGTATAAGAGAGTAACTACCAAAAATTATATGCCAACAAATTGGACAATCTAGAAGAAATGGATAAATTTATAGAAACATGAAATCTTTTATTTTATTTTTAAAGATTTTTATTTATTTATTTGACAGAGATAGAGACAGCCAGTGAGAGAGGGAACACAAGCAGGGGGAGTGGGAGAGGAAGAAGCAGGCTCACAGCGGAGGAGCCTGATGTGGGGCTCGATCCCACAACGCCGGGATCACGCCCTGAGCTGAAGGCAGACGCTTAACCGCTGTGCCACCCAGGCACCCCAGAAGCATGAAATCTTTTAAAACAGAATTAGGAAGAAATAGAAAATCTGAAGAGCTTATTTATTAGTAATGAAATTGAATTGGTAATCAAAAAACTCCCAACCAGATGGATTCACTGGTGAATTCTACCAAACATTAATATTTACTTTCCTGGGGCACCTGGGTGGCTCAGTCGTTAAGCATCTGCCTTCAGCTCAGGGCATGATCCCAGAGTTCTAGGATTGAGCCCCACATCAGACTCCCTGCTCCGCTGGGAGCCTGCTTCTTCTCCCACTCCCCCTGCTTGTGTTCCCTCTCTCGCTGGCTGTCTCTCTCTCTCTGTCAAATAAATAAATAAATAAAATCTTTAAAAAAAAATCTACTTTCCTCAAACTATTCCAAAAAGTAGAAGAGAAAGCTTCCAAACATATTCTACAAGGCCAGCATAACCCTGATACCCAAACCAGCCAAGACACTACAAGAAAAGTAAAGCACAGGCCAACATCCCTGACAAATATAGATGCAAAAATCCTTAACAAAATGTTAACAAACTGCATTCAACAATACATTAAAAGGATCATTCACCACGATCAGGTGGGGTTTATTCCAGGGATACAAGGATGGTTCAATATTTGCAAATCAATCAATGTGATACACCACATTAACAGAATGAAGGATAAAAATGCCACGATCATCTTAATAGATACAGAGAAACCATTGACAAAATTCAACATGTGTTCATGATAAAAATAATGTTGGTTTAGTGGGAACATACTTCAACATAAGAAAGGCCATCTATGACAAATTCACAGCTAGCGTCATAGTCACTGGTGAAAAACTGAGAGCTTTCACAAGAATATCCACTCTTAACACTTTTATTCAACATAGTATTGGACATCCTAGCTTTAGCAATTAGGAAAGAAAAATAAAATAATACATTCAAAAAGTATATGAATTAGGAAGGAAGAAGAAAACTGTTGCTATTTGCAGATGATGTCATACTGCATTTGCAGATGATGTCATACTGCATTTGCAGATGGTGTATATAGAAAAGTGAAAGACTCTACCAAAAAAACTATTAGAAGTAAAAAATGAATTCAGTAAATTTGTAAATACAAAATTAATACACAGAAATTTGTTGTTTCTATACAGTAATAATAAAATAGCTGAGAAATTAAGAAAACAATTCTCAACATTTACAATTACACTGAAAATAAAAAAAACTAGGAATAAATTTAACTAAGGAGATAAAAGATTTGTACTCTGAAAACCATAAAACTTTGATGAAAGGTTAAGGATGACACAAATGTTAAGATATATCATGCTCATGGATTGGAAGGTTTAGTTTTATTACTCAGCCATCCAAAAGAATGAAATCTTGCCATTTGTAATGACATGGATGGAACTAGAGGGTATGATGCCAAGCAAAATAAGTCAGTCAGAGAAAGACAAATACCATATGATTTCACTCATATGTGGAGTTTAAGAAACAAAATAGATGAACATAGGGGAAGGGAAAGAAAAATTAAATAAGATGAAAACAGAAAGGGAGGCAAAACATAAAAGATTCTTAACTATAGAGAACAAATTGAGGGTGGATGAAAGGGAGGGGAGGGAGTAATTTTGTACTGGGCATTAAGGAGGGCACTTGATGTAATGAGCACTGGGTATTATATGAAACTATTGAATCACTAAATTCTACCTCTGAAACTAATAATACACTAGATGTTAACTAAGTTGAATTTAAATAAAAAATTAAAAAAATATATCCATACTACTCAAAACAATCTAAAGCTGCAATGCAATCCCTGTCAAAATACAATAGTATTTTTTACAGAACTGGAACAAACAATCTAAAATTTGTATGGAACCATAAAAAACATGGATAACCAAAGCAAACTTGAGAAAGAAGAACAAAGCTAAAATTACACAATTGCAGAACTATAGTAACAAAACTGTATGTTTTTGGCACAAAAATAGACATATAGATTGATGGAACAGAATAGAGAACCTAGAAATAAACCCACACTTATATGGTCAATTAATCTACAACAAAGACAAGAGTGTACAATGGGGAAAAGAGAGTCCCTTCAATAAATGGTGCTGGGAAAACTGGACAACAACATGTAAAAGGATGAAACTGGACCACTTTCTGACACCATGCACAAAAATAAACTCAAAATGGATTAAAGATCTACATGTGAGACCTGAAACAACAAAACTCCTAGAAGAAAACATAGGCAAGTAATTTTTGGACATTGGCCTTAGCAACATTTTTCTAGATATGTCTCATCAGGCAAGGAAAACAAAAGCAAAAATAAACTATCAGGACTACACCAAAATAAAAAGCTTTTGCACATGGAAGGAAACCATCAGCAAAATGAAAAGGCAACCTACCAAATGGGAGAAGATATCTGTAAATGATATATATGATAAGGAGTTAATATTCAAATCTATAAAGAACTTACACAACTTGACACCAAAACAAATAATCCTGATTAAAAATAGGCAGATTATCTGAATAAACATTTTTTTCAAAGAAAATATACAGATGGCTAACAGACCTATAAAAAGATGCTGAAAATCACTAATTATCAGGGAAATGATAATTAAAACCACAAGGAGATATCACTTTACATCTGTCAGAATGACTACTATCGAAAAGACAAGCGATAAGAAGTGTTGACAAGGCTGTGGAGCAAAAGGAGCCCTTGTGCACTTTTGGGGGAAATATATATTGGTATAGGCACTGTGCAAAACAGTATGGAGTTTCCTCAAAAAATTAAAAATAGCAATACCATATGGCATAGTATTTACACAAAGAAAATAAAGACACTAATTCAAAAAGATATATGCATCCATATGTTTATTGCAGCATTATTTGCAATGGCCAACATTAGAAACAACTTTAACATCTATCAGTAGATGAATGGATAATGAATGGATAAAGAATATGTGAGATATATATATATATATATATATATATTCCATCTATCTATCTATCTATCTATCTATCTATCTATCTATCTATCTATCTATCTATCTATCTGCAATGTAATCCCTGTCAAAATACAATAGTTTTTTTTTTACAGAACTGGAACAAATAATCTCAAATTTGTATGGAACCATAAAGGAATGTAGATAACCAAAGCAATCTTTTTTTTAAAAAAGATTTTATTATTTATTTGACAGAGAGAGAGACAGCCAGCGAGAGAGGGAACACAAGCAGGGGGAGTGGGAGGGGAAGAAGCAGGCTCCCAGTGGAGCAGGGAGTCTGATGCAGGGCTCGATCCCAGAACTCTGGGATCATGCCCTGAGCTGAAGGCAGACGCTTAACAACTGAGCCACCCAGGGGCCCCTAACCAAAGCAATCTTGAGAAAGAAGAAAAAGCTGGAATTTCATATCTATCTATCTATATATGTATATATACACATACACACACCCACACACACCACACTGGAATATTACTCAGACATAAAAAAGAATGAGATCTTGCCATTTGCCATTTTTGACAATGTGGATGGACCGAGAGTTATTATGCTAAGTGAAATAAGTCAGAGAAAGACAATTACCATATGATTTTACTTATATGTGGAAACTAACAAAATGAATGAACAAATAGATAAATAAAAAGCCAAAACAGACCCATAAATACAGGGAAAAAAACTGGTGAAAAAATGGTAAAATAGGTGAACCGAGAGGGATATACAATCTCCATTTACAGAATGAATAAGTCATGAGGATGAAAGGTATAGCATAGGGGACATAGTCAATGGTTGTGATGGTGTTGTATGGTAACAGATGGTAGCTATACTTGTGAGCATAGCATAACAGAGTTGTCAAATCACTATGTTGTACACTGAAACTAATGTAACATTGTGTGTGAGCTATGCTACAATAAAAAATATGCAAGATAACATAATTTTTTCAAAATTATGTATACATTCACAAATTTTGATTAAGACATTTATCAATTTTCTCCTGAAATGCCTCTTGGTATCATGGTGGCAACACTCCTAAGATTTCATAATGAGGCACAGTTTTATTGCTCACTATACAGACATAACTTGGAGATATTACGAGTTTGGTTCCAGAGTACTGCAATAAAGTGAATATGGCAATGAAGCACGTCAAATGAATTTTTTGACTTCCCAGTGCATATAAAATTATATTTACACTATATTGTAGTCTTTTAAGTGTGCAATGGTATTACGTCTAAAAAATGTACATACTTTAATTAAAGAATACTTTGTTGCTAAAAAATGCTAACCATCATCTGAGCTTTCAGTGAGTCATCCGTTATCTTTTGCTGGTGAAAAGTCTAGCCAGTCAGGGTCGTGGTTGCTGAAGGTTGAGGTGGATGTGGCAATTTCCTAAGATAAGACAACAGTAAAGTTTGCCACATTGATTGACTCTTATTTTCATGAATCAATTCTCTGTAGCATGTGATGCTGTTTGACAGTATTTTATCCACAGTAGAACATATTTCAAATCGAAGTCAACCTCTCAAACCCTGACACTGCTTTATCAATGAAATTTATGTAATATTCTAAATCCTTTGATGTCATTTCAACAATCTTCATAGCATCTTCCCTGGGAGTAGATTCCATCTCAAAAAACTACTTACTTTGCTCTTCCATAAAAAGCAATTCCTCATCCTTTCAAGTTTTATCATGAGACTGAAGTAATTCAGTCACATCTTCAGGCTCCAGGTCTAATTCAAGTTCTCTTGCTATTTCTACCACATCTGCAGTTACTCCACTGAAGTCTTGAATGCTTCAAAGTCATCCATGAGGGTTGGAATGAACTTCTTTCAAACTCCTGTTCATGTTGATACTTTGACCTTCCCATGAATCATGAATGTTCTTAGTGGCATCTAGAATGGTTGATTCTTTCCAGAAGGTTTTCACTTGACTTTGCCCGAATCCATCAGAGGAATCACTATCCATTCTCAAATTGTAAGACTTGAGATCAGGATTACTCTTTATCCATGTGCTGCAGAATGGATATTGTATTTGCAGTCAAGAAAACAAGATTAATCTGTTATCATTCTCTATCAGAGCACTTAGGTGACCTGGTGCATTGTCAAGGGGCAATATTTTGAAAAAAAATTTTTTTCTGAGCAGTAGGTCTCAACAGTGGGTTTTAAATATTCAGGAAACTGTGTTGTAACCAGATGTGCTGTCATCCAGGGTTTGTTGTTCTATTTCTAGAGTATGGGGGGAGTAGATCACTCTTAAGGGCCCCCTAGGATTTTTGGAATAATAAATGAGTATTAGCATCAACTTCAAATTACCAGCTGCATTAATCCCTGACAAGAGAGTAAGCCTGTTCTTTGAAGGTTTGAGGCCAGGCATTGACTTCTCCTCTCTAGTTATGATAGTCCTAGATAGCATTTTCTTCCTTCTTTTCACCTACATTGAAAATCTGTTTAGTGTAGCCACCTTCATTCATTATCTTGGCTAGGTCTTCTCGCTAAGTTGTTGCAGCTTCCACACCAGCACTTTCTGCTTCTTCATCTTGCACTTTTTAAATTATAATTATTTATATTATTCTTTCCTCAAACCTCATGGACCTGGCTTCAAACTTTTCTTGTGCAGCTTCCTCACCTCTCTCAGCCTCCATGGAATTGAAGAGACTTAGGGCCTTGCTCTGGATTGGGCTTTGGTGGAAGGGAATGTTGTGGCTGGTTCGATCTGTTATCCAGAGCAATAAATTTTTCTCCGTGTCAGCAATAAGGCTGTTTTGTTTTCTTTCATTTGTGTGTTTACTGGAGAAGCACTTTCAATTTCCTTCAAGAACTTTTGCTTTGCATTCACAACTTGGCTGTATGGTACAAAAGGCTTAGCTTTTATCCTATCTTGGTTTTCTAATGCCTTTCTTAGTTAGCTTTAATCATTTCTAGTTTTGATTTAAAGTGAGAGACATGGGACTCTTTCTTTTCACTTGAACACTTAGAGGCCATTGTAGGGTTATTAACTGGCCTGATTTTAATGTTGTTGTTACTTAGGTAATAGGGAGGCCTGAGGAGAGGGAGAGAGACAGGGGAATGGCCAGTCAGTGCAGCAGTTAGAATACATACGTTTACGGATTAAGTTTGCCTTCTTACGTGGCGTGGTTCATGGCACCCTAAAACACTGACAATAATAACTAAGATCACAAGTTAGTGAAGATCATAAGCGCAGATAACCATAACAAACATAATAGTGAAAAAGTTTGAAATATTGTGAGCATTACCAAAATGTGATATATATACACGAAGTGAACAAACACTCCTAGAAAAATGGTGCCAATAGACTTGCTTGTGGCAGGTTTGCCACAAACCTTCCAATTTGTAAAAAGCACAATATCAGCGAAGTTCAAAAAAGTGAAGTACAATATAATAAGGTATTGCTCTATTATACCGCAGAGATCCAAAGAAGAAAGTGCTACCTAGCCAGCAACCCAACTGTTAGGGTATATAATGGCACCATAAAGGTTTGTTGGGTATTAATTAACACAGAACTTAATGTATTGCTTCCTCTCAGAGAATATTCTCTCAGTTCTTAAGACCTACTGATATCACAAGAAGTTTATTTGCTGCAAATTGGCTGCACCGAAACACACTTAGACTTATTTCCACCCCCACTTCCCCCAACAAAGACTGTTACACTTTGCTCTAGTTGATTTTGTTATTTTGTTTGCCTGTCCTTAACTGTGATCCAGGGAAAAGTGGATGGTTTTCAACGTGCTGAAAGCATTCCTCATTTTCTCCAGGTGAGTATCCACCTGTAGCTTCCTAGTGGAACAGTAATGGAGTTTGCCAGTGATGGTCATTGTTGACCATGGTAGAAACCTGAAATTGCAGGATTGGTGAAATTAAAATAAGGAGAAACAGAATACGAACTGTTTTTCTTCAGACATCATTATTTGAATCTTCATCAAGAGTTCCTTGTTCTCTCCTATATTGGTTATGGTTTATTAGATGGTTTATTCAGTCATTTTGTTTTCATCTGTAGCTCAAGGACATCTTGGCATTTCCTTCTATTTTCCACTAATGCTGCATGTTGCTATTACTAAGTTTACAATCTAAACTTTTTTTTGGGAAAATGATCTGATTTTTCAATAGAGTAGGATTCAGTGCCACTAATATACTTTAAAATAACATTTTAAAATTGCCTTTTGCCCCCTACTTAGACATTTAGTTGCTTTTCCAACATATAATTTTTTATGGATAAGATTTCCATTTAACACCATGATTTTGATTAAATTACTTTCTTAAAATCACATCACTCCGATAGTCTACTTAGTTTTCTAGTTCCCATATGCTCCACTATTGCCGAAGCAACTTCATCTATATAATGTGACTGAAGAGTCAGCCTTCATTCACAGCACAGCACAATCTGTTAAAGTGGTAAATATTACCCATTTCTATTATTAGAGCTGAAATGAAATTTTCTCTTGCTGCATTTTCAAGATGTGACATAATTAGATAGCAAGCAAGCATAGAAAAGTCAGAAATAGTGGAAGCTAATGGTTGTCATCAGTACCAGGGAAGCTTGAATTCAGTCTGCCTTGCCTGGCTCCTGACTCGTTCACACAACGCCCCCAGGCCATCTCATTCTCTGTTTGAATTATAGGGCGCTATGTGAGCTTTGCAGGTACTGGGTTAAGGAAGCGTGAAGCAAGGTTTCCAATACTATATTGGTTTCAGACTGAATGAGAACAGGGAAATTCTCGCTTGATGTTTCAATTCTTTTCAGGTTCTTTCAGACACACCTTTCCAGCTATGAGAAGTAGCTGAGTAGTTCTTCACTTTACCTAGAGAGGCTTCTGAGTTCTCCTTTCTTTACTACAAATCGGAATTGTAAACAAACAAATAACCATCCTTGTTGCAGAATTGTTATTGTAATTAGTGCAGTATACAATTCCTGGCAGAAATGAGGGTGGAATGGGGGAATGGGAGTGTGTGTGTGTATATGTGTGTGTGTGTGTGTGTGTGTGTGTGTAGACCTCACAAAAGTAGTTGAGGAAGGAACTAGGCTAACTGTAGAAAACCTCAAATAAATCATTTTTTTAAACAAAGAGTTATAAGAGCTTTATAGTTAAAAATCAAACTCATTCTGGGCCTATCAGTTTATTAAGGGAAAACTTTTATATTTTCAACAGGACTATTAACATTGTAGTGTACCAGTTAATGCTTACATTGAATGCATCAGTGGAATTCAACTCAGGTCCCTCTACCTGTATTAATCACTGTTGTGCATTAATCACTGATTCTGCACGGTCTGACTTATCTCATTGCTTAAATAGTTTCGTAGTCCTTATGTTATTATTAACTCATAGTATATTGAGAATTCTAGGCAAAGTTAATAGGGTAGCATGACTTGATTTTTTTTTTTTTTTATTCGAGAGAGAGAACACAGGCTGGAAAGAGGGGCAGAGGGAGAGGGAGAAGCAGACTTCCAACTGAGCAGTGAACCTGATGTGGGGCTCAATCCCAGGATCCTAGGATCATGACCTGAGGTGAAGACAGACGCTTAACCGACTGAACCACCCAAGCGCCCCTTGATTTGTTTTAGTAAACATTGGATAAAATTGCTAGTTTCACTAGAGTGGTCCAATTTGCAATTCCCCATGAAAATCTTCCTTTTGACTCATGTACTTTAGAGTTAGGAGAGATGCAAACTTCTTGTCTTCCTTATAAGCCGTAAGTGGGTAGTGAAAAGAGGACTGGATGGACTATCATGAACCATCCCTTCTCATACAGCTTTGCCCATAATGAACTTTCTGACCTCAAGTGGAGTACTTAACCTCTCAGTAACCTGTTTTTTTTTATATGTACAATTAAAGATGATGGAATTTATGATCTTTCTTTATGATTTAGGTATGCTGGAAAATCCATAAGATCTGAACAAGATACACTAGTGGGTTTTCTGTATGTTTGGCATTGTTCATTGACTTACTTTGTGAATAAATAACAAGGACACTAAAGATTTGTCATATCATATCTTTGTCGATGCTCAACAAACTGTGTTGAAATTATGTCTCTTCTGGTGGGAAGAGGAATGACTGAATCAGTGATTTCCTTATTTGTTGAGATATTCCCAGCATGCTGGCCACACATGACAGTAACCTTTTCAGATTGTCTCTGTCTCTCTTGGTGACAAAGTGCTTTCATTTCACAGGTAGTTCACAGGTATCTCAGAGACTCTGGAGCAACCATTAAAAAAAAGACTTGAGGACTCTTTTCTAGATCTGATGTAGAAAGGTACATATCCCCAGCTCTTTTCCAGAGTTTAGGGCAATGACCAACTCAAATATTTTACGTTTGGCTATAAGAACTCACCTATAAAAGTATACACTAGCATCTGAGAATGCTGGTGTTCTTGCTAAGTAAATGATTCCCCACCTTAAACCTTTCTCACTATACAAAAATGTTTTGACCAAAAATGTTCCTATCATGAGCTTGATATAGACATAGCCTAAGATTAAAGTTTCAAGGATGAATAATGATGTGACAGATTGTTGTTATTTATTGGATACTTGGTGCATGCCAGGCGCTATGCGTTCTGTTCATTACCATTTGTAGGCATTATCTTATTTTAATGTTTAACAATAGTCTTATGAAGGAGAGATTATTATTTTGTCCATTTTGCAGATAATGTAGCTGAGGCTCCAAGGGATTATGTGACTTCTCCAACCTCAACTTAATTAAGAAGTGTTAGAATTAGAATTCAAGTCCATGTCAGGCTGACCAAAAACCTTTGTTTTCACCAAAACTATCCAATTTTATCTCTCCAGGTCATCTGCCTTCTGCCCAGGAAACAAATTCCCTCCCCTTCAATAGGTGATGCCATAAGTGCAAAGATGCTTTTTTTAACACAGATATACTTTGAAGGACATGTATTCCTGCCCTATTAATTGAGTATTCTGAAATTTCCAGTAGAGAACAGTAGAGAGCCACTGAAAAATACCTGGAAAGTCACATATTCTTACTTATATGGAGACATTGCTATTTCCTAAACTTAAGGAGATTCCTCCAAATTTAAATGAACATCTTTCTTCCCTTTGAAAACAAAAGTGCCTCTCAGCCAACAAATGAGTGAAATATCTCCCCAACAGGTCTTTTAATTTGCAGATTCTTGAAAAGAAATGAAGATCAAAAGCTTTTTTGCAGACCACGTTTCCCTCTGGGAGACATTTGAGCATGTTAAGAATAAGCATCATTGAAAAAAATTAATAAAACAAGTTGGATTTTAAATATGTTTCAAAAAATAGGTTTGCACAAATATTTGATGCCATCTTGTGCTATTTGTCTTATGCTTTTAGACACCCAATGAATAGTTCTTTCCTACATCCAGCCCATGCTGTTTGTACATATAGGCTTTTGTAGTACAGAACATCTTAATTTAACCAGAAAGATCATTACCATGCAACACATTTGTATATTGCAGAAAGCTCCACAAAAAGGTATCTGTGTCCTTGCAGATAAGGATGTTCCCATTTAGATTAACTGAAAGAAAAACAAGCGTAACAATGGATGTTGCCTTTAAAAAATAAATAATCTGATTTTCAAATAACATCCCAAAGCCACTGTGGGAATAGCTGTCATTCTGTCAAATAGAGTTGGCCTAGTTTGCAGTGGATCATCTTAAATGGCAAGGGCCAAATGTGTGTTCAAATTCCCAGCTGAGTTGTTTCTTCTGGAGGCATATGGACTGTTTGACCATCTCTTTAGGTAAGATTATGTAGTATTATCTGTCTTGTTTATTGGATTTACTTGTAACTCAACTAAGACCAACTTTAGATAAAACTATGAAGGAGATGAGGCTTATTTAAAGTATCCCCTAATCTTCTTTTGTCATCCTGTTCCAGGAAGCTTGTTGTGTACCCCACTTCTGAAGGGGAGTACTGGTTTATTGCCTGTCACTCTAGCTGATGACCCCAGTATACTCTTTTTAACCACCACCACTCTCATCTTTGCTCCCCACACATGTTCTGGAACATCCCTTTCACCTTGTCTTTCATTAGTGTTTACCTGACTGAGTTCCATTTTCCCAGGGTGATTGAGGCTAATGTGATAAAGTAATGACTGATATTGGGTGAGCAAAACATTAGCATTTAAATAGAGACCTTCTGGAGGAGATGCACTTAACAGGGAAGAGGTCTTCAGAGGGAGCAATTTCAGACATTATGACAGGACCAGGTCAAAGATAATTTTGTCAGATGGGAACTTGAGGTTATGAGCAGGGGCAGCCCTAGTTTCTAGCCTTTCTCTCAGTCAGGATTTCAAATATTTATGGCAGGATCCCAACGGTTTTCATAGGACTTTTGACATAAGTACTTTGACCTAAGAACATTTCCCCCTGCTCCTTGACAGGCTCCACCTTTCCTCCTTCAGAGGAGTGTACTGTTCTTGAAACAATTGTAAATAAAGCCTCTCTAGAATTTTGGAAGGAAACATGAGTAAAAATGTGGCAAATGGACATTTTCAAAAGGCCCTAAGTCCAGGGCTTCTGCATTGCATAGCTCCAGGGTGCTGTCCACATAGAATCACAGTGATCACTGTCTCCCAAAGATTGGAACAGGAAAGGCTCTGCAGAAATCCTGATTTGTGCTTGGAGGTCCTGAATAGAAGTGTGTTCTACTCTGCCTAAACAGGACTACAGATAAGTTTTTACTCTACCATTTTCTGTAAGTGCAATATAAGTATCCTGACTTAGGGCTCAGTGCTCACCATCATTCTTTTACCCTTTGAAATACCGAGAAAATAAGAGGTTGCTTCATGAAACAAAAACTACAAGGGATGCTTTGGGACCATTTAACAAATTTGCCTAAAGAATACCTGTATGAAAGGGCCACTGACTTAAGACTTTATTATCTTTATTAATATATTAATATATTAAATGTCCCCTCCCTGGTTCTTTGGATAAAGATGATGGGAGAGACATCTGTTTCAAAGCTGTTCTGTTGAATGGCGATTTTGATGACTTAATGCCTTTTCAGACTTCTGCTGCCACTGCTGTTCTTTAGTTTTGATTTTAAAGCAGCTGAATGGAATCTCTAAGCCTTCCATTGTGTCTGCCTTTTTTTTTTTTTTAATTCTGAAGAAATAATTCAGAACGTGTCAAGGACAAATGCCTGAGTTATAGAAACTTCTTTTTTATTACTATTATTATTGCAAAGCAACCCAAAAGATCTTTTAATTTCTTTGATTGCTTAAAGTAGCTCTGTAGAAACATGATGTCTTAAATGTGAAGAGAGTTTATAATTGAGTACAAGTCTGAATGCCAGGATGATGCAGTTGGTTGCTAGGATTCCTAGGGACTCTGGAAAGTGAAAGGGGTCAGTAAAAGTTTATCAGAATTTGATAGCAGTCTCCATACAAACATCCAGATAAAACTACAGCCAATTACTATGTATGGCTTATTATGCACCCCCCCCAACCCCTCAAATTCTGTGGAGATTTAAATCTTTCATCTAGAATAAAGATTTGTGGCATAATGACCTGATTTAGCTACAAAGAAGAAATAAGTCTGACAGCTGGGACCAGAAGAAGTATTAATTTCCAAAGTTCATGTGAGCCTTTGTTTCCTCCTTTCAGTTTGTATGCAACAAGGGCATAAAAAGAGCGAGCAACTCTGTTTGTATTTCAGCTCAAATTACATTGCTTGGGAGAAAAAGGACAGGGAAGTGGGGAGTGGGTGTTAGGAGTTGAAAGCAAGATTTTCCATTCTTTAGAGACAGAGTAACTGACAGGTAAGTGAAGAGATGGAGCCGAGCTAGTCCATTCCGTCGTCTGCCCAGGGCTTCGGAGAGAGGCAGGTTGATAGGAAGTTATCGAGCAGAGCAGCACCACAGGCACCTGGATATGGTTTCAGTTTACCCAGGCATAATATAGTGGGACTTTTCACCATGTGAAGTTGGGTACTGAGTGGATAATTATGCTACTTTTCAGTTTCAGGTTTGACCCCTCTCACACACTGACCCCAGGTGAAGACAGAGACCACTCTATAGCTGACCAAAGGATGGGCTCTGATCTAAGCCCTCTGAAGCAACTTTGGCTTCTGGATATATGACCTCTTCAATTAGGTTTCTTTATGTTTTATATGGATGGAGAGTTTTGGCTCATTTCTCCACTTCTGCCTTTGCTCACTATGAAAACACATTATAAAATATAATCGTTTGAGAGTGATTCTAACAATTCTAACTGACTGGTTATTCTGTAAGAGAAAAATAATCAGTTTTAAAGAACTTTAACTTTTGAAAGTGAAGTGAATATCACATGCTGCAAACGAGTGTATTGATTTAATGGTCACACATAATCCTGTAAAATTAGTCATGAAACAGACACTAATTTTAAAGAATAGTGCTGCTATTAAAATATATCTCTGCACAGTTGTAGGGCAAACAGATTTAATTCCCCCAGGGGGAAACTGAGAGGTCTGTGCAGTCTCTGCCAGTCTCAAACTTACTATGTGTGTTATTGATGGTTTGAGTACTTCAGGCCATAGGACTTGGATTCCTAAGCAAATTCTCTAGACTCCTAAATAAATGAGTGATAAAAATTGCCCTTCTGTGTTTTTAGTTAGCTTCCTTTAGATCTCATTGAGCTAGGAGTCAAATCCACCATGAGTAAATGTGTTGAACATTGTCAGAGAGCTGTATGAATGTACAAAGGCCCACTTTAAAGGTCATAAAGTATTTCTCTCAGATGGGTGATGAATAGCAATTTGGAATTCCCTTGGCTGTGTTATACTGTGTACTGAGGTGGTGGTGGTAACGTTCATCACGGATAGCTTGTCTTGGCTCATTTGACTAAATGAGAGGCTAAGAATTGAATTCTCTGCCATGGCAGGGTCTTATAGATAAATCATGAGATTTTCTCTAATGATGTTTGCAAAGGATCAGTTTTAACATTAGAAGCTATAGCTACTAGTTATAACTGGTGTTCAAGATGAACTAGGCTTGAACCCAGTGTAACTGTTACAATTTCATCCAAGACCTGTAGGACTAGAATAGAAAAATCCAACCCATACCACTACCAGATGTCCATGGGATAGTGGGCAGAACTTTGAGGGTATAGGATTAAAATTTAAAATCTTATTGGTAAACTGTAGAAGTAGAATAAAGCAGAAGAGGTCTGGTAAAGACAAAGTCATAGTATTAAATCTGTAGAGAAAATAATTTATACAAAGATCAGACAGGAAATAACAGCTGGTATACATTGTCAGCAGAAAACAATTTGCACACTAATTATTTTCCGTTCTTTTGTTTCATCATTTCATAATGTAGCATGCTGTCTGGTAAGCTTTCTTCCAATGGAAATCGAGCCAAATGGTAGCCCAAACTTATAAGGAATTTGCTTATTTCCGCATCTCTACCTTCGAAGCAAAGGTGGTTTTGAGATAGGACTGTGAGAATCCGAATATTGTAAAATGACAGCTCACTGTAAAAGGTAGAGAAGTCTGATGCTATAGAATCTCCCATTATGAAGCAGCCTGGGGCCATTAAGTGTAGAGGCAAAAGGCCTGCACATCTAATAGCCATCAGGTTACACCTATATTAAAGCATAGCACAATAATTAATTATTTTTTACAGTGTTAACACAGAGTCATCATGAAAATGTGAAATAATGTTCAGTAAAATTTGGGCTCTTTAGAGAGTAAATATATCTACATAGAACTTATTCTCTAATGACACTGGATAAATTTACTGACTTTGTAGTCTATTATTACTATTACTTTTTCACAAATAACACTAATGTAAACTTTAGGATAGCTCTTACACAAATAATCTTAAAGTAGTAGGGACTAAATTGGTAATTTTGAAAGTGAAAGTAGGTAGATGGCTTTAGATATTTTAACTTTTTCCTACCTTTATCACTTCCATCTTTACATGGCAGATTCCTTTTAAAAATTTAAAGCGTGCACAGAAAATGAGAAAAAGTATCTTCTTGTATATTGTACTTACATGTTGAATAAAAAATAGGTTAAAAATGATTCTCCTAGCTGGTTAAATGATTTCCAACTTTTGTCACCTCCTTCAAATGTGACATTTTCCAAAGTTTTTGAGGCTAAGATAAATACTCATGGCACTTCACTTTAAAACAGTATTCCAAGCAAAATGGAAAGAAAAAAAAAACCTACTCTAGCATAACCATTTTAAAGATCCTGGTCTTTATGATTTGCTGTCGAAAGAAATTCCTCTCTTCAGAGAAAACCAAACAGTCATACACATTCATGAATAAGATGCAGCACCGTGGTATCACGGTGAATATAGCAAATGACCATTAGTGACCATTCACAGTGGCAATTCCAAATAGTTCTTAGTAACTCTTTTGCTATCTATGCAAACAGTTTGTTAGATTAGGACAAAGTGTGTTGGTGACATGAGTCAAGGGACATGGGGTTATGCATTCTAACACAAGGGAGCCTTCTCTTGACCATTACAAGTTTAGCTTTAGCACAAACTTACCTTTAACAAAGCAACCAAAAGAACTTCAAATCCCAACTAAGTCAAAGCCAAAGAAATAAAACCTTTCTACTGCCCCCACCCTAATTTTTGGCTATTTCCTTGGTCCATTTTCATAGCCTAGATTCAATTCTCAGAATGAAAGCCTTCCTTTGTTCTGAACCAGGGGTTCGGAACTGTGCACTGGGTCAAAAATGTAAGCTAATTCCACCTGCTATCTTTCATCTTGTTGAAAATTGCAAATGAATACCGATCTTTATTGACATACGATGGGATTACATCCTGATAAACCCATTGTAAATTGAAAATATAGTAAGTAAAAATGCTTTTAATACACTTAACCTACCAAATATCATAGCTTAGCCCAGCCTACCTTAAATATGCTCAGAACATTTAGCCTACAGTTGGGCAAAATCATCTAACCCAAAGCCTATTTTATAATAAGGTATTGAACATAATATTGAAAGTATTGAATACTTTCAATAAAGTACTGAATATCAACAAAGTATTTGATATCAATAAAGTATTGAATAATAAGTGTAATTTATTGAATACTGTACTGAAAGTGAAAAACAGAATGGTGTGTGGATCAGAAGGGTTGGGTATTGATGGTTTACCCTTGCGATCATGTGGCTGACTGGGAGCTGCAGCTTTCTGCCACCGCCCAGCATCACAAGAGAGAATAATACTGCATATTGCTAGCCTGGGAAAAGATCAAAATTCAAAGTATGGTTTCTTTTCTTTTTTTTTTTTTTAAAGATTTTATTTATTTATGTGACAGAGAGACAGCCAGCGAGAGAGGGAACACAGCAGGGGAGTGGGAGAGGAAGAAGCAGGCTCATAGCGGAAGAGCCTGATGTGGGACTCGATCCCCGCACGCCGGGATCACGCCCTGAGAGGAAGGCAGACGCTTTAACGACTGCGCTACCCAGGCGCCCCCCCAAAGTATGGTTTCTGATGAATGCATATCACTTTTATACCTTCGTAAAGTCAAAATTTTAGAATTCAGCCATCAAGTAGGGAGACTGTCTGTATTCTCTAACTATTGAGTGATCAGTATCTAATCTAGTACAGAATGCACTTTCAAAGTGGTAGGTTGTGAAATACTGCTAATGCGGTCCTTATAAAATAAACACTGGAGTAACAGAGCTAGTTGTTTTTTTCCCCTTTATGTTCTCTTAACAAGAACCAGTTCTTTATTAGGGTTATTAAGTAATTAGGGTTATAGCTATGGAAGCCCAGCCAAAGGGTAAGTGGAGTTTTCAAGGTTATAAAACATGTTAGTAAGGAAACCTGGGATTGAAATTAAGAGTTCTTAGCGTCTTCCTGGGGCTTGGGTCACTATGTGCCTCTATTTGTTTAATCACATATAACCGTTGGGTTCCTTAGCAAGTCCTAATCCAGTGCTCAGTTAGGCAAAATTTGGAAACCTCCAGGTTTTTCAATGGGGGAACATATTTACTTCCAGCTGGAACGCATCAAGGCAAGCCATTTCTCTTATAGCTCCATTCTAGCCAAAAGACTGGAAAATAACTTATTAGTGATTCAAACATATCGAGAGCCACAACAGCTGCACTGAATATAGCACACACAGAATGGGCACTGTGAAACTGGGATGACAGAAACCAATGCAACGATAACTCCAGGCTTCACTTTGATCTTTTCAACTGGAGGGCGAGTCAGAAGGAAACTTTAATGCTTACATGATTAGATTGACTAAGCTTGTCTGTTTGTACATTAACCTTGTAGCCTCTGTGTATGTGCTACTTGAGATCATATATAAATTAATAATAAAGGCTTATGACTGACTCTTATTTTAGAATCTATCTATAGTTCACATTTCAAGATTCTTAATTAGGCCAAATAGCATATTGGGAATAAACTCAGTTAAAAAGTATATGTATATTAGTCATGAAATTCAAATACTCCATAAGATCAAAGGACACTAGGCTCAAATTGTACACTATTTGTAGTATGTACTGCCATCACACTACTGAATGTTTGGTGATTTAATGAATTGAGTAACTCAGAAATTACATCATTTACCAAATATACATAAGTGGTACAGTTTTCATACAAAGATATTTGCTTTTCAGCCAGTTGACAACAGCATTTATGGAAAATCGTCTATGTCCTGGACAAAAGTAAGGAATGAAGAGGGAAAATTTCCAATCCTTTAGTTTTTCCTTTTTTTTTTTTTTTAAAAGAAATCATTGTTGCTTGTTTAACAAAAAGATTTAAAGGTAGAAAGTAAATGCTATCACCCAACCACATAAGTGTTGCTAAGATATTAGACAGTTCAAACTTTGGTAGTTTAGAATATTACCTTTTATTAAAATTTGAATTTATTTTCAAGTTGGTACAATTATGGGAACTGCTAAGCATCCTCTCAACAGTGTTTCAGTGCCATATACATGGTCTGACTGTTGAACAGACATTTAGAAATATTTATTAAAATATAATGATTTAGGGGCGCCTGGATGGTTCAGTTGGTTAAGCATCCGACTCTTGATTTCAGCTCGGGTCATGATCTCAGTGCAGAGTCTGCTTGTCCCTGTCCCTCCTTCTGCTTCCATGCTCTCTCTCTCTCTCAAATAAATATATAAAATATTTTTTAAAATATATAATGATTTATGTTTGTGTGGCATATAAGCACTAGTCCTAGATGTATTGTATAACTAAACAAATTATAATATTAATAAATAAAACGAAGTTAAAATTCCAAAATAATTTTTGATGGCCTAGTAATGCAAGTAGTTTTGATTTTAATTGTTACTGAAAAACAACAACAAAAAAAGAAATTAACTGCAGTAACAATAATATAATAAATAAATGAATGCTATTATTTACTATTGTTGTACTTTATGCACATTGTCTCATTGAATAGTACAGTAACCCAATGAGTCAGAAACTATGCTTAATGATTTTTTAAGTGATGAAACCAAGTAATAGAAAGAGTAATACCACTTAACTAGAAATTGGCAGGGACAGGCCTTGAACTCAAGCTAGTATGACTCTAAAACCTTTTTAGCACTCTTCTGTGTTAAATGTTGACAGATATTATAGAGGTGGATTCCAGTCTGGAGCACTACATATATCAGAATGAAAGCTTTCACTTTTATTTTGAAGTACAAGTGTATTTAATAAGTTGGAGTAGATGTTATTTGCCCACTCATTTGCCTGAAAGATGAGGAAAAGGAAGAGGAGGTACAGAAACAATGTCTATATTAGTCTGTATGTAGTTTTATTCTTAAAAGTACACAGACGCTGGCGGGGGGGGGCGGTTTACTTATTTTGTAAATTGTTTCATGAACCACGTGCCATTAAATTCTAGCACCCCTTTCATTGAAAGAAAGTACTGCTGTATTTATTTATCATAAAGAAATACCTTGGAGTTTAAAGGTTATCTCCAAAAAGTGTGATTTCAAGATTGACAATAAATGACTATACTAGTTTTGGGTTGCCTTGAGCAATACTGAGAGGAGCTTGAAGAGGAAATGCCAAACCATGCATAGCAACTCTTAATATGTTTCTTAATATGTCAAGGGTGGAGCATTGTCTGGAAATTAGAACTTTCTTTTTAAGCTTGTCTGTTGAGTGAAAATGCCTGAAAAATTATTTGGCATGAGAGAATACTGCAGGGATAGCAAATGGGTTTCAATTCTGTTCCAACTCCAGTTCATTAATAGTTGCTTTCTTTTTTTTTTTAATATTTTTTTAATTATATTATGTTAGTCACCATACAGTACATCCCTGGTTTTTGATGTAAAGTTCGATGATTCATTAGTTGCGTATAACACCCAGTGCACCATGCAATACGTGCCCTCCTTACTACCCATCACCAGCCTATCCCATTCCCTCACCCCCCTCCCCTCTGAAGCCCTCAGTTTGTTTCTCAGAGTCCATAGTCTCTCATGCTTCATTCCCCCTTCTGATTACACCCTTTTCTTTATCCCTTTCTTCTCCTACCGATCTTCCTAGTTCTTATGTTCCATAGATGAGAGAAACCATATGATAGTTGCTTTCTTAAGCGCTGTGTTGAGAAGGATTCTAAGGCTATGTCCGAGCTTAGGAAAGAAGGCTGTGACCTATTAACACTGTCTACTATAGGTGAAAGATTTGGGCATGCTCACACATTTGCCTTGCATTCCTTTGTCTAAGAGTGTTTTTTTCCCCCTACTAATGTATAACATTCTCATTAGATATGAGATCATTGGAGACAGAGACAATACTTACTTCATTTTATAGGGTGATCAATTGTCCTGGTTTGTTAGGGTTTGAGGGGTTTTCCAGGATATGAGAATTTCAGGGCTAAAATGGATAGAGTCTTAAGCAGTCGGTAACCCTTTCTTTTTTGGGGGGGGCTCTAAATACTCTTTTCTAAAGATAATTTTTAAAATGATTTCAAAGTTTTTATTTAAATTCCAGTTAACATATAGTGTAATATTAGTTTTGTGTGTAAAATATAGTGATTCAGCTGTGACTCTATTTTTTAAAACTATAGCTGACCCTTGAGAACACAGGTTTGAACTGCATGGGTTCACTTCTATGTGGATTTTAAAAATTTGAATACAGTACAGTACTCTAAATGTATTTTCTCTTCCTTATGATTTTCCTAATAAATTTCCTTTTCTCTAGCTTACTTTATTGTAAGAATACAGTGTATGATACATATACAAAATAAGTGTTAATCTACTGTTTATGTTACAGCAAGTCTTCTGGTTAAGAGTAGGTTAAAGTAGTTACATTTTTGGGGAGTCAAAAGTTATATGTGAATTTTCAACTGTGTGAGTGGTTGGTGCCTGTAACTCCCACATTGTTCAAGGGTTAACTGTGTGTATTTTGAAATAATTATAGGCTTACAGGAAGTTGCAAAAAATAGTACAGAATCCCATATACTCCTCCCCCAGCTTCTTCCGATGGTGACAACTAATATATTTATATTGCAATACACTTTTTGTATACTCATCAGTGTCAAGTGTCTACAGATACTCAGCAAAGAAAAAAGGTGTGTTGAATGAATGAATATATGGATGAATGAACACTGATATCAGATAAGATGTTCTGTATCTGTATTTTTACTAGCATTTTTACCTCCTTTCCCATAAAGAAAGAGGATTAAGCGTTCCCAAAGCTTAAAAATTATGCAAAGACTGCATAAGAAATACTTCATTTATTTTTTTATTTTTAAAAATATTTTATTTATTTATTTGAGAGAGAGAGCAAGAGAGCACATGAGTTGGGGGAAGTGGCAGAGGGAGAAGTAGTCTCCCTGCTGAGCAGGGAACCTGATGTGGGGCTCAGTCCCAGGACCCCGAGATCATAACCTGAGCCGAAGGCAGCTGCTTAACTGACTGAGCCACTCGGGCACCCCAGAAATACCTCATTTAAACACAGGAAGAGTGGGAAAAATCATAAAACCCTCTTTAAACTGGCCTGTACACAAGGGAAGTTGGGACATGGAATTGTGACTTTTAAAAGAAGAGTCTGGTACAATGGTTCCAATCTCAGTTCAATAATGCAACACTGGGTTTTCTTTAATTTGTAGGCAGTTGAAAAGGTACATCGTAGTATCACGATTTGAAAGTATACTCAGTTTGTTCTAGTGTACTATGTTGTATAGAACATAGAAGCAGAGAGAAGCTCTGTGAGTCAGCTAGTGAATCAAGTTTCAGTGTGATATGGACAGGCAGAGTGGAATTTTCTTATCTTGGTAGGAGATAAGTAGGCTGCAAGTGATCTGGGATGCTTTTTGCAGAGTACAGTCATGTTTGTTTTGGTCTTTAGAAAATGCTCAGTTTGGAAATTATCTATGTAGGAATAGCACAAGTCAGTGACTTAAACTTATGGGAAAATCAGAGTTTTATCTCTCCAAAACCATCCTGTGCACACACAGGCACACAATAAACATCCTGAGGACCTTAATAGTATAGGCAAAGTTTGCTTAAAACTTACATCATCTAAAGAAAGTGTTCTAAGAAAAACCACCACTTTTTCCTTTTTCTGTTGATAAATTTAATTTTATCTAACTTCTAAGTTCATTCTGGTTCTAATTCAACACCCAACTCCAGATCCCATAGATCTTGAGACTTATTCTATCTTGTCTTTGACCTCATAATCACCTTTGACCTCCAGTACTATTCATCTTCACCTTTAATTTTCTTCTTTAATTTGTTTCCCTGCTTTTTATCTTCTCTGTTCACCTCCCCATAGTTGCAGCAGGGGGGAGTCATGTAAATCATTTTATTATAAGCCTTTCTCTTCATTGTGTGATTAAACTCCCTTTGAAGTCTGTGAAATTGGACACTAAATGACCTGTAAGAAGTTAAAGGGTACTGGATTTCACTATACTGGTGCCCGAAAGATGCTCCTTTAAACCGATTAGGGGAAGTTTTGTCTTCTGCCAATAGAATAAAATCAAAGTTGTCTGTGTGTTCCTAACAAATAGGTTAATATCAAGTCTTTCTTAGAATTCTATATATGTCATATCTTTCCATATCTTATGCTTGGAGCAGGGCAGAGGGTAAAGAAAGACAAATGAAGGGGCATCAAACCTTCTCACTTGATTTATCAAACAGGTTGTTGGTTCTAGCTGCTGGGTATCTTGCTCCAGAGAAAGAGGAAGCCACAGCAACGCACTCCAGCTAGTCTCCAGTGAGGGAGCGGAGCTGCACAAAAGGGGAAAATACATGATTGCTCACATTGTGTCTACACATACACCAGTGTGATTGAAGTTAATTGAAATCAAAGCAAAAGACAGTAAGACACACTTTGATGCCAAACAACTGTTTTTGGCTAATGTTTTCACTTCTGTAATTCCATTCTCTGTCCTGGCTGATTGTGCTGCTGAAATTCAGGCAGCTTCAGTTTTTAGCTCAGTATTTTCCTCACTTTCCAGGACCCTGTTGGCGTAAGTGTCCTTAGTGATTGATGGGACTCCGTGCCCTGCATTTGGGGGGTGGCCTGCCTGCAGGGGTGTTTCTGTATCAGGGGCATACACAAGTGGCTTGTCTGTCTCTACATTTCTAGAAGAGCTGGGGCTCCCAGCTTCCTTTGTGTGAAGTGAAGGAATAGAGCTGATTTACAGGGTAAATAAAATATCAGAGGAAGTAGAGGTTAGCTGTTACTTATAGCTAAGAGAGATTTATGAGATTACGTAGTAACTGAACCTAAACTTTAAGCTGTAGTCATTATGGTCTACATAGTTCCATACCTCATTAGACGGAAAAAATGCGGAGAATGAAGAACACTAAGTCCTTCTGTTGAAAAAAATGTTTCTGGTCTTAGTGCAGATGTGATCTACAATCAAAAGAACACTTTTTTTTATAACATCTTTCCATAGCAGATTTCACTAGAGACTGTAAAATCCTACTCTAACAGAGTTGAATGGAAAATATTTTATGTTAGGAGAAACTGAGGCTCAGAGGCAACACTTTTAAGGTGCGCATGAGAGGCAAATGGCTGAGGCAAGAGCACCTGGAAACTTTATTTCTAGTCTGTTTTTACCTCTCAAAAAACAAAAAACAAAAAAACCTCAGTGAATAACAAAAGAGGAAGAAAAAGCCCTTACTGGATTCATTTATGCCAGGCATCACCCCATGTTCAATTCCATTTCAAAAGCTTTTCCCCCTACAGCAGTGACAGATTCCACAAGTCTTGGAGCAAGTTAAGGGACTGAAGGGTGCTTGTGGGTACAGTGAGCTATTTTGAGTGTGCTTTTTGAAAACTGAAATTGCTGGAGCAAAGTCTGTCAAGGCTCAATGTTATACTTGTTTTATAAGGAGAAGGATTCATGTAAATCCATAGGTATGTGGCTCAAGAAGTGGACAAAAATAGAGGCAGTCTGGCCTACATGCCGACATTGCCTTGAATGCTAAATCCTTGCTACTCAAAGTGTGGTTCCTGTACTAGCATCAGCATCACCTGAGTGCTTGTTAGAAATGCAGAGCCTCAGGTTCCATCTCAGATATACTGGGTCAGAATATGCTTTTTAACAAGATCCTGAGGATTTGTATGCACATGAAAATTTGAGGAGTATTAGATTGACTGGCAATAAGGAAGGGGTCAGACCTGGACCAAGACAGGTAAGATCTTAGTGCTCAGCCAGTGATGTGAATGTAGATTTGGGATGGTGTGGTAAAGAGAACTGATGTTAAGCAGGATGATCCAGGTGAGTGCTTGTGAGTGTTCATAGAATTGAGACAGGGAAAGGAAAGTAAGAATAGTCAGCCAGTGATGCCCAGTGACTTGGAAATGGGCAAGTTTGAGAGCACCTTCATGGAGCCAGCCAACAAGCAGGAGGGGTAGGGGAAGAGATAGGTGAGGATAGAGTCAGGGGAGGTGGGAGGGAAAAGGCAGCTCCCAGAAGATAGCATAGAGAAATGATGGTTGTTTTGTCTGAAAGAAAGCCATGCTTTACCTAGGCAAGCTGAAGAGGTTGAGAGGAATCTATGGTTACAAGGGTTTTGTTGATGTGAGTTTGAGACCTGCATTGAGTTCTGTGCTCAACAAGGAGTCTGCTTGAGGCTCTCTCTCCTTCTCCCCCACCCTCTAAAATAAATAAATAAATATTAAAAAAAAAAAAGAAGTGTCTTGTTGATAAAACCCATATGCTGATACAGTGGAACATGCAGTGCGAGCCCTTCTCTAGGGTGGTCCCAGCTGTATTTAAAGGAATTTTCCTTAAGACAGATGGATCCTTGGTTTGGCCTCTACCACTGGCATTTCGAAGTCACAAGTTCTTTGCTTCCATTCCATTTAACCCAGAAATTAATAGTTTCTTGGGCATACTACTATTGCATCTGACAATAATTAATATTTATTTATTTATTTATTTATTTAGAAAGAATTAACATTTTCAATGATCACTGGAAATACAGACTAAATAAGAAGCTTTTAAAAGCACAAGCCAAGCTTTTGGTATTATGGGCCAACTTATAGTCTAGCTTCTGACATTGTGCCTGCTAAAATTACAAATGTTAATTTATAAGGAAGATTTTGTTTCAGAAGCAATTAAAAAATTTGGTCCTAAGCTTACTTAAATCCAACCTCCTCATCCCCAGAATAGAATTAGTCATATTTGAATTTAGTAACTGAAAGTTAATCCTAACCCTACATCTGGCACTTCACTTCTTATGGTTGCACTGGGTTTCAGATAGAGAAATGTATGCATTAAGTGGGATCTCCTTTTACGCACTATTTTGTAAGCTTTCTTTATCTGGAAATAGAGGAAATAGCTTTGGGCAGTGTTAATTACAAACCAGACTCAAGCACCATGCCTGTCTTTGTAGGATGAGGAAACATAAAGTTTCTTTGGAGGCTGGATTCTTTTAATAAGTACTGTTTCTATTTGTAACTAAATTAGTTAGGGAGAAAAAAAAGGCTTTGAATTCTGCAGATGAACCCCAGTCTAGAAAGCACAGAGACATAGCATTGTCTTCTCTGCACTCTGACTCCCAAGTAGCCGTCTTTTTAAATGAAGAAAGGCTCAACTTTTGTTAAGAGTGACCATGATTAATACACATAATACAAATCTGTAGTACTCCACCTATTTGCTAAAGAGAACTTGCAAGAGATAGCTGGAGCAGCAGCCTATAGAGCCATGTAGCTGCTGCTGGTTGATGAACTCTGCAAGCAGTTCAAGCACATGCGGGAACAGTTCTTAGGAAATACAGTGCTAATTAAGCATCAACTTGTCTAATGGAAAGGATGCCCATATTTTGGAGGAGGTGAGATGAAGTGGGGAAAGAGCAGAAAGTTCCAATAGAATGAAATTTTTAATCTATACATAAATAATCCTTTCTGGATTCATCACCAATTTTTGATATGAGAAGAGTCAACTATGTCTATAGATCACTGCTTCTTGCTCTTCAGTGGTAGAGTTAGTTGTAGATTTGTATATCCATACATCCAGAGTTGGTCGTAAATAGACATGTTATAATCATCTAATTAACTTAGTTACTTTGTCACTTTTTTATTTTCATTTCCATAAAGAGGAAGGAGAGTTGCTAAAGATGTAGGGAAAACTGATGAAACTCAATAAGGAGAAGCTCTTCATGATCAGACTTTTGTTTGTCTATGGCTATAATCTAGTCATTCTCTTTCTTGGTTCTTTTGGAAAAGACAATGCTGAAACATCTGTATTTACTGTGTAACAATTGTTACCATTCATTGAGCACTTAATATGCATTAAGCACTTCATATGTATGTTAGGTCAAACAACTTGTTTAAGTGGCAAGGTTAGCACTCCAACCATGATTTGTTTGGGACCAGAGACCTTGCTCCAAATACCTGTGTTAGTCTGCGTACCATAGAACAAAGGCTTTGGGCTTTCTGTGGAAACATACCATATAAAATAAGAATAATTACACTTTCCAATATAATTAAGTTGTTCCTCATTGCCCTCCATATACAAATTGAAGTATTTCCTGTCATCTAGTAAGTTTCCTCACATGGCAGCCTTACTCATGTTCCCTCTAAATTCTTTTCCCCATATATTCTAGTAAAACAAACCTCTCCTGGGTCCATTGAGTTTATCTTCTTTCATTCTACTCTGCCCTCCCTTCATTTTCCCACATCAAACTAGACACTAAATGAGAGGATAGATGGGAAATTGTTTTGAAAAGTTAGAAGGAAATCAAACATAAAGTATTATGATTATGGCTGAAACAGATGTATTCTACATCTGCTCAATGAAACTACCCCTCTCTTTCTAATCAAGACACTCAGCAAAAGTCTTTCTAGAAATCGCAGAAGGCAGCAAGGCTATGAACCAGGCACATGAGCTGCCAAGTCAGTCAAAGTGTCAAAACAGGTTTTGTCTTTAAGTATACCTTAAACCCAATGAAGGCCAGTTTCTAGGGAAAGGTCATGAAGAAATGCTGGAGGAGAGTAAGTATTGTATCACCTGAAAGCTGTTCCATGACTAAGAGGTTAAATAACCTTTTGCCAAGAAAAATGAATAGTCTGAGTAGGACAGCATATAGACTAGCTGAAATGAGGTGAATGAGGAAATAAAAAAGTGACACAAAAAAGAAAAAGGCTCAAGAATTGTTTCAAAAAAGAAATTGCACAGTTTTTTAAGAAAAATTGCTTGCTAAAACCAAGGCTTTCTCTTTAAGTGTATGCGGATACCACAACTAGTTTGGGAATAATACAGGAGTTATAAATCAGTGAAGATTAATTAAATGCTTTTAGTGAGTGGCTATGAAATCTTGAATTGGGTGCATTTTGATTTATCTTTTTAAAATTTTATGCCCACATGGGTGCTTTGTGAGTCATGCCAAGTGAATCACCATCTACATGTTCTCAGATTTCTACCATGCCCCCTAGTCATAACCCTGTTGTTTATGGAACTTAAAATTTGGTTCTATTTACATGGTGATTTATAATTTATAGACAGAGTATTTAATGACTGTTCACAGTACCATCTCTTCCAGAAGGTTTTTCCTCTCCTTGCTCTAGAAATGCTCTCTAGTCTGATTTGTACTTCATTTCAGCTGAAGGTCTTGGCCAGTGAAGTATTCTGTATGGCAATGAAGATACAACAATGCAATTCATTTTTGTGAATCTCAATTTGTTTCGTAATTAACTTGTTTTAAAAATAGCTCACAGAAGTCTCTCAAATAAACTAGTTATTGAGCATGAAGAAATGAAACCTACTTATTGTTTTGTAAATATAGGTTTTGTCCTGAGGTAAAATTTGAAGCATGTGTTATTGCCTCTACCATTCACACATCTCATCTTCCTGCAACTCTTTTCTCTTTCCTGACACCCCAACTTTACAAGTTTCTTATGTTACCCAGGCATACATGCTGTCTTTGCTTGGTCTTTGCTGACTGCAATGCAATGAGTAGATCAACTATAATCAATAATTCAGATAGTTTAATTTACATGAACCATGTTGAATACTATGATGTTTAAGGATATTCAAAATTTTAAAGAGAAATCCTGAAATAATAAATGCTTATACAAAAGGATAAATCTAAATGTGATAGACAGCAGATGTGTTTGTGCTTAAATGAATTGTGAGTAAAATTTTCACACCAAAATTCATCTTTGGATTGGGAAAATCTGGAGAGACTCTGAAGAAAGAGATGTTGAACACAATTATGTTTTAGATATACCAAAACTCTGGAAAAACGTTTTTTGAGAAGAGGATAGTGATCTAGAGATGACTGACTGCACAGAACTTTTGGGAAACATGTAATTATCTTAGCCCAACTTTCATAGAAAACAAAGCATCTAAGGCGAAAGAAACTGCTAATGAGTATTGTGGAGAGAGATGCAATACCAAGGCAGCAAGAATGAGGGGGCAGGGGAAATGAGGCTGGCTGGGAGCCTCAGGAGGAACATAGCTTGGTAATACTGTGTCTCTATAGGGGTCATATAGAACCAGTCAGCTCAGGACAGTCTTGGTGGAAGGAAGGATGAGGAATTTATCAGTTGAGTCTCTCTCTCTCTTGCTCTCATTGGTTCTACTCTATTCCTAAGGGCATTAAGTACCTTGCATTTCTGGCTTATGTTACCAGGGAGGCTGAGAAGGTGGCTAAGCTCTGCCTTTGGTGAGAGTCTGAGGACACACATTAGGTGGAGGCAGGAAGGGAGACCATGCATGGCTCATTGAATCTGAGTCCTGTTGATGATTCTATGTGGTGGCTGTTGATACCGACAGCCACAAGTAAAAATGGTAGTGGTAGTGAGAGAAAAAACAACAACATGGAAATAATCCCAAACAATGTGAAAATTACCAAAAAAGAGAGAAGATGGAAGTGTTAAATATAAGTCATATAGTCATGGAGAGCATATTCAGGGCACGTGAACTGCTGCTGGGTATCCAGAAGATAGGCGAGGAGAGATTTAGAAACACAGAGATGCTGCTTCATCGTAGTTTTAGTAGCAATGGTGACATACACTGTGATTTGATTCTAAGGCCCTTAATTACAGGCTTATATCCTTTTCCATTGTGTCACTCCAGGCTTGTAGCAGATGACCTAAGCAAGCTGTAGGCTCTCTAATTAGCATTTATTGAATTAGGGATCAAACACTTTAAGTTGAACCAAATTCATCTCTTTGTTTACAAATAAGTTTCATGTTGATAAATGAACTTAAGGTTTTTAGGTGTGGAGACCAGGGCTCTGTAGAGAATGCGATCTCCCTTGGGGCAGAGAAGCCAGTATTGCTTTGGAGATGATATAACATAAGAGAGTCAAACAAATTTGGGTTGAATCCTGACTTTGTCACTTACTTGCAATGTGATCATAGGCAAGTTAGTTACTGTCTCAAAGCCTCACTTTTCCTCATATATACATTATGTATTGTAATGATAATTATCTATGGGATTGTTGGTATAAGACTAGGTAGTATATACTAAATGGGCAATTACTGTTGGCTATTATCACCATTGCTATTATGTTTTTCATGCTGTGGGTACTTACAAAAGGTAGGTTAGACATGGTCTGACAAAGAATTCCTTTAAAATTTATCTTTTTTTTTTTTAAAGATTTTGTTTATTTATTTGACAGAGAGAGATAGCCAGCGAGAGAGGGAACACAAGCAGGGGGAGTGGGAGAGGAAGAAGCAGGCTCCCAGCAGAGGATCCTGACATGGGGCTCGATCCGAGAACGCGGGGATCACGCCCTGAGCCGAAGGCAGACGCTTAATGACGGTGCCACCCAGGCGCCCCCCCTTTAAAATTTATCTTACATCAATATTTATACACTTCTTTATAGGAAAGTGAAATAGTAAAAAGTGTTTGGTTGGTAAGTCCTATATTATTATTATTATTATTATTATTATTATTATTATTAAAGTTTAATTTTAATTCCAGTTAGTTAACATACAATGTTATGTGAGTTTCAGGTGTACAATATAGTGATTCAATAATTCCATATATCACTTGCTGCTCATCATGACAGGTGCACTCTTGAATCCCCATCACCTAGTTAACCCATACCTCCCACCAACCTCACCTCTGGAAACCATCAGTATGCTCTCTATAGGTTAGAATCTATTCCTTGATTTGTCTCTCTCTTTTTCCCATTTGCTCATCTATTTTGTTTCTAAAATTCCACATATGAGTGAAATCATATGGTATTTGTTTTTCTCTGACTGACTTATCTCACTTAGCATTATACTCTCTAGCTCCATCCATGTCATTACAAATGGAAAGATTTCATTCTTTTTTATGGCCAAGTAATATTCCATTTTATATACATATACACCATGTCTTCTTTACAATGTCATCGGTTGATCAACACTATGGCTGCTTCCATATCTTGGCTATTGCAGGGAATACTGCTATAAACATTGAAGTACATGTATCCCTTTGAATTAGTGTTTTTGTATTCTTTGGGCAAATACCCAGTAGTAAAATTGTTGGATCATAGGGTAATTCTATTTTGAACTTTTTGAGGGACCTCTATACTGTCCTCTGTAGTGGCAGCACCAGTTTGCATTCCCAAGAAAAATGCAAGGGTTCGTTTTCCCCCACATCCTTGCCAACACCTGTTGTTTTTTGTGTTGTGGTTTTAGCTATCCTGACAGGTGTGAGGTGGTATCTCATTGTAGTTTTGATTTGCATTTCCCTGATGATAAGTGATGTTGAACATCTTTTCATATGTCTGATGGCCATTTGTAAGTCTTCTTTGGAGAAATGTCTGTTCATGTCTTCTGCCCATTTTAAAAAATTGGATTCTTAGTTTTTTGGATGTTGAGTTTTAGATGTTCTTTATAGATTTTGGATACTAAAGGTTTATTGGATATGTCATTTGAAAATATCTTCTTCCACTCCATAGGTTACTTTCTAGTTTGGTTGATTGTTTCCTTCCCTGTGCAGAAGGTTTTTATTTTGATGTAGTCCCAATAGTTTATTTTTGCTCTTGTTTCCCTTGCCTCAGGAGACCTATCTAGAAAAAAGTTGCTATGGCCGATGTCCAAGAAGATTCTGCCTGTGTTCTCTTCTAGGATTTTGACAGTTTCCTGCCTCACATTTAGGTCTTCAATCCATTTTGAGTTTATTTTTGTGAATGGTGTAAGAAGGTGGTCCAGTTTCATGCTTTTGCATGTTGCTGTCCATTTCCTCAACACCATTTGTTGAAGAGACTGTCTTCTTCCCATTGGATATTCTTTGCTGCTTTGTGAAGATTAGTTGATTAGTAATTGTGCGTTTATCTCTGGGTTTTCTATTCTTTACCACTGATCTATGTGTCTGTTTTTGTGCCAGTACCATACTGTCTTGATGGTTACAGCTTTGCAATATACTTGAAGCCAGAATTGTGATGTCTTCAGCTTTGCTTTTCTTTTTCAAGATTGCTTTGGCTATTTGGGGTCTTTTGTGTGGTTCCATACAACTTTTAGGATTATTTGTCCTAGTTCTGTGAGAATATTTTTGGTATTTTGATAGGGATTGCATTAAATGTGTAGGTTGCTTTGTGTAGTACAGACATTTTAACAATATTTATCCTTCTAATCTGTGAGCATGGAATGTCTTTCCATTTCTTTGCATCATCTTCAATTGCTTTCCTCGGTGGTTTATAGTTGTCAGGGTACTGGTCTTTCACCTCTTTGGTTAGGTTTATTCCTAGGTATCTTATTATTTTTGGTGCAATTGCAAATGGGATTGTTTTCTTAATTTCTCTTTCTGCTACTCATTATTGGTATATAGAAATGCAAGAGATTTCTGTGGATTGACTTTTATCCTGTGACTTTACTGGATTTATCAGTTCTAGCAGTTTTTGGGTGGAGTCTTTTGGGTTTTCTATGTCTAGTATCCTGTCATCTGCAGATAGTGAAGAGTGTACTTCTTTCTTACTGATTTGGATGCCTTTAATTTCTTTTTGTTGTCTGATTGCTGTGGCTAGGCCTTCTAGGCTTATGTTGAATAAAAGTGGTGAGAGTGGATATCCTTGCCTTGCTCCTGAACTTAGGGGAAAAGCTGTCAGTTTTTCCTTGTTAAGGTTGATGTTACTTGTGGGTTTTTCATAAATGGCCTTTATTATCTTGAGGTATGTTCCCTCTAAACCTACTTTGCTGATTTTTTTTTTAATCATGAATCGATGTACTTTGTCAAATGGTTTTTACGCACCTATTGAAATGACCATATGGTTCTTATCCTTTCTCTTACTGATGTGTGTATCATTTTGATTGATTCATGAATATTGAACCACCCTTGTGACACAGGAGTAAATCCCACATGATTGTGGTGTATGATTTTTTAATGTATTGTTGAATTTAGTTTGCTACTCTTTTGTTGAGGGTTTTTCCATCTGTGTTCAACAGAGGTATAGGCCTGAAGTTCTCTTTTGTGGTGTCTTCGTCTAATTTTGATATCAGGGTAATGCTGTCCTCATAGAATCAATTTGGAAATTTTCCTTCCTTTTCTATTTTTTTTGGGGGGGGGACTTGTTTGAGAAGAATAGGTATTAACTTCTTCTTTTTTTTTTTTTAAGATTTTATTTATTCATTTGACACAGAGAGAGACAGCCAGCGAGAGAGGAAACACAGGCAGGAGGAGTGTGAGAGGAAGAAGCAGGCTACCAGCAGAAGAGCCTGATATGGGGCTCGATCCCAGAACCCTGGGATCATGCCCTGAGCCAAAGGCAGACGCTTAACGACTGAGCCACCCAGGGGCCCCTAGGTATTAACTTCTGTTTAAATGTTTGTTATAATTCATCTGTAAAGCCATGTGGCACTATGCTTTTGTTTATTGGGAGTTTTTTGATTATTGATTCCATTTCTTTGCTGGTAATAAGTCTGTTTAAAGTTTCTATTTTTTCTTGTTTCAGTTCGGTGGGTTATGTTTCTTGGAATTTATTCACTTCTATTTTGTTCAAGTTGTTGGTATATAGCTTTTCATAATATTCTCTTATAATTGCTTGTATTTCTGTGGTGTTTGTTGTTATTTCTCCTCTCTCATTTGTGATTTTATTTATTTGGGTCCTTTCTCTTTTTTTCTTGAGAAGTCTGGCTAGAGGTTTTTCAATATTATTGATTTTTTTCAAAGAACCAGCTTCTGATTTTATTGATCTGTTCGTGTGTGTGTGTGTGTGTGTGTGTGTATGTGTTTTAAGGTTCTATATCATTTATTTCTGCTCTAATCTTTATTTTTTCCTTCTGCTGGTTCTGGATTTTGTTTGTTGTTCATTTTCTAGCTCCTTTGGGTATAAGGTTAGATTGTATATTTGAGGTTTTTTCTTGCTTCTTGAGTAGGCCTATATTGCTAGAAACTCCCCTCTTAGAACCACTTTGGCTGCATCCCAAAGGTTTGAATCATTATGTTTTCATTTTCATGTGTTTCCATGTTTTAATTTCTTTAAATTTCTTTAATTTCTTCTTTTATTTTCTGGTTGACCCATTCATTGTTCAGTAGCATGTTACTTAACCTTCATGTATTTGTGGTCTTTCCACATATTTCTTGTAGTTAACTTCTAGTTTCATAGCATTGTGGTCAGAAATACATGCATGGTATGACTTCAGTCTTTTTGAATTTGTTGAGGCTTGTTTTGTGGGCTAACGTGTGATCTGTTCTGGAGAATGTTTCATGTGCACTTGAAAATAATGTGTATTCTGCTGTTTTAGGATAGAATGTATTTGTAAATCCATCTGGTCCATTGTATCATTCAAAGTCATTGCTTTCTTGTTGGTTTTCTTTTAGATGTTCTGTCCATTGATGTCAGTGGGGTGTTAAGTCCCCTGCTATGATTATATCATTATCGATTAGTTCCTTTATGTTTCTTATTAACTATTTTATATATTTGGGTGGTCCCATGTGGGGGTGTAAATATTTATATTTGTTATATCTTCTCATTGGATTGTCCCCTTCATTATTATATAGTGTCTTTCTTTGTTTCTTGTTACAGTCTTCGTTTTAAAGTCTATTTCATCCAATATGAGTATTGCTACTCTGGCTTTCTTTTGACTTCCATTTGCATGATAAATTGTTCTCCATTCCCTCACTTTCAATATGCAGGTGTTTTTAGGTCTAAAATGAGTCTCTTGTAGGCAACATATAGATAGGGGTGTGTGTGTGTGTGTGTGTGTGTGTGTGTTTAATATCCTGTCTGTCACCCTATGTCTTTTTATTGGAGCATTTAGTCCATTTACATTCAAACGAATTATTGATATATATGTATTTATTGCCATTTTATTACTAGTTTTGTGGCTGTTTCTGAAGATTTTCTCTGGTTCTTTCTTGTCTTTCTCTCTTTCACCCTTTGCTGGTTTTCTTTAGTGATATATTTGACTTTCTTTCTCTTTATTCTTTGCATATTTATTAATGGTTTTTGATTTATGATTGACATTAGATTTGCATATAACATCTGCATGTAGCATCTGTATTAAATTGATAGTTGTTTAATTTTGAACCCATTCTTTACTTCTGTCCTCCCCATGTTTTAAGCATATGGTGTCATATTTTATATCCTTTTATTTTGTGAGCTCCTTGACTGATCATTTACAGAAATATTCATTTTTACTGCTTTTGTGCTTCCTACCTTCATACTGTCACTTTTCATCTTTCCTTTCCACTCACAGAGTCCCTTTTAGTATTCTAACAGGGCTGGTGTAGTGGTCATGAACTCCTTTAGTTTTTGTTTGTCTGAGAAATTCTTTCTCCTTCTATTCTGAATGACAACCTTGCTGTATAGTGTATTCTTGGCTGCAGGTTTTTCCCATTTAGGGCTGAAAAAAACCACTGATAGTTTACTTAATTTCTCTTCTATGTAATGGTCTTCTTTTGTCTTGCTGCTTTTAATATATTTTTTGTTTATCACTATATTTTGCCATTTTAATTACAATCTGTCTTGGTGTAGATTTGCTTTTATTGATTTTGTTGAGACTTCTCTGTGTCTCCTGGATCTGGATATCTGTTTCTTTCACCTGATCAGGAAAGTTTTCTGCTATTATATCTTCAAATAAATGTTCTACCCTCTTTTCTCTCTCTTCTTCTTCTGGGACTCCTATAATATGAATTTTATGTTTGATGGAATCACTGAGTTCCTTAAGTCTGATGTTGTTATGCATTATTCTTTTTTTCCCCTCTCTTTTGTTCAGCTTGATTACTTTTTTATTACTCTGTCTTTTAGGTCATTAACTTGTTCCTCTGCTTCTTCCTGCCTGCTGTCCATTCCATCAAGCATGTTTCTGATTTCATTTACTGAGCCCTTTATCTCTGTTATGTTATTCCTTATTCCTGTGTTAATGATCTCACTGATGCTTTCTACTCTTTTCTCAAGTCCAGTGAATATCTTTATTGTCATTACTTTAAATTCTCTGTCATACATGTTACTTATATCTGTTTTGCTTAGATCTCTGGCTGTGGCCTTGTCACATTCTTCATTTGGGACAAATTTCTGTCTTCTGATTTTGTCTAAGTCTCTGTGCCTGTTTCTCTGTGATAGGAAAGTCAGCTACAACTCCTGTTCTTGAGGGTAATGTCCTTATGCAGAAGGGGTGCTAAAGTGCCCTGCGTGTAGTGTCCCCTGTTCTCTAGAGCCTGGAGCTTCTGGGAGTGTCTTCAGTGTGTGCTGCCTGTGCTCTACTGTTGTGTTCTGGCAGCTTTAATCTTCAGGTCAGTTATCTGCAGAGGCTCTTTTTTGCCTGGTGTGGACAGTGTTTGGTCCCTGGCCTGAATGTGGCATGTTTTACTAGGTATGCTCTCGTCTGCTCATGAAATGAGACCTGTCTCTACTGCTGCTGGAACCAAGGCTCCACAAAACTCCTGGGTTGGGAAACTTGGTGTTGGCAGGGGTTTGGGCTGGTCTTCTGGGGGAGGGGGACGGTGCTATTGTGACTGAGGCAAACGCGACTCAGAGAAGCTGTTTGTCTGGAGTGAGGGGCCAGCAGGGCTTGGCATAAGCAAGTTAGGTAGTGAGTATTGGCACTGCTCTGGTTTCCGCAAGTGGTCCTGTGCTTGTGCTGAAGGGTGGGGAAGGGAAATGGTGCCTGCTAGTTCCTTTATTCCTAGAGGGGTCTCTCCATGAGCACTGACTCTCTGGGACATGCTCTGAGAAGGGCAAATAGCCTTCCCATTGTGTGCCCCAGGTACTCTTCAGATCACTGTTTCCAGGCTTTATATCTGTGGGCTGTTTGACCTGCCTTTTCTTCAAGAGCAGTTCCAATGCCTCTGGATTCTATCCCAGCCAAACCCACTGATTTTTAAAACTCCAGGTTTTAAGCCACCTGGTTGCCAGAACTCACAAAATTCAGCCTCTTTCAATTTCCAAGCCAACTGCCATGGGGATTCATTTTCTCTGTGTGCTCTCCTATGTGCCAGTCTGTCTCTTGCCTGCCTCCATGACCGTGGCTCCCTCCCCACCACAGCAGCCACAATTCATTTCTCTTCCAAGCCACTTCTCCACACTTCCTACCTTCTTTGATGTGACCTATTCTCTACCTTTAGTTGTGGAGTTTGTTCTGCCAAACTTCCAGTCAATTTCTGGGGTATTTAGGATAGTTATTTGGTTGTATTTGTCAGTTGAGATGAGCCTAGGGTCGTCTTACTCAGCTGCCATCTTTCAGCTCCAATCAAGTCCTATATTATTTTTAAAGTTGTTTTAAGTTTCAGTGCTATGTAAAATAAGAAATTCTTATAAGTTAGGCAGTTTCTTTTTAGAAGATAACTATGCTACATGTATGACTTATTCAAGTTAAATTGAAAGTAGACTAAAGTAAGTGCCTTTAGTGTCTCATTCTGTCAAGGTGAACATAATTTAAATTGAAACTTGCTATTTTTTACCTTCTCTGTTATTACCATCCTCCATTAACAAACAGAAAAATACTATCCATAAATAATTAATACTTAATCATATTATAGGTGGATTTTGTAGTTATCTATTTGATATACAGATGATAAAAGTTACTATCTTATTAGCAGTAGTCCTTGCTATAATTTAATGAGTAAAAATGTCATGTAATAAACATTCCAAATCAAAACAGATATGCCAGCCTCCACACAGTTGTTTGTATATTGTTAAAAACTCAGATCCAACCAACATCTATGTGAAGCAGAAAAGTAAGCAAATTATTAATTTGCCTTTCTATGTTACTCTTGAAGAAAATTATTTATTTTTATTTAATTAAAATTTGTGGCCTTTCAGAATTGTAAACACAAAGAAATACTTCCTGGTTCTGGCTTCTTCCTACAGAATGGAAATCTCATGAAAAGAAAAATTTGAGAGAGGGAAAAGCAAAACAAAGGAAAACATAAAAATTTAAATATACAGGGAATTTATAATCAAAGTATAAGCTCTTACTTAAATCAATAAATACTTAGTTTTGGAAATAAAATTCTAGATAGAATCCTAGTTCACAAATGTGTCCATGAAGTAGTGGGTTCAAACACTGGCTCCAACACTTACCAGCTATGTGATGTGGGGCTAGTTAACACACTTTTTGAATTAAAATAGTATTAATAAAAAAATGGAAACACTAGTAACCATTTACATGCTGTTCTGGGGTTTTGAATTAATGAACAAAGCACAGTGTGAAACCTCTGCTAGACAATAAGAATTTAATAGATGTAAGCTACTATGTTCTTACTTGCAGTGTATATTGTTTTCATAAAAACCACCTTGTCTATGAGAAACCCCTGCCGCACTGTTTATTCACTGAGACAGACTGCGTATATTTCATCAGACATAGAGCATATTATTAATTAAATTTTGATTAAGGTGAGCATGGGAAGATCTAGATAATCCCTCATCCTCTTTCATCTATTATTGTAAATATTGACTGGGGATTTGCCTCTGATGTAAATTTCTAGGAAAAATGTAGTATTAAGAGAAATTTTATTAAGGCTATTGAACCCAGTATACAGCCAGAGAAATTAATGTAAAAAGATTGCACAACTGTTGATTAGGTTTTTTTCTCCCTTGATTAGTAATTTATACTTTGTATGAGATAAAGGAAAAGTGATCTAGTTTGAGACCTCAACTCTGGGAATTTAGTAGCAGAGGAAAACTCTCAGCTCTACTATGTTGCTGACCTTCTGGAATTAAGAAATAAAGAAGTTATGGAATTTGAAATATATAGCAAGGATTACATTATAATAGCCTGATAAATAACTACAAAAAGTTTATTAGCCTTATGAAAAAAATGACTTTCCTCTACCATGTATATTACACTGATGATAAAAATGAACAAAATCAGCATTCATTTATATTCCCTTGAATAAATTGTTTTTCACCTTGGGTGAAAAGGTGAGTGGTTATTTCTACTGCTGTCTTAAAATGTAGTTGTTTTATGTTGTCCAGTCTTTTGGCATTCCAATCACCACAAATTTTTATCAGGCCACAAATTTATAATAATAATAATAATAAACCCAGCTATCTATTGGTTCTTACCTATTTACTTGAAAATAAATTCATTTAGTACGAGGAAAGGTACACTTCATTTTTCTCAACACTCTACTTCTGTATACAAATTCTGTTGGAGCTAAAACTCTGTAGTAGTCATTAACTGTTGAAGAAGGGAAAATGAATCAACAGACATCAGGGATTATTAACTGGAACAGCGGGCCCATCCCCACCTGCCCCTACATGACAACTGGGGACTATTCAAGAATCATTTGAATTATTTCAATCATGCTCCAACCCTCAGGTATTCTGATACGTCTACCTCCTTCCTGGCAGGTGACAGTGGTGGTGGGACTCCTATACCCCTTGGAAATCACACTCTAATAATGATGTGAGCAGGTCATATCTCTCCCTTATTTTGGGGTGGAAAGTTTTTGAAAATCCCTGCTCCTAATGGAAATTTGAAAAGTCATAGAATGTTTGCTTGGGAAGCATATAGACAGAGCCTCTGTTGCCTGGAAAACAAACAAACAAACATCTTCAATCCAGTAAAAAACAAAACATTTTTTAAATCAAAGCTTTAAACCTTTTTTTCTTGATAACTTAGAGAGTAAGGGCTTAAGATCACATTGTCTGAGGTCTTTTTGTATCAAGTTGGCTGATATTTCCAACATAAGTTTTGGAGGCATGAATATGTCTTAGGAAGGGTTTTGACTTTTTATGTTTTCTGAACTGGTGTTTTAGAGAACATGGCTCTTGCAAGATATACTGGGAAAGAAAAAAGGGAAAAATTTGGATGGGCTTCTTGGCCCTATTAGTTGGGAAATTCTGTATCATCATCCAAATGTTGAGGGGTCTTGAAATCACAACATCTATAGTACTAAAAAACAAAATGAAAATACACATAGCTTTCTTCTTTAAGCTCACCCTTTGAGCCAATCCTGACATTCGAAATTTGGAGAAGGGAGGAAGGAATATTGAATCATTATTGTGGACTTGGTGGCTAGTAACTAAAATTGTGAGCAAAGTTCTGTGGAAATTTTAATGATGCTAAACACGGTACCTATGCACTTTTGATCTAGCCTTATATCTTTCCACCACAAATGAATATGTTGAAGGACATTACAAGAGCACACAGTAGACTTTTTAAAGCAATAAAATTAATTTTAAAAGGAAGCTATTTTTACCTTTTGATGTCTTACTACTTACTTCCCTTTGTGAATTGCTTTTAGCAGCTCAGAGACAGCTTTAAAAACCTAAACTCTATAAAGTAATACTTGCATTTCCAGGCATGATTCAATTAGGGGCAAGATTTAAAAATCTATGGCTCTGTGATTGGAGACCCCTGACCTTTTCTTTCTAATCAAAAGTTGTTTTTCCAAGGCCTTCCATGACCAGTGGACAATGACAAGTAGAATAAAGAGCAAACAACTTGTGCACAAAACATAGGGTCTTATGATGCTATTTGTAGGGATTCTGTGGCTGTATATTCACTGTATCCTGCCTACTTGCTTTTTTCCATTGGAGACTGTTAACCTATGTACTTTCACTTTTGGAACTGAGCCCCCAAGGATGTACCAGAAACTATATGATGTTAATTTTCTGAGGTAAAAGAAAACTCCCCTTCCATAACATTTTAAAAGTAAAACATACTTTCTTATTATAAAATAAATATGAGTGGAATATCCTAAGTGCTTTATATATATAGCTTATTTAATTTTTACTCTATGACATAGGGACTGTTATTTTACCACTTTGAATACAAAAAACTCCAATCAGAGGTCATGCAGCTAATGTAGGAAGCAGTATTAAATCTGGTCATCTGGCTCCAGAAACCATGCTTTTAACATTTGTGAATGACTGCCTCTCATACAGTTGAAATAGATGAGTCCAGATGTGAAAGGTTGAGTGAGTTCAGATTAAAACAGTTATTGGAAATAATAGAAGAGATGTCAAAAGGCAGTGCATGATTAATTATCAAATAAATTGTATAGGCCATACCTATTATCAGAGTATAAAAAAGAAGGAAACAGATTAGGTTGGGAATGCCCTGATTGGAAGAGAAGAATGTGGTTTTAGCTTAGGCTTGAAGGAAGGGCAATGTTTGCAACATCAGAGACCATGATGTCTTGAGGTCTTGGGAATAAAGTGGGTCCTGGTCAGTTACCTATAACTGGGTAGTTCAGGAGAGTGGGTTGTAGGCCTGGAGTTAGACCCAGTTATTATAGTAGGACAGGAACTAGAGAGCTGACTTAGGTGCAGGTGCTGACATGCTGTCCAATTTGATGACCATGGCAGTGTTTTCAAAGGGCAGACTTATTATTGGCAAACAGTTGACTTTGGAAGATTTATGATTAAGTAGCAAGATGTCTTAATATATAGGAGAGACATGGCCATATGGGGATCAGGCAGAACTTGTAACAGAACTCCATACTTTGGAAAGTAGGGGAGGGGTATGGGTGCATAGAGGTTGGAGGGTACCAGACAGGACAGAAACTCGGAACAGGAAAACAACAACAAAAAAAGGTCTTTTATAAAAACTGGCCATAGAAGTTGGCAATTGCATTTAGAAATGAGTTAGGGATCTACGTATTAAAGTGTAGGTGAGCATTGTTCTGTTTGGAGAAACAGGAGGAGGGTCTTGAAGGTGGACTCTGGAATATGAGGGAAAGGAGAGATTTGGTGAATACTTCTGCCTCGGTCATAAGCAGACCAGGGAACAGGGATTATAACTGATCATGAAGGTGGGAACTGAATTGTTCCATTCCTGTGGTAGAAGTGGGAGAGTAGTAATGAATAAGAGTGTATTTGAGAAAGAGGAAAGGGTAGAGTATTACGAATTGGAAGGACAGTGTAAACAAAGTCATGAAGATGTATGCAAAACAGGGAGCTACTGATTGGAGAGGAGTCTGTGCAGGACAGCAACAGGAAACAGGATTAAAAAGGAACTTTGAAGTCAGATTATCAAGAACTTTGCTTTCTGGGCTAAAGTAATTGCCTTCTATCTTGTTGGCAAATGAGACTTTGACCACTTAGGCAGAGTGGCTGATATCATCAAAGTAATTGGGCAGAAGTATAATTTAACAACAGTGTGCAGAGTAGATTGGCAAAGGATGGAGTAGGAGATCAGTGAGGAGGATTCTACAATAATTTAGCAAAAAGCAGTAAGGACCCAAAATAGGTGGGTGACAATGGGGCTTGGAATTGAGGGAAAAGATGCAACAGAGATTATAAAATAAGACTTGTCAAGACTGGGTAATTGTTGGGACAGGTGACTGAAGAAGGAGTCAAAGATGGTGCCACAGCCTCAGTGATTCAAAATTTTAAGAGGAAATGTGCAACTCAAAAATGAAAGATGGTCTTAGGAAATGAAAGCTTCGTTGTTATCAATGTTTAATCTGAGATGACAGCGAGATACTCAGGAAATCTGTGATAGACCATTGGAAATAAGGTACCAGACGTGGGGAGAGAAATAAGGGCTGGTGATACATATTTGTGAGTCTTCAACCTAGAGATACTATTAGAGATCATAAATATCAAAGAATTATCTAAGAGGGCAGATAGGACTTAATGGGAAATACAGGCCACATTAACAAAGAGAAAAAAGAATTTAATGTCAGACATGAGTAAGTAGTGAACAATTTCAAATGCTACACAGAAGTCAATGAGAATAAAAACAAAATACAGGACCATTGATGTAAGAGTTAGATATTCATTATATTTAAGAGTTATTCTTAGCATAATGAAGCTACATATTTGGTGGGTTGAAAAACTAATATGTAATAGCCATTTTCTTGGAAATGTAGTTTAGATATGGCTGAACAATGTGTACATATAGGTCTTAAATATTATTTGTCTGGTGTTTGAGAAATCTTTTTCTTTTCCCATTTAGTCCCTTAAATTGACTGGGTAGTATGTCTTCTAAGTGTGTGTATATTCTGTTCCTGCTCCATCCTATATTTCCATTTCTTTTGGTGCAATCAAATGGAAATATTTCATCTCTGTTGCTATAGATCAGGGTCTATCAACCTTGGCATTACTGACATTTTGAGCTGTGTAATTCTTTGTTGTAGGTTGGTGGCTTGTGATTGTAGGATGTTTAGTAGCATTCCTGGCCTTTAACCACTGAGTTCCAGTAGCACCTATCTCTCCCTGATCCCTCCCCAACTCCCCTGCCCCAAGTTATAACAATAAAAAATGTCTTTAGATTTTGACAAGTGTCTCTTGAGGAGCAAAATAGCCCCTGATTGTGAACCACTGCTGTCAGGGATATTTGCGATTTTGGCTTTCCAGGACTTAGTTGCTCTTCTGCCATTCTGGTAACTATGTTCCACTTTTCCTTGGGGAAACAACTGCCTCTCATAATCTACTTACTGGCTTCAGATGGAGTTAACTCTGCCTTTCAAATAATGGTGGACCTAGGACAATAAGTCTGGCCATTTCCCTGCCTAAGTTGTTGATTTAGAGATGGATATATCAAACCAGTTGGCTTGGGTTAAAGCTAATCCTACCTGGACTTTTTAGTTATGTGAGCCATTAAAACATATTTTGTTTGTGTGCTTAAGTCATGTTTTCTCTTACTTAAACAGAAAACCCGTGATACAAAAATGAGTTCTAGAATTTGTGGTTACAGATGAATGATCCTACAATGTGGAATGGGCTGTTTTAGAGTTGGTGGAGGAAAATGAAGACACTTCCATAACACTTTTTTTTAAGTTACATTTTTAAATATTATCTCAGCACTTGGAAATGGAAAGCTATATTATACAATAGCAAAGTGTATGATTAAAGTGTCACCTTTGGTATCTTGGTGCTCAGACCATGTGCTTACTGAAGCTGGAGCATTAATTAGGGGCTTGATAGCAAAGTGGCAGGATACTGGATTTTTATGGACTACTTTGAAGCCACATTGATGTTCTACCAAAAAGAGACAAACTTATGTAGAAACTGTCTTGTCTGAAGACAGAGAAGGAAGAAAATATAACTTGCTAAGAGAGGTCTTTTTTACCTGCAGCCCAGAGTACGAGATGGTTTAAAAGTCTGGTTTTACAGATTTTGAAAATCCTAAACCGAATCCCCAAATTAAAGATACACAAAGTAAGGATGGTGTGTTCAGGCAAGAAGGTAGGAAACAGTCGGAAGTAAGAGTGAGGCTTAGGGAAAATCTGACTCTCCAGGCCTCTTCAGGGAACTTCTCTGTTATGCCTCCCTGCCCGAAAAGAGACCAATTTCTTCCATAATAGCTGTGAGGTAGGTTAGGGCACAGGGCAGTTAAGACCCCAGTGACAAATTACTCCCAGGCAGAAGCCAAGGTGGAGTCATTAGAATAAGAGAGGATGGGCTGAGAACCTACAACTGTTGCTGAAGGATAAAATTCCCAGGCTGGGTTCTAGGCTGGAAAACTATAAAAAATTTATCTTTGGAAAAAAAAAAAAAAAGAAAAAAAGAAAAATATGACCTAACCAGATCCATGGATTTTGAATACTAAGTTATTGAATTAACTGGGAATCGAAAGACCAAAATCCTGCCAAGTGTTTAAGAGAATGATAATGCCAGAGAAATACCAAATCTGTCACCCAAGCTCAACTTCAGTTACCTCAAACCTCCAAATCTCCACCAACCAGTATGTTTAAAAGAAATATTCAGAACTAGTACTTATTCATTCAGTCAACAAATGTTTAATGAGTGCCAGGGGTCAGGCATTGTGTTCCAAGTAGTCATATGGTTTTAAATGAACCAGATCCCCAACCCCGCCTTGTCTGGCCCCAAACACACAGAGCTGAAATTCCAATGAAGAGAGCCAAATAATAGAAAAAAAAGTAAACAAACAAATGATTAGATGAAGTCAGATTGTATTAGTTCAATGAGAAAGAAAAAAAAGAGAGAGCTGTGATAGAGATTGATCAAAAAAGGGTGCGATAATATGAAAATTTGGAAACTCTCCATTTTCTTCTATAAAGTATTAATAGGCTATTTTGGCCCTTCTACTAAAAAGCACTGAAGTAGTAAATTACCTTTGGCTTTGACACTGTACTTATCTCTTTGAAAGGTCCAGATCTTTAGTATTCATCAATTACAGTGCAAAGGTAGGCAGTTGCAGGTGGACTTAATCACTGAAATATTTGAGAGCAGATTTGTCGAAGGCCATCTTCCTTATGTGGAGACAGACACCTGAAATGCAGACTGGATGGCATATTACAACCACCTAATGAATCTGTTCCCTCCCAACTGGGATCTCGGGCGCATTTACTCATCTTCAACCAATGTAATTAAAGATGAAAAGTATAACACTGATGTATACTTCTCTGGGGAGGGAGTTGTTTTAATTGTAGACCCATCAGTGGAAAATGAACTATGCTAGAGAAAGATCAGGCTTAATTACACACCTGTTGGTGGTATCAAGCAAAACTGTTGCACTCTGCTGTAATAGGGGAAATACCTAGAAAAACCCTGTGATTTGGCAAAGCTCAAAATATCACCTCATTAGAGCTTATAATTTCTGCCTTTTAAATCATTGAATCATCAAATTTTAGGTGAAAGGACCTTGAGGTTGTTTAACATAATTCACATAACTTACAGATGAGACAACTCAAGTCTGGAGGAGTTAACTGACTTGGCCAAATTCACACAAATAATTTGAGAGGCATTTATTAAGCTTCTTTGCTAACTGCTCATATTTTCTAAATGCTATCTACTTAGATTTGAAAGGAGATGATAGAGGTCAGAACCCCTATTTGGAACCTCAGGAAAACTTTAAAATTAAAACCAGACGTTTCGTTTTTAGACAACTTTTCTCAAAATGTAAGAAACTGACCATTAGTTGGAGAGAAATGGCTATGATCCTAGATTCTTTAGGCAGCCACGCATCCACTGGAGCTATAACCAATTCTTCTAAATTCCAGAAAGATATAAAGGATTGAGAACTCTCCAGGAAAAAAAAAATCATATTTTTAAATGTAACCCCAGGACCCTGAAATTCCTATTTAATTTTTTTTCTTGGTGACTGTTCTGAAGTGTGTGATCCTTTCTTCTATTACCACTTCGCTTAATCCTATACTGCATATGGGTATAAATAGTTGGCCCCATGCTTCATTTCCTCTGGGCTGCCTTATGGGGCCTGATTTGCTTTCTTTAGTCAAGGTCTTCCAAAGCAAGAAGGCACACCTAGGCACACCTTTGCTCTAAGATTCAAGACAAAAGATGCATGTATTTCTACACGTATGTACATGAAAGAGAAGGGGAGGGAGAGAAAGATTCATTTATTAATTCAATAACTTTTTACTGAGAGCCCATTGTGTGGCAGGAATACTGATGAGTTCTAGGTTTAGAGATATAAACCAAAGAGATATGATTACTCTCTTTGTGGAATTTACAGTTTTAGAGGAGTTTGAGCACACTTTTGGCACTATTGTTATCTTGGGCTAGATAATTCTTTGTTGTGGGGGCTGCCCTGTGTATTGTAGGATATTTTGTGGGATTCCTGGCTTTTACCCACTAGATGCCAGTAGCACACCCACAATAACGGCAATCAGAAATGTCTCTAGGGTGCCTGGGTGGCTCAGTTAATGGAGCATGTGACTCTTGATCTCAGGGTTGTGAGTTTGAGCCCCATGTTGGGTGTAGAGATTACTTAAAAGTAAAATCTTTAAAAAAAAAAAAAAGGAATGTCTCTAGACATTGCCAAATGTCCTCTGAATTGGCCCCAGTTGGGAAGCACTGAACTAGAGAATAAGCAAATGTTCACACCTAATTAAATCATCACAATGGTATCTAATTCTTTTGTTATATTTTCTTGTTGCTAACTTTAGAAAATCAGTATGGAAAATAAATATTATTTTTTGGAGGTAAGATTTTTATTGAAATAAAATGTACTTACCTGAAAGTGTATAAATCTTAAGTTTATATATTGAAGAGGTTTTACAAAATGAACACCCTGTGTAAATTCCCAGATAAGGAATTAAAATACAGTCAGTTCCCTAGAAGCCTTCCTCAAGCTCCATCCCAGTCACTATTAAAACTTCTAACATCACAGTATGTGCTCTTTTATGATAGCCTTCCTCTAGTCATTGTATCTTTTATGGAAGTCATTCATGTTGTTGCATGTGGAATAGTTTGGATTTTTCTCATTATTTATCCATTCTATTTTTGTGGACATTTGATTTGTCTCCATTTTTAGGCAAACAACATTTCATTTGTCTCCATTTCATTTGTCTCCATTTTCAGGCCAATAACAATAACAATAACAATAATGTTGTCCTGAGTGATGTCATTAAGATAGCAGAAAAGGGTTTTTTATAATCTTACCCTCAAAGAATTTTGACAATGGATAAGAGTTGCTTTGTGGAAGTCTGAGAGCCCAGTGGAGAAGTATCAGCACACTTTTGGAGCAAAAATATCCAAGATTTGGATATGTTGAAAAGGGTAAGAGGAATCGTTCCACTCTACCTGCATCACCCCTCCTCCAAGGTGACACAGCTTGGTGGCAAGAGAGACCTGCTCAGCCAATAATTTCTCCCATAGGGAAAAGTGAGAGAATGAGAGTGAGTGCCTGATTTCCCTCGATGTACAGGATAAAGTAAAAAAGGCTCACTTCTTTCTTGCCCCATCCAGAATACTGGAGTGAGCTGAATGACTGAGGAACAGAAAGGGGCTGGGAGAATAGAAGCCAGGGCTTAGAGCATATAAAAATTACGTGGAACCTAGTAGCTACTTTGTGGACTCCCATCAAGAAGCCCATGCATGGGTCTCTGGGGATGTCTTGCCTGTGGATCCCCCTAATGGGCACAACCAATACTCATTGTGCCTCACCCCCCCCCCGCCCCCGCCACTGCTCTGTAGCTGGCTCTGTGTGCATGCCCCCAAGGGCAGTGATTGTGAGCCTTTGTTGATGGCTAGTGCCCATGCACAGAAACCAGGGCTGACTCTGTGGGACTGGGAGAAAGCACATAGAGTTGAGCATTTAGTACCACCTTAGGGAAAGCAAACCAGGAGGCTGTCAGCACGTGGCCTGGATTTCTAGGGTGGAGAGAAAGCATACAATTAAAAAAATGTCCTTCTAAGAAGGAATGAGAAGTGTGGAGTGGGTGAACCCATAGAAAAGATTGAGAAAACCTCAGAATTCCCAGCATCACTGACAGATGGTATTTCTTTTCTGAAGCCAGTCAGTAAAAACTGGAAGAGGTGACTGCTACTTCAAATGTAAAGATAGCAAGGCAGACTTTAAGAAACATGAAACATCAAGGAAACATGATACTACCAAAGGAACAGAATAATTCTTTTTTTTTAAGATTTATTTATTTGAGAGAGAGAGAGAGAGAGAGGGAGAGAGAGAGCACGCAAGGTGGGAGGGGCAGGGGAAGAGGAAGAGAATCTCAAGCAGAGTCTCTCCTGCTCGCAGAGCCCTACCTGGGGCTTGACCTCGTGAACCTGAGATCATGACCTAAGCAGAGAGAGATGGAGAAGCAGGCTTTCTGCTGAGCAGGGAGCCCAATGTGGGGCTTGATCCCAGGACCCTGGGATCATGACCCAAGCTGAAGGCAGACGCCTAACTGACTGAGACCCCCAGGGACCCCCAATATAGTTGTTTAAAGGAAGCTAAGTGAGCTACAAGAAAACACAGAAAGACAATTAAAGAAAATCTGGAAAGCAACACAAGAACCAAACAACAAATTTAGCTGAGAGATAGAAATAATCAAGAAGAACCAAACAGAAATTCTGAAGCTGAGGAGCACAGTGAATGAAATGAAAGGTGCAATAGAGAGGATCAACAACATACTTGATCAAACAAAAGACTCTGTGAACTGGAGGAGAGGTCATTTGAAATTGCAGGCAAATCTTGGAGATGCTGTGGATTCAGTTCCAGACTACCACAATAAAGTAAATATCACAACAAAGTGAATCAAATGAAATTTTTGGTTTTCCAGTGCATAAATGTTATGTTTATACTACATTGTAGTCTATTAAGTGTGCAATAACATTACATCTAAGATAACAATGTAAATACTTTTAAAAAATATTAAAAATTAAAAAAGATAATCTCTACACCCAATGTGGGGCTTGAACCTACAACCCTGAGATCGAGAGTCACATGTTCTGTTGACTGAGACAGCCACGTGCCCCAACAATGTATATACCTTAATTAAAAAATACTTCATTGTAAAAAAAATGCTAACCATCATCTGAACTTTCAGTGAATTATAATCTTTTTGCTGGTTGAGGGTCTTGTCTCAATGTTAATAATTTCTGACTAATCAGGTGGTGATGACTGAAGTTTGAGGTAGCTGTGGCAATTTCTTAAAACAATGAAGAATGACACATTGGTCAACTCTTCTTTTCACGAATGATTTCTCTGTAGCATGTGATGCTGTTTTATAGCATTTTACCCACAGGAGAATGTCTTTCAAAATTGATGTTGATTTTCTCAAACCCCGTCACTGCTTTTTCAACTATGTTTTTGTAATATTCTAAATCTTTTGATGTCATTTCAACAATTTTCACAGCAACTTCGCTAGGAATAGTTTTTACCTCAAAAAACTACTTTTCTCATTCATTAAAAGCAACTCATCTTTTCAAGTTTTATCATGAGACTGAAGCAATTCAGTCACATCTTCAGGCTCCAGTTCTAATTCTAGTTCTCTTGCTATTTCTACCACATCTTCAGTTACTTTCTCCACTGAAGTCTTGAACTTCTCAACTCATCCATAAGGATTGGAATAAACATCTCCCCACTCCTGTTCATGTTCATACTTTGACCTCTTCCCATGAATCATGAATGTTCTTAGTGGCATCTAGAATGGTTGATCCTTTCCAGAAGGTTTTCACTTGACTTTGCCCAAATCCATCAGAGGAATCGCTATCCATGGCAGCAATAGCCTTACAAACTTCATTTCTCAAATAATAAGACTTGAAAGTCAGTAGTACTCCTTTATTCATGTGTTGCAGGATGTTGTGTTAGCAAGCATGGCAACAACATTAAACTCTTGTCATTCTTTATCAGAACTCTTGGGTGACCTGGTGCATTGTCAAGGAGCAATAATATTTTGAAAGGAAATTTTTTTTTTGAGCAGTACGGGTCTCAACAATGGCTTAAAATACTCAGGTAACCATGTTGTACCCAGATAGGCTGTCATTCAGCCTTTGTTATTCTATTTATTGGCTACAGGCAGCATAGATTTAGCATAATTTTTAAGGGCTATAGGATTTTCAGAATGGTAAATGAGTATTGGATTCAACCTTAAATCACCAACTGCATTAGCCCCTAACAAGACAGTCATCCTGTCCTTTGAAGCTTTGAAGCTTTGAAGCTTTGAAGCTGGGCATTCACTTCTCCTTTCTAGCTATGAAAGCCCTGGATGGCATCTTTTTCTGAAGAAGGCTATTTTACCTACATTGAAAATCTGTTGTTTAGTATAACCACCTTCATCAGTTATCTTAGCTAGATCTTTTGGAGAGCTTTCTGCAGCTTCTGCATCAGCACATGCTACTTTACCTTGCACTTCTGTGTGATGGAGATGGTTTCTTTATTTAAATCTCATGAACCAAACTCTGCTAGCATCAAAGTTTTCTTGTGCAGCTTCCTCACTTCTCTCAGCCTTCATAGAATTGAAGAGAGTTAAGGTCTTGCTCTGGATTGGGCTTTGGCTTAGGGAATATTGTGGCTGATTTGATCTACTATCCAGACCACTAAAACTTTCTCCATATCAGCAATAAGGCTGATTTTTTTTTTCATTTGTGTGTTTAATGGAATAACACTTTTAATTTCCTTTAAGAACTTTTGCTTTGCATTTACAACTTGACTAACTGGCACAAGAGGCCTAGCTTTTAGCCTATCTTGGCTTTTGACATGCCTTTCTCACTAAGCTAAAACAATCCTAGCTTTTGATTTAAGGTGAGAGACATGGGACCCTCCCTGTCACTTCAACACTTAAATGGCATTGTAATGTTATTAATTGGCCTAATTTCAAAATTTTATGTCTCAGGGAATAGGGAGGCCTAAGAGGGAGAGCTATGGGAGACTGGCCGGTTGGTGGGGTAGTCAGAACACACATATTTATGGATTAAATTCCCCATCTTATATAGGCCTGGTTTTTGGCACCCCAAAACAATGACAATAGTAACATCAAAGATCACTGATCATAGGTCACCATAGGAAATAATAATAATAATAATATAGTTATTCTTTTATAATTATATAATAATAGTAATTATTATTATTACTATTATAGTTTGAAATATTGTGAGATTTACCACAGAGACATGAAGTGAATAAATGCAGTTGGAAAAATGGCACTGATAGACTTGCACAATGCAAATATGTGAAGTGCAATAAATGAAACACAATAAAATGAGGTGTGCCTGTATCCAGTCAGAGGATAACAAAGAAAAAAAAATGGAGAAGAGTGAAGAAAGCCCACAGGAATTTTGTGATAACATCAAAAACAACAATTTACACATTTTTGGATTGCCAGAAGGTGAAGAGTGGGAGAAAGGAGCAGAAAGCTTATTTAGAGAAATAATGATTACTAATTCAATGTTAAATGCCAATTCTATTTCAATAAACCTAGGAAAAAAGAAATAATGGCTGAGAACTTCCCAAATCTGAGGAAAGATTTGGACACCAAGGTTCATGAAGCTCATAGGCTGCCAACTCAACTCAAAGAAATCTTCTCCAAGACACATTGTAATAAAACTATCTAAAATCAAAGACAGAGGGAGAATTTTAAAAACAGGAAGAGAAAAACATATTCCTCACATACAAAGGATCCCCATTAGGCTATCAGAAATTTCTCAGCAGAAACCTTCAGGGTAGGAGAGAGTGGAATGTTATATTCAAAGTGCTGAAAGAAAAAAAATTGCCAACCAAAAATACTTTATTTGGCAAAGTTGTTCTTCAAAAATGAGGGAGAGATAAAGACTCTCTTAGAAAAACAAAAATGAGGACGTTCATCACCACTATACCTACCTTAAAAGAAATGCTGAAGGGATTTCTTTAAGCTGAAATGAAAGGACACTGATTAGTAACATAAAAACATATGAAAATATAAAACACACTAGAAAAGGTAAGTGTGTAGTCAAAATCAGAATTCTCTAATACTCTAAAATGGTGTTGTATTATCCACTTAACTCTAGTACAAAGCTTAGAGGAGAAAAGTAATAAAAATAAGTACAGCAACAGTAATCTGTTAATGGATGAACAATATAAAAAGGTGTAAATATTGATGTCAAAAACATGAAAGTAGCAAAAGGGTAGAGTTTTGTATGTGATTGAAGTTATCAGTGTAAAATAGATTATTACCATGAGATGTTCTATGTCAGCCTCATGGTAACCACAAAGCAAAACCTGCATTAGATACACAAAAGATAAAAAGAGAATCAAAGCATACTCCTATAGAAAATCATCAATTCACAAAAGAAGATAGTGAGAGGAAGAAAGGAATAAAGGAATTGCAAAACAGAAAATAATTAGAAGGCATTAGTAAGTCCTTACAAATCAATAATTGCTTTAATGTAAATGTATTAAATTCTCCAATCAGAAGATATAGGGTATCTGAATGGATTAAAAAAAACAAACAAAAAACAGACCCTACTATATGCTGCCTACAAGAGATACACTTCAGCTTTTTTTAAAAAAGATCATTTACTTATTTATTTATTTGAAAGAGAGAGAGAGCTCAAGGGCAGCAAGAAGGAGCAGAGGGAGAGCGAGAAGCAGACTCCTCACTGAGCAGGGAGGCTGCTGTGGGGCTTGATCCCAGGACCCTGGGATCATGACCTGAGCTGAAGGCAGACACTTAGCTGACTGAGCCACCCAGGCACCCCACACTTCAATTTTAAGAACACACATGAACTCAAAGTGAAGGAATAGAAAAAGATATCCCATGCAAATGGAAATCACAAGAGAGTAGGAATAGCTATACTTATATAAAAAATAGACATTAGGTCAAAAGCTGTAAGAAGGGACAAAGAAGTTCCTTATATAATGATAAAGGATAAATTCATCAAGAGAATATAACAATTGTAATATTAAGGTGGCTGGAGGGGAGGAGTGTGGGGGGATGGGCTAAATGGGTAATGGGCATTAAGGAGGGCATGTGTGGCAACAAGTATGGAAACGAAACATACCAAATATTATGGGATTAAAGAAAAGCAATTCTAAGAGGGAAGTTTATAATGATAAATACCTACATCGAGACAAAAGAAAGATCTCAAATAAACAACCTAACTTTACACCTCAAGACCTAGAAAAAGAAGATCAAATTAAGCCCAACCTTAGAACATGGAAGGAAATAAAGGTCAGAGCAAAAATAAGAGACCAGAAAAACAATAGAAAAGATCAATGAAGCTAAGAGCAGGTTTTTTGTTTTGTTTTGTTTTTGTTTTTAATACAATTCACAAGTTTGTAGCTAGGCTAAGAAAAAAAGAGGACACACAAAAAAAATCAGAAATGAAAAAGGAGACATAACAACTGTTACCACAGACAGGACCATAAAGTCTACTATGAACAATTATTCACCGACTATTGGATAACCTCGAAGAAATAAATAAATTCCTAGAAACATATGACTTACCAGACTGAGTTGTAAAGAAATAGAAAATCTGAACAGACCAGTAATGGGTAAGGAGATTGAATTAGCAATCAAAAATCTCCCAACAAAGAAAAATCCAGGACCTATTAGCTTTACTGGTGAATTCTAGTCAACATTTAAAGAGGAATTGAAACCAAACATTTGCAAACTGTTCCAAAAAAGAAGAGTAGGGGATATTTCCAAACTATCTTTATGAGTCCAGAATTATCCTTATAACAAAGTCCAATAACAGACACTACAAGAAAAAATTACAGGTTAATATCCCTAATAAACACAGATGCAAAAATCCTCAACAAAATACTAGCAAACTGAATTCAATAGCACATTCAAAGTTTTCTGCATTATGGCCAAGTTGGATTTATCCCTGTTTCAGTGTATGCAAATCAATAAATATGATACACAACATTAACAGAATAAAGGATAAAAGCATATAGTCATTTCAGTAAATGCAGAAAAAGCCTTTGATGAAATTCAAAATCCCTTCATAATAAAGATTATCGACATATTTGATGGAGAAGGAATGTACCTTGACAAAATAAACATATATGAGAAGCCCACAGCTAACATCATAATGGTGAAAGCTGAAAGCTTTTCCTTTAAGATTGGGAACAAGACAAGGATGTTCACTCTAGCCACTTCTATTCAACATAGTACTGGAAGTCCTAGCTAGAACAATTAGGCAAAAAAGAGAAGTAAATTGTATCTAAATAAGAAAGAAAGTAAAATTTTCTCTGGTTGCAGATGACAGGTCTTATATACAGAAAATCAGAAATACTTTACCAAAAAACCTGTTTGAACTAATAAATGAACTCAGCAATGTTGCAGGATATAAAATCAGTATACTATAATCAGCTGTGTTTCTCCACACAATAATGAAATGTTTAAAAGAGAAATTAAAAAAACAATCTCACTTATAATACTATCAAAAACAATAAAATACTTGGAAACAAATTTAGCCAAGGAGGTGAAAGACCTGTACACTGAAAATTGTAACACACTGATGAATGAAATTGAGGAAGGTGCAAATAAATGGGAAGATATCTCATGTTCATGGATTGGAAGAATTAATTTTATTTAAAATGTCCATACTACCCAAAGCTATCTACTGATGCAATGTAATCCCTATCAAAATTCTAATGGCTTTTTTACAGGAATAGAAAAAAAATCCTAAAATTCATACAGAACCACAAAAGATCCTGATAGCCAAAGCAATCTTTAGAAAGAAGAACAAAGCAAGAGGTATTACGCTTCCTGACTCCAAACTACATTGCAAAGCTATAGTAATCAAAATAGTATGGTACTATCATAAAAATAGATACATAGACCAATGGAACAGAAGAGATCGCCCAGAAATAAACCTATATAATTATGGTCAACAAATCTTTGGCAAGGGTACCAAGAACATACAATGGGAAAGGAACAGTCTCTTCAATAAATGATGTGGGGAAAACTGGATATTCACATTCATAAGAATGAATCTGGACCCCTATACCACTCACAAAAATTAACTCAAAATGGATTCAATGACTTAACTGTAAGACCTGAAATCGTAAAACTCCTAAAAGAAAACATAGGAAAAAATCTCCTTGGCATTGGTATTGGCAGTGAGTTCTTGGGTATTATATGAAAAACACAGATAGCAAAAGCAAAAATAAAATTAAGATAAAATAAAATAAAACAAAACAAAATAAAATAAAAGTGGGACTACATCTTCTGTAGAGCCAAAGAATCAACCAAATGGAAAGGTAATCTATGAAAAGGGAGAAAATATCTGTAAACCATATATCTAAGGAGTTAATATTCAAGATATATAAGGAACTTATACAACTCAATAGCAAAAAAGTCATTTAACGTGATTTAATGACTTTAATAACGTGATTTAATGGACAAAGGACCAGAAAAGACTTTTTCCCGAAAACATACAAATGGCTGACATATGTGAAAAGGTGCTTCAAATCATTAATCATGACAGAAATAAAAATCAAAACCACAATTTGATATCACCATCTGTAAGGATGACTTTTATCAAAAGGCAAGAGATAACAAGTGTTGACCAGGATGTGGAGAAAAGGGGACTCTTGTCCACTGTCAATGGGAATCTAAATTAGTACACCCTTTATGGAAAACAGTATGGAGGTTCCTCAAAAGGTTAGAAGTAGAAGTCCTATATGTTCCAGCAATCCTACTTTTGTGTATATATCTAAAGGAAATGAAATCACTATCTTGAAGAGATTCCTGTACTCTCATGTTCATTGTAGCAATTCACCATAGCCAAGATACAGAAATAACCTAAGTGTCCATTGGTTGATGAATGGATTAAAAAAGATGGTATATAGAGATAAAATCAATTATTCAACCACAATAAAGAAGGAAATCTTGCCACTGTGACAACATGGATAAGCTTTGAGGGCATTATGCTAAATGAAATAAATCAGAGAGGGAAAGACAAATGCTATATGATCTCACTTATATGTGGAATCTAAAAAAAAAAAAAAAAAAAAGACAAGACCACTTAGAATGAGAGTATGCTGGTTACTGGGGTGTGAGTGGTAGGGCCAGGTGGGGTGGTGCTGGTCAATGGGTAAACTTTTAGTTATATGATGAATAAGTTCTGAGGATTTAATGTACAACATAGTGACTATAGTTAATAATACTGTGTTGTATGCTTGAAATTTGCTAAGACAGTGTATCTTAGATGTTTTCACCACATGCACACACAAAAGTAACTATGTGAGTTGATGACCTTGTTAATGAGCCTGATCACAATAATCATTTCACAAAGTATATATATATATATATTAAATCATTACACTGTACACTTTATTTTTTTTTAAAGTGAAGGCTTTCTTTTTAAGAATTTTATTTATTTGTCAGAGAGAGAGATTGAGAGAGAGAGCACAAGCAGGGGGAGCAGCAGGCAGAGGGAGAAGCAGGCAGTAGGAGAAGCAGGGTCCCTGCTGAGCAAGGAGATAGATTTGGCACTTGGGACCCTGGGATTATGACCTGAGCTGAAGGCAGATGCTTAACCGACTGAGCCACCCAGGCGTCTGTACATTGTATACTTTAATTATATACAATTTTATTTGTCAGTTATACCTCAAAAAAGCTGGAGAAAAAAATGACAATATTCTTAATATTCTTAAAAATAATAACTTTATTCAGATATAATTTACATACCATAAAACTCACCTTTTAAAAATGTATAGCTACAGCTGAGTGATATTTGTCATATCCACAGAATTGTGCAACTATTACCACTACCTAATTTTAGAACATTTCCATCACTCCAAAAAGAAATTCTATTAGCAATCACTTTCCTATCACCAATCACTTCCCATTTCCACTCACCCCCCCTTAGCCCCTACCAACACTAATGTACTTTCTATTTCTATGGATTTGCCTATTCAAGAAATTTCATATAAATGGAATCATATTTAATATGTGGTCTTTTGTAACCGACATCTTTTACTTATGTTTTCAAGGTTCCTGAATTTTGTAGTATGTGCCAGTACTTCATTCCTTTGTATGGTCGATTAATACTCCATTGTATGATTGTACCACATTTTGTTTATTCATTCATAAATGTTGAGTTGAAATGTTGTATAGGTAATTTCAGCCTCTATATGGTGTTATCTTCCTCCAGAAAGGGGTTGCTTTGTTTATTTGTTTTTGTTTGTTTTGGTTCTGATTAAGGACAAGAGCACCCTAATATATCCAGAGATTGAGCAGAGTTGAATAATTCCTCCAACAGTGTTTTCAAAATGTTTCTATATTTCACAGAACTTTTGAGAATGTCTTTAGTATAGTCCCACATTTAAATTACTTTCTATCTGGATATAAAACCCTTAGACCAAGATTTCTTTCTCTTTACTTCTTTGAAAAATATTGTTCCATTATTTTCTTGCATCTATTCTTGTTCTATATAAATGATCTTCTCTTTCTCTTTGTAAGCTTTTAGTCTTCTCTTGTTCTATTTTAAAATTTTACTATAATCTCTTCAGGTAGAGACTTCATTTATCCTGTTAAGTGTGCATAACCACTTCTCAAATTGAAGTTTTTAATCTTCCTTTAGTTTTTTGGAAATATAACACTATTATTTTGAAAATATTTCCTTTCTTCCATGAGAGGGAGCATTGGATAAGATCACAGGTTTTATTTATTTATTTATTTATTTATTTATTTGTGATTATTTATTTATTTATTTGACAGAGAGAGAGAGACAGCCAGCGAGAGAGGGAGCACAAGCAGGGGGAGTGGGAGAGGAAGAAGCAGGCTCCTAGCGGAGGAGCCTGATGTGGGGCTCGATCCCAGAACGCTGGGGTCATGCCCTGAGCCAAAAGCAGACGCTCAACGACTGTGCCACCAGGCACCCCAGATCACAGGTTTTAGAACCAGAGAAATTTAGATTTGAATCCTGTACCACTTATTAGCTGTTTGAATTAATCAATCTCTACTCTGTGTCCTAGGTTCCTTGTTTATAAAATGAGAACAATAATGCTCTCTTCCTAGAGTTCCCATAAAGATTGGATAAATTTATGCTTATAAGTGCTTAGAATAATGCCTAGCATAGAATAAGAATTACATAATTAATTGGTTTATTTTTTTCTTCTACTTCTGGGCTTTCAGTATTCCTGAAGAAGTCTCTTCTATACTTAACATCTCATCTTTGAATATTTCCATCTACTTTTGCTTTCCTACTACCTTCTTCCAGTTTTCATTTGATCTTTCAGCACACTAACTTGTTCTTCAGCTAGAATCATACTTTTTATCTCACATATGCTATATTTTAAAATTTCAACCCTTTCATTATTGATCTCTAATATCTCCTTATAATCATTTTTATGATTTCTTGTTTCTGTTTCCAATTACTGGTAACCTTCTTGCTTATCCTTTTTATAGTATTTCAATGCTAGGAGTGTAATAAGTAAAATTAGATATTTTACCAGAAGTGATAGAGCTCTATCAAAAAGTTAGAAAATCTGGGAGGATATCATGTCTGATATACTTCAAAATAAGGGCTGGGAGAATACCTGGGGTTATAGATGAAATAAGATTGGCCATGAATTGATAATTATTTAAGCTAAGTGATGGCCTGTAGAGATTTTTTATTACTACTCTTGTAGTAGAAATATTCCATAACAAAGTGTTTAAGAAAATAAAATCTAGGAAAAGTTCAGAAAATATAACTCATGAAATAATTTTAGGTCATATAAGCTGATAATCAAGACTTCTCCTATAACCACAAACAATTTCTCACTAATTATTATGTTTGGGATTCAGTTTATACCAAAATGAATCATTTATCAAAATATTAAGCAATTATGCCAAGAAATTAAATTTTCTTATAGTAAGGGATTTTCTAGAGATTTAAACCAAAAGTATTTTTCTGAAACATTTGAAATTTCTCTAGGAAAATAATTTCAAATTAATAGTAAAATAAAAGATGGTTGTCTCCCCAAATCCATACTCAAAACTACTCTTCTTGGGAAGGATTTACACCAGGGTTAATCATGTTTTTCTCTAGCTGGTGTAAATATGGGTGACTAGAATTGTTCATTTAAAATTTTTTGGATGGTCTTTCAATGTGTTACTTTCATTAAAATATGTAATCTCCATGTAGGTGAAAAAAATCCTATATTACAATTAATTCAGATTCTGAAGAGATGATGATGGGAACATTGAATATACCTAGTTTTAAAATTTTTTCAAAGTGGAATTAGCTTTATAATTTTCTTCCATCTCAAAAGAAACATGCTTATTGTAAAATATTTTAGGCCAAATATAGAAACATATAAAGTATTAGTAAAAAATCCACTGTCTTTCAGAATGTTTTTATGTAAACCCACTCATTTCTTTTTAATGGGATTCTGACATTTCCTATGCAACAAACATATCTTTATTTCTTTATTGCTAACTTTATTTCTATTCTAAGATCTTACTGTTCTTACTGTTGAAACCTGTGGAATCACTTCCAGGTAGATGTGGCTTTTTGAAGTGATTTCTCAGTCAATTCACCCCTCCCCCACTCTCCTCAGGTAACTTTTAAGGGTAACATCTTCCCCCTGCTCAAAGTAATATTTCAGTTTCAGCTGGTGTTATGTTGTGTTTAGGTAATGACGGAGAAGGGCATATGGCCAGAGAGCATCCTCAGGCATCCACTGAGGTGTAACTCATCCACTGTGTCTTTCTGCTTGGCTGCATCTGCTGATATCTCAGGGTCTGCCTTGGCTATGAGTCGTGTCCATGTAGATCATTTTATGTTTTCCTGATTCTAATTGTAATGCTCCCTTTGACCTATTTTGTACCCCTTTTGGGGAAACAGGGGAAATTTGAGTTCTTTCAAGTGTGGCTAGGCTCTTCATCAACTATTATTACCATCTTTATTAATTGCATAAATTTTAGGCCCAGTTTGCTTCAGTGAGTTTCAAAATACCTGGTTCAGGCAAACCAATAGCCTTGACTTTCAAACCTTTTCCTTTGTTAAGAGCTCCCCCACAGCCTATTTTGAAACTCAAAGCCTAAATATTTTTTGTCTCCTTCTTCCCTTTCTTCTTCTCCTCCTCCATCTCCTCCTTCTCCTTCACCTCCTCCATCTCTTTCTCCTCTTCCTCTTTCTCCCCTCCTTGTTTTTCTTCTTCTCCTTCTTTTTTTTTTTTTTTTTTTGGAATGACCTCTGAGACAATGAGTTCTATTGAATTGATGGGATGTCAGAGGGAATCGAAAAAAGGAAATGCAGGGGAGAGTCCCAGAGATAAATATATCTAAATTCAATTCTACCACATGAATCTACCTCATTTTTTTCTCTAAAATGAGAAGTTTATAATTTGATCTGCTATATTAAAATTATACAGAGTCATACAGAAGATTCAGTCTTTCCAATCAAATATCAAAAATCGATGATAATTGATTCACCCTGTCTATATCTCATATTACCCTTTACACCAATATGCCCTTATTTTATATGGGTGGTATATACTATATTTGCTATTTTGTGATCTGCTGCTTTTTAAAAAATAATTCTGACTAAATATTGAATAATAAAAATAATATTTATACAATATGGGAGGGATTTAAAGAATAAAACAAGTACACGTATGCTAACCGTCTAGTTAAAGAAATGGAAACTCATCTACCTGTAAAGCCCCTGTGTCCTTCCAATTTCTGTTCTTATTCACCTCAAGGGGAATTATTCTGAATTTTGTGCTTATCTTTTCATTATTGTTAATTATTCTTTTTCTACATGAGTATATCCCTTACCTGAGTTAACTGGTAATTAACCAATAAATTAAGTTGTGCATTTAAAAAATTCTTTACGTGAAATAGTACTTCATGTACTTTTCTGTGACTTGGTTTATCCATTTACCACTTTAATATTAGATTCCTCTGTTGTGTGTACAGTGTACACTATTAATTTCCACTACTGTATAGTATCTGTTATGGCATATACCATAATTTATTTATCTATAGTGCTGTTGATAGACATTTGGGATGTTCTAGTATTTTGCTCATACAAAAAGTACTCCTATGGACCTTTTTGAAAATATGTCCTAGTGTAATTCCAAGTTCTCTCTAGGCTAGATAGATTCTAAAGAGAAAAATTTCTGGATCATAAGTTATGGGCAATCAACATTTGGTTGTCACTTTTTAATTTTTGGCAATTAGATGAGTGTGAGTGATACCTTATTTTGATTTTAATTCCATTTTCTTAAATACTAACAAAGTTGAGCACATTTCTGTGTCTATTGGCCATTCATATTTTTTCATGTTTACAATGAAAAATTCCATTTCATGCCTTTTCAAATTTTTTTTGTCTCATACTTTGTGATAGTAATTTGTAGGCTTTTTAAAAACCTGTTTTTGATATGAATTCCTTATTGGTTATGTGGGTTGCAAATATCTTATACCAAATTATTTGTGTATATTAAGACACATTTTGGCAATTAGATGGTTTTCAGTGTTTTGCTATTACAACACACTATTGAATATTTTGTAGCACTTTGTTCCATTTAAAAAACTTGTATTGAGCAGGAAAAATCTCAGGAGTCCAATTATTGGGTCAGAAGGTGTGAATATTTTCATGGATTCTAAATAAATATTGCCAAATTACTTTCCAAAAAGATTGTTCCAATTTGCAATGCCAGAAACAAAGATGTAACAATTTCACTCTAATCAACCTTAGGTTTTGTCATTAAATATTTTTGGCTAGTCTGATATGCAAAATGTTTTTCAACATTGCTTTAATTTGCATTTCTTGATTACTAGCATGGGTGAACATTTTTCATTGTTTGTTTACTAGTAGTATTTTCACTTATGGAAATTGTGTATTTTTACCTTCCAGGTCTTTTTTTTATGTTAGGCTAAGAATATTAAATATAGCTCTTGCAAACCAAAAGTAGAAAGTGATCTTCTGTTTTCAAAATGATTACGGATTTTCAAAGTCTGAGGGTCTTACATGTCTTACATTAACTACTTACAGTAATTTACCAAATATTAAAAAATATGTCTGGCTTTGGGAATACAAAGGTAAAGGAGTTGGCTTTCAAGGGATTTAGTCTTTCAGGTTAAAGCGGACAATTATGACAGAGAGGTGCTTTAGTGTTATGGGGACCCTTAAGAGGGGTCTTATTTCAGTTAAAGGTTCCAAAAGATTTCCTGAGGTGGTGACCCTTGCATTAGACCAGAAAGATGAATGAGTGTTGAGTAACTGGAGTGGGTGTTGCAGATCAGTCTGACTGCATGTGCAAAGGAGCAGAGGTGGAAAAAAGCATGGCCCTTCCCTGTAAGAGACCAGAGCTGGCACTGGAGAAGCAGGCTAGAGACCCAAGTGTCCACCCTGAGCAGTTTGACATCTATTCAGAAAGTGCTGGAAAGTCTCTAAGAATTTTTAAACAAATCTGGAAAACTTCTCACAATAGCAGAATAGGATGGCGGATAGTCGGGTCATAGAGAGAACAATTTAGAGACATTTAGTACTATTCTAGAGAAAAGAGATGGAGGAATTAAGTGATGGGAATAAGTGATGGGAATAAAGAAAAGGTGATGAACTTGAAAACTGTTTGGAAGTATATCAATAGCTTTAAGAAAATCCAAGACTTAAGTCACATTTGCTATGAGAAGAGAAGATGAGGAAAGGCCACTGCACTACCAGGGGCAGGGGTAATAATGTCAGGGTAGAATCAGTGAGGGGACAAAGGGAGGTCTGAACCCTTTCTCTTCCCACCCACAGCTCCATCCCTTACTCTGAAGGACTCCCTGGAATTGTATGGGCACTGCACATGATTGTATCCTAGTCTCCTCACAATTAACAGCTGCCTCTGTGCCCGAGGGTGAGCACTGTGCTTCTGTCTGCCCTTGAGAGGACAGGGCCCTAGGAAGAGTCTTGTGCAGGTCCTTATATCAGATGCAGGCTGTTGGGACAGAAAGCAACAGGCTCCTGTGTGCTCAGAGTATACTCTAGGAAGAACGGCATTGGGCTGCAGGCAGCCAGGTACCATGGGTCTCAGAGACTCCTTGCTCTGTGAAGCAGGGCCTGGCCAGAGGAGAAAACCCCCTTTGCTAAGACTCAGGGCTTAGGTGAAAGGTCCTGCCTGCCAAGGCAGGATCTCCCAGCAGCCACGTGGCTTTGAGGCTGGAGGCTGAGCCTGTGTAACATGGATTCTGTGGGCAGGTTTAATGGGCACTCTGCTCTCAGCTGAGCTTTAGGTGGCTGGAACAACCTCATAGGAACAGGGAAGCTAAGAGACCTTTGCAAACTTGGGGACAACTACATTTTTTGGAGACACCCACAAGGGGTGATATTTATCCACTTTTTTCGAACTCTAGCTTCAGGTTGGGTTACCTGAGGAAATATCTGTTATAAAAATTAATAGTTATGTTAATAAATATCTCCTCTTCAAATTATTAATATTTCTTTTTGTTCTGAATGGTCGTGAATGGCTTTTCTATCAGTTTTTGTGTATCAGCTTTCTCATTCTTAGTAATGACAATTTACGTACAAATTAGCAAGATTGAAGTATTCAACAATATTCAATAATATGACTTATTGAGTAACAACTGTGTATGTGGTTGGGGATATAGTGGTTAACCAGGCAGGGGAAAAAATGGCCTTTTTGGAGCTTAGATTATAGTGGGGGTAGAAAATAAACATGTAAAAAGTAAGTATACAAGATAATTTCAAAAAATGATAAGTGCTCTATGAAAAGTAAAACTGAAAATGTGCTATAGAGTGACAGTGGAGTGGGGGGAGAAGACTTTTGTAAGGACCAACATTTGAGCATGTGTCTCACTTGGATTTAAGTTCTGTTGAGATACTGAAAATGTCTACTTTTAGTCTTAATGGTCATTTTCTCCCTAAAGCCATCCCTGATTATGTTAATTTTTTGTTTTACTCTAAAAACGTCATTCACCAATCTTAACAGCATTGATCATGTTTGCATTTCACATTTGTTTCAGTGATCATTTAATTACTGTCCTTCTCCCCCAGAAACTTTGTCTATAAGAACAAGGAAAGAGTCAGCCTTCACTCTCTACTCCAATGAGGCACCAACAGTGAACTTGCTTGTAGATGCTCAATAAATATATGTATTTGTTAGAGTGAATGAATGACTAGCAGTTTTTAAATACTTAACAAATCTGGAATTGTGTATATTTTTCTGACCAAGGTGAGGGTGTGATTGACAAAGTGGGCACATGCTAAATGTCTCATTTATAAAAATGGATTTTTCCAGATCTTATGTTAATTTGGATGAATAATACGTGTCTCTGTTTGATTTTGCAAATTGGATCATTCCAAATGTTCTTTCAGGAACAGTGGTGGAAACACAGGTAAAAGAGGAGGTTAGACCTTTTTGAAATGGAAACTATTTCAGAACTGACAGAGAAATCTCTCTGTGTCAGAAGAGGAAAGGGAGCAAAATATAAATGTATGTCATCAGGCACAGATTTATGCATTATTTTGATAATATTTTAGTTGGAACTCAGGAAAAGGAGGAAAATATTTTATAACAAGCAGTATAAGAAAAGTGTAAATTCTCTAACTTACCTTTGCAAATTACTGAGTATTTTTTAGGATTCAAAGACTGATTTGTGAGTCTCTTCCTTTTAGGAGGCTACCAAAACTAGAAGGGGAAGAGAAATAGGGGATTATTTGGCTTGAAACAACAACAAAGAGAAGGGATGAGAAGAAAGGGAAAGAACTGCATAGGAAAAAGATCAGCCCTGGCTAGATCCTCCTTGCACAACACAACCAAGTTCAAGGCTCCAATGGACGTTTGCTAGCTTTTCTGATCACCTGTGTGTTTTGCAACAAATGGGTCAGAAAGGAAGGATCACACAGCAAGTTTCAAAATAACTACCTGTGGCTTCTTCCTTCTAGGCCTGGAAGATTCTCAGTGATGAGGAATTCACTGCTTTCCAAGGAGCTTATGTTACCGTTAGACATTACCATTAGATCATTCTTGTTCATGTTGATCTTAAGTCTGTCTTCTTATAGCTTCTGTCTATTGTTCTTAGTTCTAACTAAGTTCTTTGTGTTTTTAAAATAAATCTAATTTAGGTTCTACATAAGAGCCCTCAATTATATGTAGTCATGTCTTTGCTCCTCCTGCTGTCCCTATTTATTCCTCTGTAGGCCACTTTCGTACCCTCTGTGAACATATGGCCTTATCTATGTCCTTTTTAATTATATTACCATTTTAGTGGAAAACAATACTCTTGGTAACCATATCATGCTGTATATATCTGAACTCAATGCCTAATAAAATTCCTAAGTTTCTTTCAAATTATTCTGCTGCTGAGCTATGTCACCCCATTTTGCCTTTATGCAGTCACTTGTTTGGAACAGTTGTCCTATGCCTTCAATATGGTGACTATTTTAGATTCTAATTTTGTCATCCAAACTCTTTACTATTTTCACAGTTTTATGCAATATAAAAAACTGTTAAGCATTCCTCTCTATCTTCATCCAAATCACTGGTAAATCTTGATCATGAAATGACCAAGCTCAGAGTCTGTAGTTACCATTAGAAGGAAATTCCTCATGGGTTGGCACCAATCTGTTAATTGGTATCTTTTTGGTATGGTTATTCATTCATTTACGAATCTATTGTATAATGTTGTCATCAGGCCCAGTAGCTTTCAACTTTTGCTGCACATTAGTGTCAACTGAAGAACTTTTAGAAATCCTGATATCCAGTCCCCACTCAAGACCAATTACATCAGAGTTGCTGGAGTAAGATTGAATATTTTTTTAAAGCTCTCCAGGTGATTTTCATGTGTAGCCAAAGTTGAGAACAACTGACCTAGCCCAGTAATTCCCTAAATGCCTCTGATGAATTTTCTGGGGGTCCATCTTATAAGTACAATTCTTTGTCCCAGTCCCTATTCACTGAGTCAGAATCTCCTGGGAAGCCTCAAAAACTCAGGAACACTGATAGCTCATACTAATGATTTTTTTACTCCAAAAGGATATGACCAGAGAAGTAGTCAAATCCCTGTTGAAATCCAGATTTACTATTTTACCACATTTCTCTGTAAAGGAAGGAAAAGTGTCAGTATGACTTACATATGTGTGATACATTGCACTTTTTGTGTTAAAATATCATCTTACTGATGGTAGCCCCTGAGTTGAAGTCCAATTTATATTTATAATTATTTTTGTGAATCTTCAAGGACATTTATACATTTAACAGAGATATATTGAGTGACTCTTCTTGGCCAGGCCTGAGGCCAACCAGGGGGATACTACTGTAAGAAGGTAAGCATGGTCCTTGAGCTCATTTGTTCACAATCTGGGATAGGGTAGAGGAGACACAAGCATAAAACAAGTGCCCTAAATAAGAACAAATTGTGATAAGTTCAATGAAGGGAAGAGAATGCTGAGATAGGAATGATGGGAATGATGGTGGTGAAGGGGTTGATTTAGGGAGAGAGAACCTCTTCAGGAAATGACATTTGAGTGGTACAAGAAGCCTTAGGAAGCCCTAAAAGAAGGGAGGGAAGAGCACTGCCAGGGAGGAGAACAGCATATGAAAGGATCTAGAGGAAGATAGAGCCTGAACATTTGAGGGACAGAAAAAAGCCAAGAAGGGAAGGTGTGGAGAATGAAGTATGAGACAATGTAGAGACAATTTTTGTATCATGGTCATGAGTTTGGATTTTATTCTAAGTGAAATGAGAAACCACTGAATGTTTCTAAGTCGGGGTTTGGGTGATGTGCTTGTGAGGGGAACTGATTGAGCAGGGACTGAGGGAAGAATGGAAGAAGAGAGGCAAGTTGGGATATTTTTTTTTTTTTTTTAGTAGTCCAGGTAAGCAGTGATAGTGGCCTGAGCTGGGATGATGGAGGTGGAGAGGTTGAAAAGCAGATGGATCTTGGAGCTTAAACAAAATCCACTTGGATATGAAGTGTCAGGAGAGGGAGGAATCAAGGATGGATGTTTATTATAAAATATTACTGGCCTGATAAATCATGTCTACATGTATCATGTATATGAAAAACATTTTCTTTGGAATGGGAAATGCTTGGGGTAAATAAATAAACTATAATCAAACAATCAGCTAATAAATGCCTGCTATATACAGACAGACTCTGGGCTGGCTGTTGTAGGATATACTCATCTGATTATCATGGACCTGAGTTCCAACCAGGAGTCAGGGTGATTGGATTCTAAGGCTAGTTCTTTAATAAAGTATTTCATTGCAATTTCTGGCTGGTAACATGATAAATGTAGAGCTGATAATTAATATGAAATAAGTTAGAGTATCTAGAGTAGTAAGATAAAATAGTAATTGTTTGAATGAACATTATAGGTATATGATCAATCCACTGTGTCCATGGGATCACTTTCCTAATGCGAGGTCTTTTGGACAAGGTAATACCTAACTAACTCCTAGCTATGACATTCTATAATTCTGTCACCAGTCTACAGACACAAGACACACTTGTTTCATGAAGCACAGTTCAAGGCATTCAAAAATAAATGCCAAATGAATGGGTCACATGGGAGTTTTCTTAGAAAGTTCTGATAAAGGAGAGGCTAGTCTGGAGTGGGTTAGTCAAGTGAAAGTTTGCTCTGAGGGAAGCAGATTTGTTTGGCAGAACTAGAAATTGCAGTCAGAGAGCAGTGAGAGATAAGCTTGCAAAAATGTGTTTGGATGGGTTATGGAGAGTCTTGGATACCTGGTTGAGATATTTCAGACTTTATCCGAGCAATAAAACCACAATTTATGGCTTTGCCTTTAGAAATCAATTTTATGTGTATACAGTGTAATGGGATCTAGGAGTAAGTAGGGGCAACATCGACGTCAATCTTCCACCTAAGTGATTGTCTCAGAACCCTGGATCTCCCATTTGTTCCCTCTTTACTCTAGAAGTAGACGCAGTCTTTAGGATATTATCTGGTAGATGCAAATTTGGCTCATCACTTTGCCACTTTCTGAGATCTTGGGCAGACTCCGGATTGCTCTGTACCTTACTTTTGTGATCTCGTAAGGGGACCGGTAACACCTTCCTTATGGGGCCATTGTGAAGATTAAGTATGAGAATTTTAAAGTCTTATGAACACTGAAGTTTACATGTACCCCGATACATGTGTGCATGCATATGTGTGTGTATGGAATAGATGGTAATGATGGGGATCCTCAAACTGAGTAAAGTACTGGAGGATTAGAGACAAGATAGTAGCACACTCTGGCCTAAAGGAGAGACAGGAGTTTGCCACAGTTCACACTCTGTCACAGTTGTCTGAGTCTCTCTTTTAGCTGGTGTTGTTCCATTTCATTGAGCCTTATAGGCTTACAATACACACTTGATTAGTCAGGTTGTTTTACTGCAAAGCTTTACAGCAGTGTTCATCAACTGATGGTCATGGTGGGGGGCTGAGGGGGCAAGCAACCTGAGATTTTGTTGTATTCCTTAGGTCTGCATCCTCCTATTTCTCCTCCATGATAACCAACTGGTGAAGTGATTCTATTCTTTCAGTTGGACTGTTGCCTTGCTTTGGTGGGCTGGGAAAGCAGGAAAGTTGAAAGGCATTGCTGTGGAGAATAAATAGTGGTATCCTCTAAAATTTACCAACACAGTTCATAACGTAACCTAAGACCCATGGTTTCATGGTGGTTTTCTACTATTTCTGAAAGAGTGAGCTCATGGCTTGGAGTCACTGTGGATTAAGAAATGCTCAGCATGTCAAGGTTACAACTACCAAAAGTCAAATAGTCAAATAGGTTGTTTCAGTTGAGGGACTGGGACAGGTCTTGGCCTATGTGTTTGAATTTTTATGTCTACCGTTTCATTCTAACTCCTTGAGCTACTGCACTCAAGTCTCAGCCTCTGGTCTTTCATCAAGATCTTGGTCAGATACAATAACAGTTTGTAGTAATTACAGATTTATTTTTAAAAGACAACCTAGTGACCTTTTTATGAATAACAGTTAAAAAGAAGACTAGAAAAAGTCTCTAGGTCAAGCATACATGCTTGGTATTTAAAATTGAAAGTGATGCAGTGGGTAAGGCTAACCCCATTCTCCACATGTTTTTAGTTATTATCCTATTTAGTACAGTGTAATTTATATAAGCTTAATCAAATTTATTGTCTTTGACAAAAAGGTGAATGCTTGGAATACTAAGTTGTTTTTTTTAAAGATGAAGTACGTAATTAATTTTTCCAAACTTGTCTAAAAATGCTTAGTGGTCAGTTTTGCCATTTAGATTTATTTAAACATATGTAAATTTGGCATTTTAGTAGCAATTAATAAAGTTGCTGTAATTTTATTCTTGAATTTTCTCTTCCTTTCTGGCTTTTTGAAAAGGTAGTAGGCTAAGCATTTAAATTACTGCTCTAGTTTTCAAAGATTTTGGCTACTGCTTTTTGGGATAAAAAATAGATCATATGAAAACAGTTTATGGATCTTTTAAAGAACAGCATTTCATTAAAAATAGCATTTACTTGTACTGATTTTAACGTATAAATGTTCTATCGGAAACCAGGGATGTACTGTATGGTGACTAACATAATATAATAAAAAATCATTAAAAAAATGTATAAATGTTCTAGTCTAACTATTATGGCAATTAACAATAATCTTTTCTAATTAAATAAAATTTTGATTTAATTACTTAATTCCCAAATATTCATATTCCTAGTGCTCCTTAAACTTCTGGATGCATTACCTTTTATGCTTTTTTTTTCTGTATAGTATTCATTTATAGTAAAGAAGTTTAAGTCTTTGAACAACATTGAGCGACTACCTAACTGTGAGTAATTTTGGACAGGTCATTTTGAAACTTTTCGGGTTTCATTTTCTTCATCTGTAAAATAAGATGTTGAACCCAAAAATATCTAAGGTCATTTCAAGCTTTAAAATTGTTACTCAGAGATCTCTGACCTTTGAACACACACAACAGTTTTTTTCTTGACACTTTTTGGGGCATTTATTTACTAAGCATTCTGTTTGATTTTTTTAAGGTAGGCATCTCATCTGACCTGTTTTCAAAACTCTGTGGATGTAGATGCCCGATTTCTCATTTTTTAAAGTCACTCTTAGTATATAATTTCTTTAATTTTTATTTTTTTTAAGTTTTTATTTAATTGCCTGGTGCTTATCACAAATGTACTCCTTAATCCTCATCATCTATTTTACTCCCTGCCCCACTCACCTCCCCTTTGGTAACCATCAGTTTGTTCTCTATAAAAGTCTGTTTCTTGGTTTGTCTCTCTCTCTCTTTCTTTATTCCTTTACTCGTTTGTTTTGTTTCTTAAATTCCACAGATGAGTGAAATCATATAGTATTTGTTTTTCTCTGACTGACTTATCTCACTTAGCATTATACTGTCTAGTTCCATCCATGTCATTACAAATGGAAAGATTTCATTCTTTTTTATGGCCAAGTAATATTCCATTGTATATACATATACACCATGTCTTCTTTACAATTTCATCAGTTGATCAACACTATGGCTGCTTCCATATCTTGGCTATTTCAGGGAATACTGCTATAAACATTGAAGTACATGTATCCCTTTGAATTAGTGTTTTTGTATTCTTTGGGCAAATACCCAGTAGTAAAATTGTTGGATCATAGGGTAATTCTATTTTGAACTTTTTGAGGGACCTCTATACTGTCCTCTGTAGTGGCAGCACCAGTTTGCATTCCCAAGAAAAATGCAAGGGTTCGTTTTCCCCCACATCCTCGCCAACACCTGTTGTTTTTTGTGTTGTGGTTTTAGCCATCCTGACAGGTGTGAGGTGGTGTCTCATTGTAGTTTTGATTTGCATTTCCCTGATGATAAGTGATGTTGAGCATCTTTTCATATGTCTGATGGCCATTTGTAAGTCTTCTTTGGAGAAATGTCTGTTCATGTCTTCTGCCCATTTTAAAAAATTGGATTCTTAGTTTTTTGGATGTTGAGTTTTAGATGTTCTTTATAGATTTTGGATACTAAAGGTTTATTGGATATGTCATTTGAAAATATCTTCTTCCACTCCATAGGTTACTTTCTAGTTTGGTTGATTGTTTCCTTCCCTGTGCAGAAGGTTTTTATTTTGATGTAGTCCCAATAGTTTATTTTTGCTCTTGTTTCCCTTGCCTCAGGAGACCTATCTAGAAAAAAGTTGCTATGGCCGATGTCCAAGAAGATTCTGCCTGTGTTCTCTTCTAGGATTTTGACAGTTTCCTGCCTCACATTTAGGTCTTCAATCCATTTTGAGTTTATTTTTGTGAATGGTGTAAGAAAGTTGTATTTGGGGTCTTTTGGGTTCCATACAACTTTTAGGATTATTTGTCCTAGTTCTGTGAGAATATTTTTGGTATTTTGATAGGGATTGCATTAAATGTGTAGGTTGCTTTGTGTAGTACAGACATTTTAACAATATTTATCCTTCTAATCTGTGAGCATGGAATGTCTTTCCATTTCTTTGCATCATCTTCCATTGCTTTCATCAGTGGTTTATAGTTGTCAGGGTACTGGTCTTTCACCTCTTTGGTTAGGTTTATTCCTAGGTATCTTATTATTTTTGGTGCAATTGCAAATGGGATTGTTTTCTTAATTTCTCTTTCTGCTACTCATTATTGGTATATAGAAATGCAAGAGATTTCTGTGGATTGACTTTTATCCTGTGACTTTACTGGATTTATCAGTTCTAGCAGTTTTTGGGTGGAGTCTTTTGGGTTTTCTATGTCTAGTATCCTGTCATCTGCAGATAGTGAAGAGTGTACTTCTTTCTTACTGATTTGGATGCCTTTAATTTCTTTTTGTTGTCTGATTGCTGTGGCTAGGCCTTCTAGGCTTATGTTGAATAAAAGTGGTGAGAGTGGACATCCTTGCCTTGCTCCTGAACTTAGGGGAAAAGCTGTCAGTTTTTCCTTGTTAAGGTTGATGTTACTTGTGGGTTTTTCATAAATGGCCTTTATTATCTTGAGGTATGTTCCCTCTAAACCTACTTTGCTGATTTTTTTTTTAATCATGAATCGATGTACTTTGTCAAATGGTTTTTACGCACCTATTTAAATGACAATATGGTTCTTATCCTTTCTCTTACTGATGTGTGTATCATGTTGATAGATTCATGTATATTGAACCACCCTTGTGATACAGGAGTAAATCCCACATGATTGTGGTGTATGATTTTTAATGTATTGTTGAATTTAGTTTGCTACTCTTTTGTTGAGGGTTTTTCCATCTGTGTTCATCAGAGGTATAGGCCCGAAGTTCTCTTTTTTGTGGTATCTTTTTTTGTTTTTCGTATTTGGGTAGTGCTGGTTTCATGGAAGAATTTGGATGTTTTCTTTCCCTTTTTATTTTTTGGAATAGTTTGAGAAGAATAGATATTGGCTCTTAATTTTTTGTTTGTTTGTTTTGTTTTCAGTAATCACTACACCCAGTGTGGTGCTTGAATGTACAACCCTAAGATCAAGAGTCTCAACCTCTAGTGACTGAGCCAGCCAGGTGCCCCCTGATATTAACCCCTTTTTAAATGTTTGATAGGATTCTCCTGTGAAGCCATCTGGTCCTGGGCTTTTGTTTTTTGGGATTGAGAACTGATTCAGTTTCCTTGCTGGCAATCAGTTTGTTCAAATTTTTTATTTCATCATGTTTCAGTTTAGTAGGTTATATATTTCTAGGAATTTATCCACTTTGTCTAGGTTGTCCGTTTTGTTCCCATATAGTTTTTCACAATTTTCTCTTGTAATTGTTTTTCTGTGGCATTTGTTATTTCTCCTCTCTCATTTGTGATTTTATTTATGTTTCTCTTTTTTTCTTGTTAAGTCTGGCTAGAGGTTTTTCAATGTTATTGATTTCTTCCCCCCAAAGAATAAGCTCCTAGTTTCATCAATCTGTTCTTGTGGGTTTTTCTTTAGTTTTGATATCATTTATTTCCACTCTAATCTTTATTATTTCCTTCCTTCTGCTGGTTCTGGGTTTTGTTTGTTGTTCATCTTCTAGCTCTTTTAGGTGTAAGGTTAGGTTGTGTATTTGAGATTTGCTTATGAGGTAAACCTGTATTGCTATAAACTTCCCTCTTAGAACCACTTTTGCTGCATCTCAAGGATTTTGAACCATTGTGTTTTCATTTTTATGTATTTCCACATACTTTTCAATTTCTTCTTTTGTTTTCTGGTTGACCCATTCATTGTTCAGTAGCATGTTACTTAACCTCCATGCAATTGTGGTTTTTCTACATATTTCTTGTGGTTAATTTCTACTTTCATAATGTTGTCAGAAAAGATACATGGTATGACTTATATCTTTTTGAATTTGTTGAAGCATGTTTTGTAGGCTAATATGTGATATTTTCTGGAGAATGTTTCATGTGCACTTGAAAATAATGTGTATTCTGCTGTTTTAGGATGGAATGTTCTGAACGTATCTGTTAAAGCCATCGGGTCCAGTGTATCATTCAAAGTTATTGTTTTCTGTTCATTTTTTTGTTTAGATAATCTGTCCTTTGATGTGAGTGAGATGTTAGAATCCTCTACTATTACATTATTATCAGTTAGTTCCTTTATGTTTATTATTAACAGTTTTATGTATTTGGGTGGTCCCATGTGGGGTGTGTAAATATTTATAATTGTTATATATTCTTGTTGGATTTTCCCCTTCATTATTATATAGTGTTCTTCTTTGTTTCTTGTTACAGGTTTTGTTTTAAAGTCTATTTCATTTGATACAAATATTGCTAGTCCAGCTTTCTTTTGACATCCATTGTATGATAAATTGTTCTCCATTCCCTCACTTTCAATGTGCAGGGGTTGTTAGGTCTAAAATGAGTCTCTTGTGGGCAGCATATAAATGGGTCTTGTTTTTTTTTTTAATCCATTCTGTCACCCTGTGTCTTTTGATTGGAACATTTAGTCCATTTGCAAAGTAATTCTTGATAGTTACATATTTATTGCCATTTTATTACTTGTTTTGTGTTTTTTTCCTGATGTTTTCTATGATCCTTTCATGCTTTGCTGGTTTTCTTTAGTGATATACTTGGATTTCTTTCTCTTTATCCTTTGCATGTTTATTAGTGGTTTTTGATTTGTGGTTACCATTAGGTTTGTATATAACATCTGCATATAGCAGTTTATATTAAGTTATTGGTTGTTTAAGTTTGACTCCGTTCTTTACTCCTCTCCTCTCCACGTTTTAGGTATATGTTGTCATATTTTATATTCTTTTATTTTGTGAGTTCCTTGACTGATGTTTACAGAAACACTCATTTTTATTGCTTTTATGCTTCCTACCTTCATACTGTCACTTTTGGTCTTAACTTTCCTCTTGAAGAATCCCCTTTAGTATTTTTTGCAGGGCTGGTTTAGCGGTCATGAACTCCTTTAGTTTTTTTTTTTTTTTTTGTCTGGGAAGCTGTTTATCTCTCTCTCTACTCTGAATGACAGTCTTGTTGTATAGAGTATGCTTGGCTAGAGGTTTTTCCCATTCAGCATTTTGAATATGTCATGCCAATCACTTCTGGCCTGAAAAGATTCTGCTGAAAAATCCTCTGATAGCCTTACTGGGTTTCCTTTGTATGTTACAGTGTTCTTTTGTCTTGCTGGTTTTAATATATTTTTTGTTTATCACTATATTTTGTCATTTTAATTATAATCTGTTTTGGTGTGGATCTACTTTTATTGATTTTGTTGGGGTTTCTCTGTGCCTCTTAGATCTAGATATCTATTTCCTCCCCAGATTAGGGAAGTTTTCAGCTATTATTTCTTCCAAGAAATCTTCCACCCCCTTTTCTCTCTCTTTTTTTAGGACTCATAGTATGAATGTTATTATTTGTTTGATGGAGTCACTGAATTCTCTAAGTGTATTCTTGTTTTGCATTATTCCTCTCTCTGCCTTTTGTTCAGCTTGATTACTTTCCATTACTCTGTCTTCTAGGTAATTAATTTGTTCCTCTGCCTCTTCCAGCCTTCTGTTCATTCCATCAAGTGTGTTTTTCATTTCATTTATTGAGCCCTTTATCTCTTCTATGTTATTCCTTATCTCTGTGTTAATGATCTCACTGATGTCCTCCACTCTTTTCTCAAGTCCAGTGAGTGTGAGTATTCTTTTTTTAGAGAATGAGAGAATGGGGGAGGGGCAGAGGGAGAAGGAGAAACATAAGTAGGCTCCATGCCCAGTGTGGAGCCTGATATGTGGCTTAATCTCACAATCCTGAGATTATTACCTGAGCTGAAATCAAGAGTTAGGCACTTGACTGACTGAGACACCCAGGCACTCCTAGTCCAGTGAGTATCCTTATGACCATTGCTTTAAATTCTTTATTGGTCATGTTATTTATGTTTCTTTTGCTTAGGACTCTGGCCATGGCCTTGTCCTGTTCTTTCATCTGGGACAAAGTTCTCTCTTCTTATTTTGTCTAAGTCTCAGTACCTGTGTTTTTTTGTTAGTAAAGTCAGCTATATCTCCTGTTCTTCCAGGTAATGACTCTATGAAGAAGAGCCCTGTAGTGCCCTGCCATGTAGTGGCCCCCTGTTCCCCAGGTCCTGGTCCTTCGGGAGTGTGCCTCCAATATAAGCTGTGTGTGCTCTATTGTTGTGTCCTGGCTACTTTATCCTTTAGGCCAGTCATGTGCAGAGGCTCTCTTTGCCTGTTGTGGGCTGTGTTTGGTCTCTGGCCTGAATATGGCATGTTTTACTAGGTGTGCTCTGGTCTGTTTTTGAAATGAGACCTGTTGCCCCTGCTGCTGGATCTGAAGCCTTGCGGAACTCCTGGTTTGAAAGACTTGATGGAGTCACTGAGGGGTATGGCATGGATTTGGGCCAGCCTTCTTGGCAAGGAGCTTACCTTCCTGAGAATGAGGCACACATGACTGAAAGAGAAGTTCTTTTGGAAAATTGTGGGGTGGGGCTTACTGTAATCAAGTTAGGTAGGAAGTGTGGGTGCTGTGTTGATTCCCACAAGTGACCCTCTGCTTGTGCTAAGGAGTGGGGGAAGGAAATGATGCCTGCCAGTTCCTTTGTTTCCAGAAAGTTCTCTCCATGAATGTTGCTTCTCTGGGACATGCTCCAAGATGAGCAACTGATCTCTGCACTATGCACCCCAAGTGCTCTACAGATTGTTGTTTCCAGGCTGTATGTCTGTGGGGGTGTTTGCCCTGCCTTTTCTCCAAGTTCAGCCCCAATGCCCTTGGAGCTCTTCTAGAGACTATCATGCTGACCTTTAAAACTCCAGGCTTTAAGTTCTGTTGGTTATGAGAACTCAGAGAATTTGGGCCCCCTCTCTTTTCCAAGCCAATTGCTATGGGGATTCACTTTTGCCATGCACTAGTCTGTGTCTCATCCTTCTCTATGACTGCAGCTTCCTTCCCACCACAGTGGCCATTTCTCTCCCAAACCACATCTTCACGCCTCCTACCTTCTTTGATGTGGCTTCTTCTCTACCTTTAGTTCTGGAGTTTGTTCTGCCACTCTTCAGATCAATTTCTGGGGTATTTAGGATGACTTTATAATTATTTAGTTGTTTTTGTGTGTGTGTGTGTGGGATGAGGCCTGCCTAGGATCCTCCTACTCTGCCACCATCTTTCCCTCTGAAGTCAAATTGCTCTTAGCCTTTAGTAGACAGTTCCACACAAATGGAAACTATACAAATATTTGTGAAATGTATCAATGAGTTTTCTCTCCAAAGCAATTCATTTCAATTTAAAAGATTATCAGATTACTAAGCTTTCATTTTTCTTTTGTTTGTGCAGTTTTTAAAAACTGAAATATTAGAATTTAATTTCCTAGATTCATAAGTTAATTACATAATATATATTTCTAAAAAGTTGATGAAAATAAAAGTGTCGGCAAGGTATCACTTGTGCTCACTAAGGTTCTAGTTGGCATGGCTATGTGCCTTGTTTTGATAATGGAATGCCACTCTTTAGTGGACATATGAAAGAGCTGATGTGTAATTCCTTATGCTTTCTTTCCCAGCTTGATGAACCTGAAACCTCAATTGAGATAATGGAGTTATAAAATGGTGGAATCTTTATCAGTGTGAATCCTTGCAGTACAAAAATAAATTAGTCCCTTTTTGTCCCCTATCCCTGCCCTCCCCCCCCATTTGACTGGATCTGAAGTACATACAGTTAGATAGACAGCATAAGGCAGAAATAATGTTTTGTTCTGTTTTTTTAAGTCACTGATTCTTTTTTTGTTACCACAGCATAACATTAGCCCATTCTGACTATTTCAAGTTATAAATTGAATGAAAATAATTTTATACTTAAAGTTGTAAGAAAAACTTTATAAAATTGAAATGTTTCATGTTTTATTATGAAACTCCAATATGCTTTGTGAAAGCTTAATTGAAACACTTGAGTAAAATTTAGCTCAACTTTCACATACTGTTTTCATAGAGTAAAGAGAAATACTGCTTTTGATACAGCTGCAAAGTAAATTATTAAAGAAACATTTTTAGAATTGTGTTACAATGGAGATAATGGAAAATCTCTGGTGGTATGAATACTTGTTGGATACATTTTTATTTAAACTCACTTTTCTCAGGTAAGAAGCAGGCTCAACCACTTCCTAAATTTGTTACCATATTTACCACTAGTGATTTTCTTTTCTCTCTTTTTTTTTTAAAGATTTTATTTATTTATTTATTTGACAGAGAGAGCGAGAGAGCACAAGCAGGGGAAACGGGAACAGTAGAGGGAGAGGAGGAAGCAGGCTCCCCGTTGAGCAGGAAATCTATTCCAGGACCTTGAGATCATGACCTGAGCCGAAGGCAGACGCTTAACCATCTGAGCCACCCAGGCTCCAATACCACTAGTGATTTTCAAGTCAGTTATTAATTTTTTTAATAGAAAATAGGTTTTAGCATGTGTAAACTGACTGCATTTGAACGTTCTTTAGTTTTAATTTCAGATTTTTCAATGTTTTCCCCCAAAGGAAAATATATATTAAAAATTTTAAGAAAACTCTCTAAAAGCCTTTTGCATACCAACTACTGCTTTCATAAGCTGTAGAGGTTACCAGCACAGACCTAATGGCTGGAAGCCTATGTTCAAATCTCAACTCTACCAGTTATGAGCCTAATGATCCTGGGCAAGTTGCTTATTCTCTTTATGTCTCAGTTTTCTCATCTGATAAAAGGAGATAGTAATCTTAAATCATTGGGCTTATGTATTACTATATGTAAAATGCTTAAAGCTGTATCTGCCATGTTGAGAGCACTCAGTAATTGTTGCCCAATCTTGGTAAACATTCAAAGAAATTTCCTCTTATATGTAAAATGTGTCTATTAAAGGGATTCTTCTATTACTGGAGAAGTTAATCAACAAATTTTCATTTATTTTACTGTATGCTATTTATCTTTTCTCTTTTTTTAAATATAGAGTTGTTTTTCTACTCCTATTCCTTTCTCATATTTTGTTGTCATGCTGGTACTTAAGCATGTATATTGTAAACTATATTTTCAACTTATTTTTGTTGATATCCAGTGACCTATGATATTACTTACCTGTAAATGATTATTACTATGGCCAATTCCCTTAATAATACTAAAAACCTATAAGACTAAAACATGTTTCTAGAATCATAAAACTATTTCTGATCCAAAGCATATAATATAGGTGAAACATTGTCGAGATAAAAAGCTAGGTCAACAAACATTTATTAATGTACTCAGCACTGGTGGGTGCTGTGGAAAATAAAATTGATATAAAGACTCATGCTCACCAGGATTTTATAATATAGTTGAAGTAATAAATATGAAGGAAACAGAGACCCCTATAAGATAGGTTAGAAGCAAATAATTGTTTTTATATAGGTGACACAGAATTTTTGAGAAAGGAAGCATAATTTTAGGCTGAAGAATTCACAGAAGCTTCAAGAAGGAGCTGCAATGAAGATATTCCAGACAGTCTATTCAGTTAGCTTGATGCATACACTATTTCTATAGCACAAAAAAGCAAAGCAGCTTAAGGTACAACTGCATGGCAAAGCATAGACTAATAAATCGTTAGGGGTCTTCAGTGTTGTTATAATACAGAGCTGATAGAAATAGATAGAGCAAAATGGGAACAGTGGGAAATATCCCAGGAGAATGGACTGCACGAGAGAGGGGATGCTAGAGCTAGGCCTGAGAGGGGTGAGACCATCTTAGGGAGCATGTTGCTATGGGGCGGGGGTAGACGAGTCTGACATTTAGACTGAAGCCCTTAGATAAGCCATATTATGGGATAGCTGCTCTTTAAGTTTCAGGACTATGTGCAGCTTTTCAGAATATCATCCATGGCTCTTAAATTATATAGAGAGAAGTTTCCATTATGATCACATTGATAATGTGATTTAGAGTATAGTGATTGTGACTTAAAGTGGCATTATAATATAGAAATATGGGGGTCTCTTACATATTTTTACAAATATATATTAATATTTGAGAAATAAATTACAATAGCCTTCTATTAGTAACTGGTGAAATCTGGCTCACATTTGATTGAGTGGCTACTATGGGCAATAGTGAGGCATAAAGATTTGTGTCCTGGAAACATTGATCTGACATCATTTTCAGAAAGGATTACAAGGGAGAGAAAAAGGAGTGTCAAGAAGAGGGGTCTAGGCAGGTGGTGATAAAGGGAGGAAGCAGGGGGTATAGCTGTGTGCATAGAGAGGGTGTAGCAAATCAAAGATACTTGAAATGGTGAATCACCAAAGCTGTTTTGTCAAAAATCTCTATTCCTCTCCTAATTTTATGAGGAAAATTTTTTCCTGAAAATAAGATTTCAAAAGGAGAGTGGCATTTGCATTAGGTATTTAATAGGCTTACCTGGGGAAGGAGGGTGACCGAAGACAAAGGGAGAATAAGAAAAGTAGAGAAAAGGGACTTAAACTTCCCCTGTTTTTCAGGTGGGCGGTCTCCCACAGGAAGTCAGCCTGAGCAGCTTTTGAGTCAGCTCTGGATGACTCATGCCACCACCTCTGCATCTCCCACATTCAAACTGTGCAAAACTCATTGGAATTTTGAAGAAAGCATCCCAGTAGAGTCACTCTGCAACAAATTGTGGGAGCAGATGTGAAATTTCTTCATCTGACAATGGGGAAGGATTGTCATAGAAAACAGGATTTTTGAAAATATTTCTCAATCAGTAATGCTTGAGCAAAACCTAAATGTCTTCACAGATTAGTAGGACATTTGTAGGAAAGTTTCTTTTTAAAATTTTTTCTTGCTGTATAAAAGAAGTAAGTCATGCAGTGGTCAGGATGATATTCATACATTTATTTATCTGTTCAAATATACCAAAGTGACCAGCTAATAGTTTTTCTTGATCTTTATTTCCTGCTAACCTTGTAGTAGTAGCTGTAAATATAATAAATAAAGAAAAGCTGCTTTCTTTGCTAGTTTGGTATAAACCTTGACATTTGGCATGTAGACAAATGGCAAATTTCAAGACTGAATTACCCCATTTGCATGCATTCTGATATTTGTCACACTCTACATGAGAAAGTGGTAAGTGGAGGTTGATAGGAAGCTGGGTGATTTCTAACTTTTAAAATAGGCTCATTAAGCACAACATCAACTCAAATCTGCACACTTTGTTCCTGTGTGGCATGGCTGCTAATTATTCCCTGCTGACTGAATCAGTTATAAGAGCATCACAGCAAGTCAAAAGTTGGGAAGTTCCTAGAAAAAGCTGTTGATAAATATCAATTTGTACATGTTTACGTTCCTGTTAGCCAATTCTAAACTTGCAACATGAATTCCCTTGATCAAAACAATGTCAATGGACAAGTGTCATCAGCTGATAGGACACTGTATTCCAATGAATGAGATGTAAGCTACCCAGCCACTCGGATACAGTTTGATAGGAATGAAAGTGGGTCCCAAGATAACCAAATGTACTTCTTAGCCCACTCAGCCTAGTTCACATTTACCCTTCAGCCACTGTATACTTAGGAATTACTCCACTTTCTTTTCTAAGTCAGATCTTTTCCTGGCCATCATGGCTTGAACTTGAGGTACAAGAAACACCATCTTCCTGAAGAAGGAGAGGAGATCTTTATGGTGAAGTTATTTATCCAGTACACCTTGATCAGATGCTCAGAATCAATGAATGAGAAAATTTCCATTTTAGTTGGTTGACTTAGTGCTAATAATGATAAGACTGCTATTTATTGATCATTTACCCAAAACCAGGCACTGTGCAGAATTTATCATGAATTCTCTTTTAATATCCACAATAACCCTTTGCAATAGGTGTTATTCTTCTCAATTTACAGATAAAGGCACTCACTGAGGATTATAAAATATAGGTATTGGTATACCATACAGGTACTAACTGGTTGTGCTAGGATTAAAACCTTTATCTCTCTAGAGCTAAGCCTGTGCTCTTTATGTAGAATGGTGTTAGTCTGAAACAAAAATTTTTTTAAATTTTTTTATTATGTTGTGTTAGTCACCATACAGTACATCATTAGTTTTTGATGTAGTGTTCCATGTGAAACAAGAATTTTTTCAACAAGTAGCCTGCTGGGAAAGGGGTTTCTCCAAGGTTTAAAACTGTCCCTTTTGATCAACTCTAGCCTCTGATAAATCTAGATTTTAGACATAGCAGGATAAAGTAACTGAGAAATAAAGTGGCTTATACAGGATTGGAAAGTATTGTGTTTCTTCTACCTCCAGAGGACAGTCATGGATGACCCAGGTTTGCCTTGAGTCAGGGTATTAAATTAAAATATTTTTGGTTTTTAAAGTCTGGGTTCGGTGAAGGAGGAGCTAAGTTAATAGAGAGGTGACTCCTAGGATTGAGGGAGCAGAAAAGTAACTCAACACCATAGTAGAAATAGTTGGAGTGTGAGTCCTTTGTGTTTGCATGTTTGACAGGTAGAAGGAAGGAAGAGACACCTTTGCTCAGGGTCCCTGAAGCTCCTTGGAAAGGGCAGAGGCGAGAGCATCTCAGTGGCAACCATGATGGACTGAAATCCAGTGCCCCTCTGCAATTTTCTAGCACTGTACTGGTCCTAATGTGGATGTGCCCCCAAATGACTAAGGGTTGATTGTTTTGATTTCTTGATTTTTAGAAATAAATATAACATCTCTTACATCTAGTGTATCAGAACAAAAATGTACTTATAACCATAAAATGTGTGTTCTCAACAAGGGTGATGTTATCCCCAAGGTGATGCAAATTGGTTCTTGGAAAGGGTGAAAAAAGTTCTACTTCTCTTATATATAAACCACAGATAGATATGTAGTACATAAACAACTATACAGTATATCTGTGGTATATCATGGGGAGATTAGGAAAAAATGTTTAAAGATATCCCTTTAAAAAGAGGTATAAAAATGAAAATAAGTTGAGAAACACTGCTCTAGAGTCTTGGATTCTTAGAGAATTATTCAAAGTTACAAGGGTCAGAGAGGAAGATATGAAGTGCCATTTAGGAAGGAAGATAGATGTATAGTACTTGCAGGAACAGAGAAGTAAGTGGGGAGAAGGACAAATACACAAGCATCATAAAAAAGAATTTTTTTTTGCTGTTTAAATGGGCAAAAACTTACATTAATAAGACAATAAATTAGTTAAGTTCATTTCTTTAACCCAGGAGATATTGTTACAAGCTCTTTAAAATGTCTCTGCAAATGTCAGGAAACAGAAGTTCCCCAGTTAGTCATGTTCGATACATTCTCTCACATGCAGAATTTGCCTATTTTGGGGCATGAAATCTAAGCATGGGCAATGTGGCTTTAGGTATCCTTTCCTTCCCCCAGTCATATTTAGTACAGTTCTACACTCTGTTTTCTCCCTCCAAAAATAATTGCGATCAGAATCCCTAGAAAGTTAAATTAGTTGGTTTTAAGTTTCCTCCAAATTGCAAAAGGATAACATAAGGATGAAATCCTTTGTTTGTTTTTTTTTTTTTTTAAGAGAGAGGGAGAGAGAGCATGCATGTGTGCACTTGAGCAGGGAGGAGGGGCCAAGGGAGAGGGAGAGAGAGGATCTTAAGCAGGTTCCTCGCCCAGTGGGGAGCCCCCTATAGGGCTTGATCTCAGGACCCTGAGATCATGACCTGAGTTGAAATCAACAGTTGGATGCTTAACCAACTGAGCCACCCAGGTGCCCCAATCCTTTGGGGTTTTGTTTTGTTTTTTGGCCGAGGCTTAATTTAAATTCTCTAAGTCAGTGGTTCTCAAACTTTAGCTGTATCTTGATCACCTGGAGGACATGCTAAAGCTCAGATGGCTTGCTGGGTGGGCTCTAGTCCCAGTGTTTTGGTTCAGAAGGCCTAGGGTGGGGCCCAGTGATTTGCAATTCTAATGTTGATGCTGTTTTTTGGGGACCACACTTTGAGAACCCTTGCCCTGGATTAATGAGTTCCCTAACTTGTGGGTCATCAGAATCACCGAGCAGCTATTGTAACATATGTATTCCTGGGCTAACTTCTTAAGAATCTAAGTCAGTGAGTCTAAGACACTCAGATTTTATATATTTTATTGCCCCTCAGATAGTACTGATAACCATTTGGGCTGGGAATTCCTCTTCCACATGGCTCTCATCAGAACTATCCTCTGGCACTGGAGACTGACTGCCCTTTGGTTTTTCACTTGTAAAATAACTTTGCAGGACAATGTATTGCTCCCAGTGGGTGATGCAGTTTTGTAGTTTCATTTATTAATACTGTCATTCTTATAAAGTGGATGTTGATTGCATTCTTGAGATTTTAGAAAAAACAGATGTCTCTCTTTGGGGGATGATTTATGAAATTGTACTGCTCAGAGACAGATGATTAATTAGACCATTTCTGGGGAAAAATATAAAAAACAAAATTCTGATTCTGTGTTCAGCTGTTCACAGAAATCAAACAAGGGGAAAGGTTTATTATTTTTATAATTAATAATATATCAGAGAGATGTATAATATTTTACCTAAATTTTGAACTTGTTTTCATGCAAACTTTGTCTTTGAGTTGGATCAGGAGAACCCAAAGCCCTGGCAAAATTTTACTAGTATTTGAGAAATTGATTGTGGTTGCATGGTTTGACAGCATTGATATTTGTGCTTGAGGAAAATATAATTTTTTAAACATACTATAATTTTCTTGAGCTTATTTTGAAAGTGATTTCCAAGACCAGATTAGATAATTAAAGCTGAGATCTCTTTACGCTGAAGAAGGATCAAGAACCACATTAATCAATCAATCAATCAATCAGTTGATCTTTTAATCTTCATCTCTTTCCATTGAAAATTTGTAGTAGCCCCCAGATAGACCTTGAAAAAAATCTGTCTAGTGAATTTTCTGATTTGTCTGGATTCAGGATGTTTTAGCAAACCCAATCTGGGGAGAAACAGTGATTTGTGCTGTGCAAAGACAAGGGAATTCTGAGAGATTGTGTTAGGCTAGAATGGTGATACTGGGTCAGCTAAGCCTTTCTCCCTAGAAGTTTAAGGACTGGAGAAAAACTTATGACACAGGGACCACCTACTAATCATTCTGGTATTAGTTACAGATCCTCAAGGTCCTACAAGCTCAACAGCTGGAAAGGATCTTTATCAAAGAATCATGTATATATAATCACTTAATTATTACATTTCTGGATGTGTGGAATATGTGCTATCAATTATTTGTCAAGTTTCATTTCTGAGGTCATCAGCAACTCCCTTCACCTCAATGAATAAACAATTCCACAGCAAAGTTTGAGGCATGGGATGCTCTGTGAAGAATCTTTGGCATCCTAATAAACTTTTTATTGTTTTGTAGGCTACTGTCAATACCAATTTTATTATATATTATTGCTGATAGTTATTTTTCTACATTATCCTGTCCATTCATTCTCTCCATAATTGTGAAGTATAAATACCTGCTTATAAATATCTATTGACTTAACCTATCTACTAATGTATAAACCCTTTAACCTTCACCAAAATAACATCCTGGAAGCAACGATGCATGAAACTTTGCTTACATATATACAGATATCCATTTCTTTCATGTCATTGGGAGATATTTATTTCATGGTCAAAAGCAGTGACTCATAAAAACATAACAGAATTTCTATTCATTCTTTAGATTCCAAAGTGCATGGTAGTCCCACTGCTGAGCTGTGCCAGCTCTACCAGTTCCCTGCTCTGGGGTTCTGAGTGGGAGTGTGGTCTCCTTCATTTTCAATCCTGTAGGGGAAGGGGGTCAGAGAATGTAGAGGTAGAGGACAGGGAGAATAAACAATAATGCACAGACTGTGAAGAGAGCTAACTTGCAAGAGGGAAAGTGAGGACAGATGTGATTGAGAGGGGAGTAGGTATCAACCAAAGACTGTTTCCCCCAAAGCGTAATGGTGAAAGCTTTTCTCTCTGCTTCAGAATGGTTACAACTCTTTGAAGAGCTAGGGAGAGATTCTGATCTTACATAGCTTTAATGGTGAAACATCACCACTGAAAACTTTGTCAATTAGTTTGAACCCAATTTGATCATGCTAAATGAATGCATTTTCTTTCTAGGATATGAAAACCAGATAAACGTTGTCTAGGAATGCAGAGCTCAGAGTGGAATTTAACATAAGCTTGTACATATCTTTTTATGTCTGTCAGTGTGAATGCTGTCTGTCCCCCTTAAAGCAGAGAATGTTGGAAACTGACAAGTATCATTTGATCACACACTTATCCTGGTGCATTGTCACCAGTGAGTGTTCTGCAAATGCTCCTTGGGGTGTTTCCATCACAAGTGTTTTTTTCAAAAAGTATGTGATGGGAATGGTCACTGGTTTCAAGCAGGGGACCATTTGCAGTAATTATATCTTCTTATTGAATATATGATAGGCATCAGAAACACAAATTTCTTGTGCTTAATAACTACAAAGGATCTTTGATAATAAGCCCCAGCCTTCACTTTCAAAAGTTTTTACTTTAGTGGGAAAAAAAGAACACAAGCAAATCACTGTCCTGAGAGGCTTGAAAAATGGCTGAGTTGACTCATTGTTTAAATGGGACAGAATTTTAGATCTCTTATCTTTTGATGGCAGACAGAGGATGGAGGATTGGAGAAAAACATGGAAAATGAAACTTTAGTTTTCTTGATGAGGTTATTTTTTTTTAAAGATTTTATTTATTTATTTACAGAGAGACAGCCAGCGAGAGAAGGAACACAAGCAGGGGGAGTGGGAGAGGAAGAAGCAGGCTCCCAGTGGAGGAGCCTGATATGGGGCTCGATCCCAGATCGCCAGGATCATGCCCTGAGCCAAAGGCAAATGCTTAACGACTGTGTTACCCAGGCGCCCCTTTTGATGAGGTTATACAAATAACAACAGTAGACTTTATAATGTAAGTCAGGAATGTTAACCCAAGTGGACACTTAGAAGACCAGCGTTTTTTCTTAAGTACCCTTGGGTTCTACAGTGTTATTTCTTCCACACCATTGCATATCTTTCCTGTTTGAAAAGCTCCCTTTGAAGTTAATAAAACATTCATTTAACTGTACCATAAGTCATATATGTTTCCCAAACAAGAGAAGGCATGGCTTAACAAATAGCTAGATAGCTAAGCAGAGTAAGAAGATACCTTGGAATTGAATTGCAGTTGTAAATATTGTTTGTTATGATCAAAACTCCCATAAAACAGCAATTAATTTTAGATAATTACTACTTGGAAACTACATAATTGCATGTTTCCCTCCAGAGTCACCTTGCCTTTGTGCAGAGTATTTAATTGGCCATGCAGTTAACCTGAAAGGGAAGGGCACTTATAGTAGAATTAAGGACTGTAGCCATATGACATTCTAAATCGAAATATGTGAAGCCACTGAGATATTTAATCACAATAGTTGTTATATCTTTGGAATTAAATCCAGTAGGAGAAAAAAGTTTTAGTTCTAGGATTAGTTACATATGAGCTTCCCTTCTCAGAATATAAAAGAGCTTATGTGTGCAAATCAGAGACCATTCTTGAAGGTGAAAGAGTTTTCCATCCCCTTGGAATTGTGGTGAGACCTAACTTGGGGGATTTACATAGGAAGCTTGCCCAGAAGAATACCCAATGTTCTTAATAGTGTAGTGGTCAAGGCAGAGGCTCTGGGATCTGATCCTTTGGGTCTGAAACTTTGTTCTGTCACTTACTTGCTGAACAAGCTACTCCTTTTTGAACTTTGGTTTCATCACCTATACAATGGGAACAATAAAATACCTACTTGGGAAGGCTGTAGGGATTTTTATGAACTAAAATATGTAAAATGTTTAGTATGGTGCCCTATATTTGGTAAATGTTTGATAAATGTTTATTTTTATTATATTTAGTTTTATGATGGTGATTTCTTCCCTAAGACATATACTATAAGATATAAACCGACTCAAATTTTGCTTCAGTTGTGCTGTTTCATTCTCCATTCAAAGAGATTTAGTTTGAATTAGTCACATATGCATTATGCATTATCATGATCCTTAACTAGAATGAAAGATTTTAAAAGCAGTTTTATCTTTGCATTTTTTTATAATTTAAAAATGTAACCAATGTATCTATTATGTCCACCATAAAAATATGCATTGAAAGACTGTTTAAAAAGTACAAGGTAATTTTTTTTCAGTCATCAAAATTGTTCAAAGTCTTTTCAAAGACTCCTTTGTCAAATTCTATGTGCAAGATCCTATTTGAGTGGTTGAGATTTAAATTTCTTTCATCTTTTTTTTTTAAAGATTTTATTTATTTATTTGACAGAGATAGACAGCCAGAGAGAGAGAGGGAACACAAGCAGGGGGAGTGGGAGAGGAAGAAGCAGGCTCATAGTGGAGGACCCTGATGTGGGGCTCGATCCCAGAACGCTGGGATCACGCCCTAAGCCGAAGGCAGACGCTTAACGACTGTGCCACCCAGGCGCCCCTAAATTTCTTTCATCTTTTAAAAGGCAATATTCTACATCCCTAAACTACATATTTTATTGGACATTTCTATACAAATTTAATGACAATTTCTTTAAATAATTTTTTGGGTTTTTCAAGTCTATATTTATGGAACAAACAGGTTGTAGGATAATCTTCTGTCACTGTTAAATTTGTTATTGCCTTCTCAGAAAGTGCACAGTAATCAGAGGACTATGCATAAGTCCTTGACTCTCTAGTCTGGACAAAGTTAAATGTCTTGATATGTATTTGCAGTTGAACTTCATATGCATCTGCAGTTACCAATGCTTGTACAAACCCTGTGTCTTACCATTATATCAAGAATCCATGTAGGTGTGAATGCTCTTCAATAGATTAGAGAACAATTCACAGGGGCATAAAGCAAAGCTATATTCTATCTCCCTTTTATTATTTTTTTGAAATTACTTACAAATCATTAAAATTTTGGATGGCATGGAAGCATGATCATACATCAAAAAGAAGTTTCTTTTTGCACCTGGGTGGCTCAGTCTATTAAGCCTCTGTCTTCAGCTCAAGTCATGATCCCAGGGTCCTGGCATGGAGCCCCATGTAGGGCTCCCTGCTCAGCAGGGAGTCTGCTTCTCCCTCTCCCTCTGCTGTTCCCCCTCTTGTGCTCTCTCTCTGTCAAATAAATAAATAAATAAATAAATAAATAAATAAATAAATAAAATCTTTTTAAAAAAGTTTCTTTTTTATGCAGATGGTATGATTTAATTGTCATGCACCAGGAGAGGCTTCAATACGTGACTGGTCCTATTAACTCACTGTTTCTAAAGGATTGCTATAAGTTCCACTATCATATTTCCTGAGATGCTCTTAACTGTAAATTTCACTGAAGATTTAATAAGAGGTTTTAAAAATAAATATTGTATTTGATGTTCCAACAAATAAAAGACCTTCTCATTTAAGAAACATTAACATATGAGAAATCATACAAGTGTATTTTACAACTGAGCAATGAGCTGATGGGGCATGAGGAGTTCTTAAAGGCCTCTGGGAATGCTGCTTGATGGGCTCATGCCAAGATGCCATCTCTGCCCTGGCAAATCCTTACATGGATACTTTTTTACTGAAATGATCACCAAGGATAAACTTAAAAGGTGGTCTGGATATAAACATGATAAATGTTGAAGTTCTTTATTGTGTTGGGGGGTATTCTGTGTCTCCCAGGGAACCTCAGCATGGTGTGGGGGGGTGTACCAATGGTATACATTAGTACAAATTATAAAAATCGTACATTCAAGCTTGGATAAAAACCAAAATGACAATCACAAACTGGACTAAAATAGAATGAACTTTGAAACAAGTTTTTATTTCTTGTAAGTCTCAAATGGGGGATACCGGTAGAGAAGAATGTGGTAGAAATACAAAAGTGAAAGATAAAATATTAAGGGGCACCTGGGTGGCTCAGTCAGTTAAGCATCCAACTCTTGATTTCAACTCAGGTCATGATCTTAGGTTTGTGAGATAAAGCCCCATGTCAGGCTCCATGTGGAGCCTGCTTAAGATTCTCTCTCTCCCTCTCCCTTTGCCCCTCCCCATCTCTTTCTCTCTCTGTCTCTGTCTCTCTCACTCCCTCACTTTCTAAAAAAAAAAAAAAGAAGAAGAAGAATAAGAAAGATAAAAATATTAAGAAAGATATGTAAAAGGTTGGAAAATGTTGAATAATACTTGTGAGAAAGAAAATCTGTACTAGAGCAGAGAAATATATGAGGTTTAATACATAAAAACAAAATATAAGACAGTGATTTTAAAGAGCAAGACCATTCAGTAAGATAAGATTCCAAAGAGAAATGTGTATATTTTGGAGATCACAAGAGTAAGATATATTGGAGTCAACCAAATAAATCAAAGCCTGCCTGAGACTGTCTTGTTTAACCATGAAGACATCTGTTCCTATTAGCAATATTATAATGAGAAAAATGACATGGAAATGAAGAAATGGTCATTAGGGCTGAAACTACATATGGCCAAGTTAGCTCTGCTAACTTCCTAACAAGGAAGGTTTGATAATTGGTCTGGGACAGAGGGTGAAATTCTCCAGGTTGTAGGGACCATAGGATTTATTCTCTCAGAGGCTTCTGTGTATTGTCTGGGTTATAAGGATCTGTGTCAGGTTTTTGTCTTGGATTTTCTTGCCATAAGTAGCCATTAAGGCTTGCTGAATCCATTCAAAAAATTAATATAGTCATAAAAGTGAGCAGCCAGATCTGTTTTAATTTCAGTCCTCTGTTCCTTTCCCCACCCTCATCCTCTGCAAAATAATTTTCACTAAGTATGGTTTGACATTCTGTCCTGGTTTACACTGAGGCATGCTATACAAAAGAAAATTTTTAAAATAAAACCTATTAATGCATAAGGATGATCCTAAAAATCTTACCTTTTATATCCCTTAATGTGCCTTGTTTTGAGGCCTATGAAAAAATCTTTGAACTTCTTTGAATTCTCCTTTTTACTTGACTAAAATTTAAAAAAAAAATCATGTATCTGGTTTTGTTTCCCCATTCATTAGAAGCAACCCAGATACTTGGAGACAAAATTTTAGCTCAATTTTTATACTAACACAGAACATACATTCAAGTCTAACCTTTCTTTTGGTCTTGACATTCTATCTTAATTTATAATTTCCCAGGCCCTGACTTTTTTACTTATTTATATTTTAGTGGAAGTAATCTTGAGAGCTGTTCCAAATAATCCGTGGAACAAGGCTTGTTGTAAATAAATACAGACAATACAGTATTTATAAGAAATTAAATACATTTTGCTTTTGCCTTTTTATCTCATTTTTGTTTGGTTTAATGTGATCTGATATGGTGAATTGTTAATGTGTTAGTTAAAAAAAAATTGTGCACCAGAAAAGTAGGAAGTACTAGTAAGTAATAATGTCTGATTAATGGGATGAGTAAAATTTTGGTTATTTCAAAGTTATTTATGGGATTATGTAGTTGGTTACTTTTGTATTTTTTTCCTCTTAGACATTAAAAGTGTTTTTGCTGGCTATGCAGCATGTTATTTCTTGTTAATATAATCACCTCTGTGAATTAATCTCTCTTTCTTAGGGGAAATGAAACTTCTAGCTAAGATCTCCAGAATAAACCTTGATGATCATGAAGAAAGTTTGAATCATGACGAAGGGGACCTATATATTTCTTATCAGCTCTGAGGAAGGTAATATTCCAATAAATATGAAGGCCCTGTATAAGAAAAACAAAAACCATAAGTACATATTACATAAACAATTCTCAGCTAAATGCTTTACGGGGTCTTATCAGATTAAATGGAACTTTTGGAGCCCTGTGCTCTTATTTAAAGAGTGGCCAAGTAGCTCACCCAGTGTCTCACAGTGAACTGGTGGCAGGACTGAGACCGCATTCAGACTTTTGAAATCTCAGTCCCATGTTCTTGTCCTTTCACTCCTAAACCAAACATGGGAGAGACTGCACTTCTGACTTTGGAAGTAATAGTCATTCTGGTTATGTGGGACTGTGTAAATGTGTAAATGTTCTTAGGGACTTGGAAAATAAAATTGAATTTGAGTTTTGTGTCTATTTGGATAATTTTAAGTTTATCTAACTTATCCTTGTGATACAGTTTTTAAAAGAATATGTATTTTATGGAGAGCTCTGACTGGTGAAATATTCAGTTGTTTTTAAGTCAGTAAATATCACTCTTAGTCATTAGCATAGAGTTAAGAAAATGGGCTTCAGAGCCAGACAGACTAAATTTGAATCCTGATTCCTCCACTTAGTAGCTGTGTGAACTTGGTCAAATTTCTTAACCTCTCTATACATCAGTTTCCTCATCTGTGTGATGAAGATCATATTAGGAACTACCTCATTTTTGTGGAATTAAATGAGTTAATGCATAAGGATTTCGAACAGTGCCTGGCACTAAATAAGCAGTCAGCAAGCATTAACTTTTATTTCTCTGTTTTGTTTCTCTATTTTTGATTTCTAAATTAATAATGTACAGATTCCCACATGATTTGCTATCTGAATAGCAAACAAGATGTATAAAAGAATATAAGTGAGCTAAAAGCCATGCAAGGGAACATAAAGGTCATCTAATTTGAGGAAATAATTCTATTTATAAAAGTCTACTGTGGCTTTCTACCAAGTGTTCATTTAACTGTGCTTAAACTTTAAGAGATGAGGAATTCACCTCTTCCTGAGGCAGTCCATTCCATGTGGACAATTCTATTAAAAAGTTATTCACTGAAATAAAACTGAAATCTCTCTTTCTCTAGCTTCCATTGGTATGGAAGGAATGGCACAGAGCAAATTTAACTCTCCTTTCAAATGACAGCCTCTACCAAATACTTGAAGGGGACTTTCACATGGTATCAATACCTCCCTTTTTCTCCTTTAAAGACAAATGAATGGGGGTGCCTGGGTGGCTTAGTCATTAAGTATCTGCCTTCGGCTCAGGGCGTGATCCCAAGGTCCTGGGATTGAGCTACACATGAGGCTCTTCCGCTATGAGCTTGCTTCTTCCTCTCCCACTCCCCCTTCTTGTGTTCCCTCTCTTGCTGGCTGTCTCTCTCTCTGTCAAATAAATAAATAAAATCTTAAAAAAAAAAAGACAAATGAACGGTTGAGACACATGATTTCAAGTGTTCTTCCTCTATCTCGGTGCTTTCTTCTCCTCAACATTATCTATAGTAGTTTTTATCAACAATTGATATATACAATTTTTGCCCCTATTGTGTTCCAGAATCCAAAGTCCCCTGCATATTTTCTAATTGGCATTTGATGGAAAAATAAATTAATCCTGTAGGGAACTTTTTTTTTTGTAGAGAAAGAAACTCATCAGGTGCATAGCACCTTGCATCTAAGACATTATAAACATGACATCAATTTTTGGCCTCAATGACAAAGACACCATAATCTTAACACACAGTTCTCCTAGTCCATTGATTATGAACTTGATAAATTTGAGGTCCTTTAAACATCTGACTTTTTGCTATTTTGATTTCTCTTACTATCATTAGATACAGGTTAGAAAGAATGTCAGTTGGCCAAGTATGTTTATCCCCTCCATCCCAGTGAAGTCAATGAATCATAATATCAGAAGTTTGGACCATACTTTCATTGAATAATGATGAATGTTAATACTTAACTCATATGTGTTTCAATGAACAGGTTATTTTAAATAAGATGTGTGTAGTGTTTAGTGTAATGCCTGACACAAAGTAGTTGCTTAGTAAATAAAAATAATGGGACTGATAAATAGTTAAAAAAAAACATTGCATGCTAGTTTTTGTAATGTTCTAGACATTGCAAAATATTTCAGACTCCTTCTTCAGTATGGTATATTATCCAAGAAGTCAGAAATGTAGAAGTTCCCTGTTATTCCCCATCTTGTATGCTATAGAATTCCATTTTCCAGAAATAGTCATTGTTGATGATTTGATATATCTTGTGTCCTTCCAGACATTTTGTTTTCTTACACGGGTGTATGGATATGTATAGTATGCACAGTACGAATGGTTATACATAAAAATGACCACATATATATGTGCTGTTCTTTTACAAGTGGAATCATATTATATATCATTCTGCAATCCACTTTATTCACTTAATATACCATGGATGTTGTGTCCATGGACTAAAAATTGACATACCTCACTTTTTAAATAGCTACACAGTGCTCTATTGTATGGATATACTGTGCTTTATTTAATAATCCCTTAATGACAGATATTTAGAATATATCCATTTACTTGCTAACATAGCAATTCAACAATAAGCATCCTGGGACAAATATATTTGCACACTTAGATAAGCCTTGAGGACATAGTCGTTAAAAGTGGAATGGCTAGGTCAAAGGGCAAATGTGTTCAAATTTTAATAGTTATTGCCAAATTGACCTTCAAAAATTTGTACCAAAGTGTATTTCCACTCCCAGTGTGTTAATTTATTCCTTCATTCAATAGAAAATTTCTGTTATTCCCATACTCTCACCAGTACTGTGCATTATCACTCTTTAAACTTTTTTTTGTCAGTTTGGTTAGTGAAAAATGATAGCCTACTGATGTTTTAATTTGCATTCTAAAACTATGAGTCAAACCGAGCTTCTTAAAACTTGTATATTGGCTATTTGTATTTCTTTTTCTGTGAAGCTGCCAGATGAATTCATTGTCTATTGTTCTATTGGATTGCCAGTCTTTTTCTTATTGATTTAAAAATCAATAACATATTAGGTCTCTGTTGCAAAATTTGTTCCTAGTTGGTTGTTTAGAGGTAGGTCAACCATTTGATGATTATTTGATTATTTGAAGCAGAATGCTACTGTGGAAAGAGTAGTTCTACTCTGTCACTTACTTGTTTCATGATTTTGTTTTTTTCATCTGAAAAATGGGGATACTAACACATGACTGTGACTAAATGTGATAATATACATGAAAACATTTAATGACCTCTAAAGGGCTTTGCAGGTATAATATGTGGTTATTTTTATGATATCTTTGGAAAAATTCATGTGAGAAAAGGAAAGATTTTTGCCTTAAATCCTTAAACTCTGGTTTCTTGCTTCATAAAGCCAAAGCCAACATTTTACATGTTGCAAATTTACAAGTATTGACTTCAGATTAAGGACACGTTGTATTAAGTCTTTTCTACTCTGCACTGGTCAGGTCTCGTCTGTAAAACTAAGCTCATATCTAGAGACTGTGCTTTAAAGAGTGCTGTTGTTCTGGACAGCACTTGGTTGAGAAGGTATCAGGAAGTAAAAGGGCCTAGAAACCATGTTGGTAAAGACTAGGAAAGCTTATCTTGGAAAAAGGGCAAATTACAAAGATTTAATATTTTTCTTTCACATTTGAAAAGCTGTCCTGGGACAGGAAATAGACTTGTTTTTCATTGTTCTACAGAGGAGGTCTAGGACTTAGAGTCATCAGTTTGGGATCTTTATAAGGAATACCTTTCTAGCAATTCCAGCTGTTTGACAGGGGAACAGGTATCTCAAAACAGTGATCTTCTCATGAAGATTACTGAATGTATTCAAGCGGAAGTAGAATGTCAGGAATGTTGATGAAGGGATTTCTGAGTAGGAAGACAATAATTTCTGAGGCCCATCTGCATTGTCCATCATGGGGGTATTTTTTCCACTTAATTATGTTCATTCTCCTTATAAATTTTTGAGGAAATACCATTTGCCCCATACTGAGTTTGGTATTGCAAGCAATATAAAAACATGTAAGATTTAAATAAGGAGTTATTCTCTTATAGGAAACCAGTCGTGGAAAGGTAGAGGAGGGCTGAACTAGGAATCAGATTTCAAAAGCTGGAGATGTGCATTCATGACACCCATTTCCATTGTCACTGTTACCCTGGAGCCTTTCTTGCTGATTTTCTTTCCTTCTCTCTTTTGTTCCCCTTATTCTTTCTTTTATTTTTCTTTCTTATCTGGACCATTCTTGATGTTCTTTCTTTCTCTCTCTCTCCCTTTCTTCCATCTTTTCTTCCTTCCTTCTTCCCTCTCTCCCTTCCTTCCTTCCTTTTATGTTATATGAGGACTTCTAGTTTTGCTTTAACTCCATGTTACTAAGATTCATCTCTATTTTTGAGTAGAGCTTCAGTCCATTCATTTCTCATTGCTGTATAATATTTCATTATGTGAACAAACTACAATTTATATTTTCATTTTCCTGTTAAAAAGCACTCAATTTTGTTTTAAACATTTTGCTATTATGGACAAATATTGTTGTATATACCTGCTGATACCCACTCATGTGCAAGTGTTTCTCTAGGATTTATACTCTAAGTAGAAATGCTGAGCCAGAGGGTATATGTATGTTTGCCATTGCAGGGTAATGCCAAATTGTTTTATAAACTGTTCATAGCTTTGGCTATATTTAAGTAGCCTCTTTTATAGTAGTTTACCTTGTTAAAATATATTTTCTTAAATTACCTTTTCCACATGCCCAAGAATCCATAATAGCTTTCTGATCAAATCACTCTCAGTAGTGCATTCAAAATTCTCCATTGACTGGCAATCTTATGCTCATTCAAAGTCATCTCTTATGGTCCCCCATAAAGATCACTTCACTCTAACCAGGACTGTGGCATTATCATCTCACTCTACTTTTCCTGTCTCATCTTTCCTTCTACCTCCTTGTCAATCTCAGTCTACTTAAAGCAGAGTTTTACGAACACAAACTCTGGAGCTTGAATCTCTGCTTCATCACTGCTAGCTGAGAGACCTTACACATCTCTGTGTCTTTGTTTCCCCATCCATGAAATGGGGATAATAACAGAACTTACCCCAGATTGTTGTTGTGAGAATTAAATGAATTAATATCACAAAATTCTTAGAACAGTAAATGTTATATAAGTAGTTGATATTTTTATTATTATTCCATAACAGGGTCTTACCTTGTTCTAGAAGTATTTTCTGACTAAAATTTTACATAGTGTTGCATTTCATAAATAATGCATCATTAATATCTTGCCTGAGAGCAGAAACCATACTGGTACAATTTTCTTTCTAAGTGTTTAGTTCAAGTTGGTCTTATTGATTAATAAAATGCAATAAAATAACCTATGGGTATCAGATTCCCAAGTTTTCACAGTCTTGATACTGGCTACAGAAGAGCAGTTATCCCATGCATAAAACTCCACTTGGCTTCTAATTTCATTGCTATGACACTAACTTATGACTTAGACCTTAGACCTTAATGTTAAGCCTAAATAATTCACATTGGAACCTAAATCTTAAAGATATCATTGGGACGTAGGGTAGGAAAGAGTCTCCAAAATACAAAAGTCTGGGATTTGCCCATTTTCCTAAACCTGCACAGAGTTCCATCTTCTGCAGATGACTGGATCACAGGAAACTGTGTTTTTCTAGAGAATTACTCTGGTGAAATAGTGAAACAATACAGGTCATGGAGCAGACCTGAATGATGCACCTTGCTATGTTCCCAAAGATTGACACTTTACCACAAATGTCCACTTTCCAGCATCATGCCTGAGCCAGATGACCCATTTACCATTCACTTGATTGTGTGTGCTCCCAGTGGCACTGCCATTTCTGAGCTTATGGACCAACATTAGTTGTCATGGCTACAGGTTGCTGGACAGCTCAATCTTTAAAGATACGTCTTCTTTGATTGCATGCTATAATATTATTCTTGCAAGTGCTATTTTCTGAAGGACTTCTGGAGCAATAGAAAAAAACATAAATTGCTGTCCATTGCTGGGAAAAATCATGTATCTGTTTGAGTATACAGGTATCTTCAGAGGGCTGTTTGTGATTGTAGCATTTTTAGACTCAATAGAGCCACATAATAAAGCAAACTCTCTCTAAGCATTTGAGTGTCCTCTCTCTCTAGTTTGAAGTACAGAGCTGAAGATAAAGATACACTGGAGAGGAAAACATTTCTCCCAGAGAAGTAGAACAGAGTGTAAAGTGCTAAAGACCCAGAAAAAGGATAATGATTAGAATTGCAGGTATTCTCAAGCTATTGGATCAATTCAAAATGCGTGAGTTTTTCAATTTTTACAGAATACTGTAAGTGAAAAAAATTGTCAGGCCAGTTTACATTTAAATATTGCTGACTTGTAGTTTTAACAAAGTAATTCATATTACTGTGAATTGGAGATGGCAAAGATCTGCATTATGACTACCTCTGTACATCTGCTGTATTCTTAAATTCAGTTTTTCTTGAGTCACTGATATTTAAATATTAACAAAATTATTACATTCCTATTTAGTATACAGTATAGTTTAAGAAAAAGGAAATATTTATACTTTTAAAAAGTTGAGGAGAAAGAGAAAACACTTGAATACATAGGTGATATTTATAAAAATAAGTATTTTAGAAATGTGACAAACTTGCTTCTCTATAATTAGATAATGACTTGGGATGTTATAAACCTGGGAAAAGAGGAAGAAAATTATTTTCCCTTACAGAAATGGTAGCTGGAATTTTCTGTTTGTATTAGAAAGAAAGAATACTTAAACCTAAGAAATGTGATGTCATCCTTCATTTTTTTTTTTACTAACATTTTGGCCCATTTAAGAATTAATGTATAGCCTGCTCAAGTTGTAAGAGGATTGTAAAATAACATGCTTAGAATGAAGAGATCAGGATGACTATTCTTTAATCTGAACAAGTAATTTATAGGATTATGAAATATCCAGGTTCTTGACTATCCTCACTTCTGAGCAAGATATAATTAAATTACAAGACAGAAAAAAGAACCATGAATCTGCTACATCCTGTAATCACTCAATAAGTTTCAATGATTATTGAAAGCAGGTTAATGCAAAACTCAGCTATTTGTCTTTGATATACATGAGAATTCTGTGGACATTTCATCTAAATCACTTTGAAACACCCAGTAGCTTGGTACTATAATGTGAACAGACTCATTCTTATAAATCTGGTAGTGGTACCCATTCTTTAAAAGGTACACCACATTACTATAGGCCAAAGGCTCTTTCATTTCATTATATAACAATGACAGCAACTCAATTTAAGTGTATAATGACCCAAGCCAGCCATCCATAGCAGCAAAAATTTAATAGCAACCTTATCTGGAATGCTGACAAGGAGCATGTCCCAAGAAACCATTACAGCCTCTTCAGTTTACAAAACAATTGGCTTTAATCTTTAATACTGTTAAGCAGTAGGGGGCAGATAGGCACATTAGCATAGCTTTACTTTTTATAAATAGCATTTAATACACCATATTCAGATACTGTTGGGCTAAGCATCTTATGTCGGTTTTAGACTTGAGCAAATAGTACAAGGATTTCTTTTTTCTTGAAAGGCAAGATATAATGCTTGCATTCCCACAATGGGGCTTAGGAGGGTTTGTATATCAATGAAGTTTGAAGGCAAAAACCTTGAACATGTGCCCGTCCTTAGGGAAATATGAGGCTCCTTGACATAAATTTAAGTTACAATAAGAAAAAAATCATTAAGAAGAAATTTTCTCAGTTCAGTGTAGAAACATGAGCTTCATTAAGTTCATGTATTTTGCTTGGAGCATGAAGTCACACTATAGCCTCACCACGATAGCATTTCATCTGTTCTATGGTTTTCATATTTAAAAAAATTCTTTTATTATTTCATGAGAGAAACGTCATGTGTGAATTGCAGATACTCTCTTTCTCAAGGAAGCAAATATATTTTTTATTGTTATAGTATGTCTTTGGATAACATGGAAGAAAGGGCTTAATGAGATTGCTAAATTAGAAGACTGGGCTCAGATCCTTACTGGGATGCTCCTATTCAGCATATGCCAGGTTGTACTGCAAGCACACCATAGATGTAGACACACCTTCCTGAATCATCAGGTTTCCTTGATGATAAGAAATACAAGTATTAATTTTATATTGAAACAGACACAAATGTCTTGTGAATATATTGAACAATATCCCTGTGTTTTAAGATAAATAAAGCATAAGACTAAAAAAAATTCACATTGTGTTGCACTGCCACAGAGGTAGGCTCCCAGGTTCCCAGGGATAAGCACACTTGCTTTTCAGTTAAGGGCATTTTAGAAGAAAGATTTGAGGAGGACTGGCTTAAACAATAGGGAGCATGACCTACTGTCTGTAGAAAGCATGTGTTGGATTATAATTTAAGCCACAGAAATTCAAATATAGTTTTGCCTTAAGATACATTCTGGCAGAACTTTTCCTCTAACTGCAAATAGAATTGGGCAAAACACAGGTTTTGAATTCTTGGCATTATATTTAAAATGTAATAAAGCTATTTTGGAATTAACCTAGACATTATTTATCTGGAGAGAGTAGATTTATCAACTTGCTTCAGACTTTTTTACTTCTGACCTCTTTTGATTTGCTTCTTGGGTTTGAAAGGAGAATTTCTTTTTAATAGTCATTGTTATCAACTATCTCAGTCATAAAGGCTTTTCTATTTTCAATACTGTATTGACATGTTAGGTGGTTTGACCATTTTGACTGATTTGTTGCTTAAATATGATGAGGTACAGGGAATATCAGTGAGGCTCAGTGGGGTGAGTCTGGAGCCGACGACCAAGAAAGAATTCTTGAGGCATCTTTGGTGCAAAATGGTGGTTTATTAAAGCATGGGGACAGGACCCATGGGCAGAAAGAGCTGCTGCACCGGGGTTGTGAGGGGTGGCTGATTATATACCATGGGGTTGGGGGAGGTAAGGAAAAAGGGAGGTTGAGGAAATACTTTCATATGTTAAAGACTCACAAGATACCAGAGGCCTTGGCATTGTCAAGTTAAGGTTGTTTATCCCTCTAGCAAGGCATTAACATTAAGATAGTTGGGAACTTCCTGGAGGCTGCAGATTATAAGGACATTTAATTGTATCTACATTCCCTTCCGGAAGCTAGGTTATTGATAGAAATGCTTCATTCTTGTAAACTGCTAAAGACATTTGTAAACTGAGGGAGACTTAAATCTTGTAAGATTGTGGTATCTATAGGTTAACTATTTCTTTGTCCTTTAGGGCAGCCAGGAGTGCCTGAGGAATGTCACATACATCCCATGGGGGGGAGGGGTTGCGGGGTGTCAGTTCCTGCTTTGTCCTTAGCTTGCCTTCTGTTCCCTCATCAAATACATAATGTATATAAATATGGTCCTAACAGAAACAGTTTACAGATATTAGTCTTCCATCTTCTGACTTTGAATATGTACTTCTGCATGAGTGAACATACTTTCTATGCAGAACTTCAACTATATTAATGATCTTTTCCATCTTAATATAATACCATCAGGCAATCCCTTAGTCAAAGGAAATATCAAACCCCAATCTTACCTTCAAGGAGTTTCTAGTCTGTTGTGGAAGATGAGATTAGGACACAGAAAACAATTTTAGGAAAAAAAAAAAACCTGCACCATAAGGTGTTCAATTAACTAGAAGGCTGAGGTGGCTTTAATGATGTGGAGGCCTATGTAAGCAAAACAAAATTTACGCCTATGAATGTCTCAAGGTTATGAAATCACACCAGTCACAAACAGCTAACTAAGCTTTAAGCTATGGCCATCACATAATTGTTTTTCTTTGCTTCCTTATTTTCCATATATGTCTTTACCTGGGCTCCTGTTGGTAGAGTGCTCCTAACCACTTCTGTTTTGGTGCTGCCCAATTTGAATTGATTTTTGTTTATGTAAACTATAAAGTTTTTAAGGTGACTCAGGTTATTTTTTAGCAAGGTATAGAAATAGAAGTTCAGAAAAAGAATTGGCTGAACATGACACAGAACCTTTCTTTATAGCTTATATAGGGAACATCTAGCAAAGAGCATGTATTTTAGTGTTAAAGCAGGTAGTAGTCACAATTACAATAATTCCCCATACTTTTTTATATAATCTCTATTTTCTAAAGAGCTCTCTCTCCATTGATCCTCACGACACTCCTGTGAGATAGACAAGACTTTTGCTTCCATTTAACAGAGGAGGAAACTAAGATTCATGAAGATTAAATCATTTGTCCAGGATCATAAACCTAAAATTGGTATTGCAGTACTTGACCCTACCCCAGGGTTGCCAAGCTTAGAGTTACTTTCTCAAATATTATGCTGCAAGGTTTCATGCCATGTAAGTTCTTTATAGTTATGACTTTGTATTTATGAGTATGACTTTTCTATTCACATTAAAAGGAATCGGCCCTGGAACACAGACTTACTCCATCTGGGTACTCAGAAGCATACAAAATAATTATTCCTCAAAATGAGTTTCGTGGAACTCAAAGAAGAGGAAAAATGGAAATCCCAAACTGGGGACTGTATACTACAGGCCTCTCTGGGAGACTCACAGTGTATGTGGCATAGGAAAGACCCAGAAAAATACTACAAAAAAATAAATTTATTTATTTATAGGATTTCCAAACTAATTTAGATCTGGATCTTACTCTTTATTCCATTCATTAAAAATTTCTATATTGATACTGAATTTAGAGCTTATTTCAGAACTCTCTTAAGAGTGGGAGTAAAAAAATAAGCCTGGTTTGAAATTCCCAATGCCAAGTGAGGTAGTAAATGCCTGGAATATGAATCTTATTCCCCTTTAACTTTGAAGGTCCCTGTAAAGAAAGAAGAGGATCTTTCAGTTTCCTTTTTCCATCTGCTTCCATCCTTTGGCTATTCCAGAGCTGTTAACCATCGTGCTGTGATGGTTTGAAATAAACCAGCCTCACTATGAAAAACTTTGATAGATTCAAAATCTCTTTATTTTCCTCCCTGTAGTGATCATTGTGGCACAAAATGATTTTTGAGGTTATGGGATAAGAAAAAAGTTCTATGAAAGCAGGTCTTATTGATCCTATTGCAGGAGATCTTATCGCCGAGGACGGAAGATGCAGTTACTGAACTGCTTTTTACCAGCCTATGGAAGAGTCAATGCATTAAGTTGAAAAGAATGGGCTTAGATCATAAATCTGTTCTTCAGGGAAATTACAGATTCAAGCTCTTTGAAGTTATTTATTCCTTCAAAGTTCTTAATTTATCTTTATTCATTTTCCCTAGTTGATTTCAGGCACAAAGATAAGAAGAAAAACTTAATTCTTTATTGTGGCCATGCCTGGTCAGTGATTAATATGAAAATGCTTTCTAAGTTTTCCAAATTGGTTTTAAAATAACCATATTTTACTGCTTTCACTGGCATGCTTCTGTGTGTCCCATATTAGTCTAAATATTTTATTTTGTAAATATTATAAAATAAAATCCCCAAGAAAAAAGGCTGACAGGAAATTCACCAAAACATTAACAACGATAGTTTTCTTAGAAAAGTAGAATGGTGGGTAATTTTAATTAATATTAATTTTTTCTAATATCTTACCTGTTTTTCATATTTTCTACAATTTTATAATATCACATAATGCTACAATGAAAATCGGGAAAAAATACTAAAATCATGTGAAATTTAAAATTAGTGTCCTATTTCTCCCTGAACTCCAGATGTAATTTAGAGCTTATTTTTTTTCCTTTCATCAACACCTTTAAAAAAGGGGAGGGGGCAAGGTAAATGTATAATTTTTCCAATAGTAATTCTTTGCTAAAATTAAATGATCACATAATGATGATTAAACATCTAGGTCTGCCTCCAATAAAGAAGTGAGGAATGGCCTAATTACTGTAGTTTGCCAGTGAAAACCTATTCATTTATCATTTCACCGAATATTACAACCAGAGTTTTACAAAAAGAGCATTTTTCAATCTATAATTTCCTTCCCTCATAAACTGAGGTTTCTGTTGAGCAGACATGGGGGATTTAGCTGACACTGCCTGAGGAGAGCCATCCAGCCTTCACCACAGAGTGCCTGGGGAAACTAACACCTATTTACATTCCTCAGGTTTTAGGAGTTATTGTCCCCAAAAATCTGAGACTGGGCATCTATCAGTCCCCGCCCCCACCCCCCGGCTTGTGTTTCTTGGATTTGTTTCTGATATAAATTTGCTTTCCTATTGGTTTTAACATAGGCAACACCAGAAGGACTTTACAGGAAAGATTTGGGTAGTCAGCTGAGATTAATTTTTCCCTCCTGAGAGAAACTAGAAATAAGTTTTTATGAAGAAGTAAGATTTTTCTTTGAAGACACAGGAGGAAATATTGTATGTATATTTAATATATCCCTGGGATCATTCCCTAAACTCCATAGCCAGGTGCTAAATTTAGCCAGTCTAGTTTGACATGATTTAGGTGATGTTCCTTAACTTCTCTGTGTCTGACTATTAATAAAGCTAATAAATCTTGATGACAAAATAAGTTTCCCAATAAAGTCAATATTAAATTATCCTGAAATTAATTTTTTGGTTTATGGACTCTCTAGACCCCTAGTTTCTCTCTCTCTCTTTTTTTTACGACCTTAATTTGTACTATTTCATGAGCTGCCATAAGAACGAGACAATTGCGAAATCTATATCCCTTACGAAACCAACACAAATGGCAAGATGAGTTCTGTATGTTAGCAAAAAGAAAGGAAGACACAAAGAAGAAAGCATATTACTAATGAGTTGTCAGTGACTAAATCTTTGGATTATCTAGTTGTCATGTTTCAGTCTACTTTTCCAGCCTCTCTCATGAGTCTCTTACCTGCATCTTGGACTCTGGCCATATGCTTCATGAGGCATGGTTTGATATAGGTGGTTTCAATACCATCTTCTTCTCTTGCTCCCCCTCCTGGTTGAAAATCAGTGCTCTAGCTATGCCACATTTTTTGAATACAATGAACATTGGCTTCCTTATGAATTGTGTCTGACCTGGATGTTTCCTCATTTATAATGTTCTTCTCACCACTTCCCTGCTCCACTTCCTACTAGACACTATTCATCTTTTAAGAAATAGCTCAAGTACCATCACCTTTTAAAGATTTCACCACTTTCCTCTATGTTCCTGCTCTAGCTTGAAGTGTCTTCTTTTCAGCACATGGGATACACATGGGATATGTTATAATTATTTACATGTCTGTCTCCTCTGTTAGGATGTGAGTTCCTCAGTATTGGACGGTGGCTTACTCATCTTTGCGTCCCATCACTGAGCAGAGGATGGGAAGACCTAGGTTCGTGGTGAATGTTAGCTGAATGATTTTTTGCTGAATGAATTGTGGATCTTTAGAAAGCCATATATAAAAATTCTAGTAGGTGTGTTTGGAGGGAAAATAGTTTTAAAAGAATTATGGACATGAGCTATATGCTCTCAAGAGAGGACTAGTCCATATGGCACATCCTGGGCAATAGGGGAAGTTTACTGTGTAGAAGTAGAGAACAGCGAGAGAAGGAGTAGGTTTTCTGATAACAAATATCAATTATTTCAAATATTTTTTCTCAGAGTCTTCCTTAAGTTGTCCTCTATCTCTTTCTTATGCATAAATGAATTTAATATAAAATGAGGTCACTGTTTCTAACCCTAAGGTTTTATGTTTGCTTACTGCTGCCTCACATAGAATAAGGAAATTCCAAGAAATGGAGTATTTTCCTCATTTTTTTACAATCTATATTTATATATCAAGTTCCTACAAACAACCCCACTGACTTAATGGGAGACCCTCCTTGCTGGCCTTTGTGTACCTGGAATGCATAAGGACCTTATGGTAAGAAAAATGGCTTTGAAACTATTGAGCTAGAGCTATAGATGGTTCATTAAATGGACAAAAACACTGCTTAAATTAGGGGGATAATGTGCATTTTAGTAGGTCAGTGGAGAAATGTGTGTAGAGGGCAGGAGGTGAGGTGGGGTATGATTACCGTCACCTATTTTCTGGTTGCCTCGCAGACATTCTGGACTTAAACTCTCCAAAGACTTGCGTCATCACACAAAGTTTCTTTAAACTTTTTTTTCCCTTTTTTTCCCCATGTACAGAATTGAGTGCTCTGCTGGGTGCTGCACTCTACAATCCTAATTTCCTTCCTAATTGCACAAGTGGCTGAGCTCTTACAATACCATATTTCTGTTCATTTGCATTTACACAATGTACTTCACTGTGTGCTTCAAATGCACCATTTGAATGTTGAGTCCTGTCTCCATCTTTAGGTTCTTATAATGGCCAGGCCCATGAATAGGGCAAGTCTAAGGAGAGCTGCTATAATCTCAATATGAGACTGTCTTCTTACAATCGGCCAATATTCAGCTGGCTTCTGAGGTGATGCTGAGCAGTAATTCAAATGGAAGAACACAGCAATAAGTAGAGGGAAAGAACACCCAAGGTGATCATTTAGAAATCATTTTCAGGTCAGAATAAAAGAACATGGGATTTGTTTTATTTTATTCCAAACACCATATAATCAAAAGGGTCTCAGGCTCCCAGGGAGTTCACTACATGAGGTTGCTTTATAAAACTGTTGAACAAAGCCTGAAAGAATTCTTGCCTTGCATTCCCTTCCTAAGCCACATACTTGTTTTCAAATAAAATGAAGGGGTCTCTCCGGTCAAATCATATAATTTCACCAAATGCTACAACTTCAGTTTCTATGGAAGACCTGTTGATCAAATATAAGGTGCATTTGAGGTGGCAGAGCATATTCATAATGGGATTTATCATATGTACTACATTATGAATTTTGAACATATTCTCCTTTTAGATTAAACAAGAAAAAGCTTCTGGGTTGTCCTGAATGGCAGAATCACTGGAACGAGAGTTGGAAGAGTCCTGACAGTCATTCTGTACTGTCTTGTGCTAAATATAGTGGTATGGCAGATTTTTTCAACTTCCACACTTTTCACATTTTGGCCAGATACTTTGTTGTGGGCAGCTGTTCAGTGAATTGTGGGATGTTTAGCAGCATCCTTGGCCTCTACCCACTAGATGCCAGTAGCATCCTTCCCCAGTTATGACAGCCAAGAAAGTCTCCAGATATTGCCAAATGCCCCCTGGGCGGGGAAGTTGTCTTGGTTGAGACTCACCACTCTATAATAACAATCTTGGTGGTGACCAGCCTCTTTGGGCAATATTATTATTTAAGAAGTAAAAAACTTATATAAATCTATTTATCTAATAGATAAAATGTTGAGGATTGGTTTATCTTGTAGAGGGTGAACATTTGTTAAATATCTCCAGTTCACAGCCAAAGTGGCCTGGGTTTTCAGAGTTAATGTAGGGATTTTCTTACGCCGGGTAGATGGTCTCAGACTGCCTCAGCTTTCTCAGTGTGGGCCAGATAGAATCATAGACTACTTACCCTATAGGTTTTCCAACAAAGAACTATTGGTTCCATATATAAAATTCTTCTAATTTGAATAGATTATTACCATTACTTTGGACTATTTAGCTTATTAATTGGGTATCAACAATGGTGCTGTTCTGTAATATTTCAAATTAGAATCCAAATCTTATACTTCTTTTTTCTTTTTGACAATTCACAAGTTGGATTTATAAATTTGTACTCACCTGAAGTTTTAAACCCAGCATTTAATTTATGGAACCTGACAGCAAATCTTACCAATGTGCTATTGATTTATAAGTCTTTCTTCTTTCTAATAGTAGCTATAACCAAACTGTTTTTAGTGTTTTGTAGGTTCAAAAATTAATTTCCATATTCTTAAATGGGTTTACAAATCCTAATATAGATTTCCAAGTCCTGAAGCAGATTTTCAAATCATGCCAATAAATCCTAAATAAAAAGACTTGATTTACAAACCTGGATTTTGCACCTGGTTTCCAGGAAGTGATTATAAATCAGGAGTTGAGAGCACCCCTGGGAGAATGAGCCCACATTCTCTCTGGGAAGTCCTGTTCTCCGCATTGAATCGCAGAAGCCTGATTTACAAGCAGTAGTCCGGAGCCGGCAGAGGCTCCTCTGATTCTGACGTGCCAGTGCTGTTGAGGGAAAAGGGCCACATCCCAAAGGCTGGCTAAAATGGCCACTAATCAGAATGAAGACAGCAAACCATTCATCTTTGTCAGAAGTGGGAAGTGGTGTCAGATAGTCGAGATCCCCAGTTCTACCTGAGTGAAAAAGCAGAGATATACACAAGGCATTTTCGGCATGAGACTAGTCAACATTAGCACTGACATTATGCTTCACAGCCCAGAACCACAGACAAGGTGAAGAGTGTGTGTTCTTCCTCAGATGGGGCCAAGGACAGGCATCTGTGCTTTGTCCCATTGTCATCATCATGCTTCTGAAGATGTCTGGCCTACGAAGGCTATAACCGAAGTGGGGACAATGGTTATTCGGGGGAATGTGATGAGAGTGGGTGGAAGGAGAAGGGGGAAATTTCATTTCTAGTTTATTCACTCCTGAGCTATTTGAATTTCACAGTGACCATATATTCATTTCATAACTGAAAAAAAAATAGAGATTTTTATCAGGAATACAAGGGAAATAAGAGGTTTTGTTTTTATGTGCTCTTTCATAACTACCTAAAGTAAACTACCATCACACAGGGCTCCTTCATTAGCTAGCATTCTCCTCCACTCTTCATAGGTGCCCCCTCACATTTATAAAGGGGATTAGAATCTTTTCATAGAATGCTTTCCTATTTACTTATCCAGTTTCCTGTGAACCAGGCAAAGAAAAAGTCATATTCCAGATGTGGAAAATGAAGATCCTAGAAATAAATGACTTGCTTTTTTCCAAAAGAATATTTAGGTGGCAGAGACAAAATTTGGACAAGCTTTGGATTTCTGGTTCCAAAACCAGTACTCTTTCCATGACATCATGGTGTCAAGGCACACACAGACCTTCTCACTGTAGAGATTGAAGAGTATTCTGTCTCCTCTGGTCTGGTGATCCTAGCTGCTATTTACCACTATGCTATGTCACAATCTATGATCCCATTGAAGCATTGTCAGTGATGGTCTTTGAAAGCTGTGACCAATTAAATACTCTCTTCTTTCTCTCTCATACCATTCCACTGAGCCAAAATGTGTCCTTCAGCAATTCTGCCTAATTCTCTCAAAAGCCAGCTGAAACACCAGTTTATTTTCTTTTTTGTTTTGGGTTTGTAAAGTTTTCTGGACCATTATATCTCAGAGTGCTCCTTCAGATGACCATAGCAATAATTGCTTGTTCATCTGACAGATGTACTTACTCACCTGATGTCTTTCATTTTGGTAAGAAAAGTCTCTGGATTTAAAATCAGGAACTCTGTGTTTGTGTTGTGGCTGCATTACGTACTGGAAATGAAGCTTGATGAGTCTCAATTTGTCCAGGTAAGAATATATTTTAAGTTTCCTATCTATTGAACACAGCCATTATAATGCCCAAATGAGAGAAAATGTTTTGCAAACCTTAAATGCTATATAAGTTATGTAAGTTATGTAAGTTACTAATGTAGTCCCACGATTGAGGATCTAAAAACTTTAAAAGTGTACAGGGGCAATAATGCTTAAAAGTAACTTTGATGGTGATTTGGACATAGAAAATTGCAACTCTATTACCAGCATATGAATGTGAAATATGTAAATTTGAAGAGTATAATATAAAATATTAATAATATCTTATTTTATATGTAAATTTTGAGATGAAGGAAGTCCTTCATATTAAAAAAGTTGCCAAAATTATACAATTCAAAGCTGAGTAAATCATAAACTGTGTCTATGATACTGATACTTGGCAGTGCCACTTTAGCTGGTAAAGAGAAACAGCATTCACCCTTTGTCAAAATAGTGTGAACCATGCCTTTATTCCATGTGTTGAAACGTGCTAGTTTAAATATACTTTATTATAATGAAACAATATAAGGAGCCATTAGAACCATTATTTAAACTTTCATCAAGCAGCGGTGTTAGCATTTGGCCTGTGAATCCCCCTCTTTACTTTTCTACCTTTCAAAGTGGCGACCTTGCAACATAATGTAGGTGTGATAAAATATCACTTTATTGTGATATTATTTAGCAGAAAGAACTCTGGGAAATATTAGAAATAATCGACTACAATAAATATAACAGATTCACTCTGAGAATAAAAAGCCTCTATTTAAATTTATTCATATGGGAATTAAAAAGTGAACAGAAGACACAAATGGACATTTTCCCAAAGAAGACATAGAGATGGCTGATAGACACATGAAAAGATGTTCAACGTTGTACTCATCATCAGGGAAATGCAAATCAAAACTGCAATGGGGTATCACCTTATACCTGTCAGAATGGCTAAAATAAAAATCTCAAGAAACAAGTGTTGACAAGGATGTGGAGGAAAGAAACCCTCTTGCACTGTTGGTGGAAATACAAACTGGTACAGGCACTGTGGAAAACAGTATGGAGGTTTCTCAAAAATTTAAAAATAGGACTATCCCATGATCCAGTAATTGCACTACTGGGTATTTACCCAAAGAATACAAAAACACTAATTCAAAGGGATATATGCACCCCTATGTTTATTGCAGCATTGTATACAGTTACCAAATTATGGAAGCAGACCAAGTGTTCATCAATAGATTAATGGATAAAGATGTGGTGTATATTTACATGCGTATATATATATATACACACACACATATATAATATATATACATATAAATTTAAACTAGCACATCTATATCCATACACACATATATATGCCATTGTATGTATGTGTATATGTTGTGTATGTGTGTGTGTGTATAATAGAATATTATTCAGCCATAAAGAGAATGAAATCTTGCCATTTGCAACAACATGGATGGAGCTAGAGAGTATAATTCTGAGCAAAATAAGCCAGTCAGAGAAAGACAAATAGTATATGATATCACTCATATGTGAAATTTAAGAAAAAAACAAATGAACAAAGGAGAAAAAGAGAGACAAACCAAAAAACAGACTTAACTATAGAGAACAAACTGGTGGTTACTAGAGAGAAGTGGGTGGGGGGATGGGTAAAATAGGTGAAGGGGATTAAGGGTACACTTAATGATGAACACTGAGTAATGTATTGAGTTGTTGAATCACTACATTGTATACTTGAAATTAATATAACACTGTATTTTATGTTACACTGGAATTAAAATTAAAAAAAATCAAAAAAATTGATTCATATGAGGAAATTAAAATTTTCAACTGTTGAAATATCTCTTTAGGAAAACCTCTCTTACCTAAAATCTGATTTCCTGCAATCAATGTGGTGAAGATATGGCCCCTGAAGATTGACTGGGCACTGGAATATAATATCAGTGAGATTGTAACCTTTAAAATGATGTCTTTTATTTCCAAGATCTTTCTCTTCCTACATCTAAATTATCAATTTCTTGAAAGCAGAATGCAGTCTATTTCTTATTCTTTGGATTTCCTCAATATCTAGTAAACAGGTACCCAATAGATATTTTGGAATAATTGATTGAAAATATACATCTCTGTTGCATAGACTCTATTTTAGACTCTAATAAGAATTTCACCCCACGGATGATTTTAAAAGATTATTTCAATAAATGGGGTGCTTTGTTCACAATAAGTCATTGATTTGTACCTGGGCTTAGAGCTAAGATGTGATTTGAGAAGGCCTGCTGATTATTAAATGATTGTTTAAATCTTTGCTTGCTGCCAGAAGCCCTTTACTGAACACCACAGCATGTTAAAGAGATGCTCTTCAGTCTAAATAAATAAATCCGATAATCCTAACATTATATAAGAATCTATGGATTTAATGAAAACCTTAACTGGGAAAATGTGCTATAACTGAGGGTTGCTGGAGGGGAGGTGGGGGGGATGGGGTAATTGGGTGATGGGTATTAAGGAGGACACTTGATATAATGAGCACTGGGTGTTATATTCAATTGATGAATCATTAAATTCTACCCCAAAATTAATAATACACTATATGTTAACTAACTTCAATTTAAATAAAACAAAAAAAATTATGTGCATCACTTAATCTAATGAATAGAATAAATCTATAGATCTGTGGGTCTGCCACATACAAGCAACACCCGCTATCTCCACCTGCCCTCCATGATGCCTGTTTAGGATCACTGAATTGACAAACACCATGTGTTAATTCGAGGTAAATATAAAGTTTCTAACAATATTGGGGATTTACAATAACCAACAGAACTAATTAAAAGGATATGCTTCTTTTTTTAATGAGTATAAAGTCCAAAGGATTCTGAACATGGATGAAAGAAACTTAAAACTGTAATTTTACTAACCTTTAACTAAAATTTCACATTTACATCTGTTATAAATGTAGGCAACACACCACTATAGTAATGAGTAGTATTTGTGACCTCAACACATGATATTTGCATATATTACTGTTGATATAGATATCTTGAAATACCATGTATGTTCATTTTTACTTTGAAATGATGGTAAGTATTAGATAAATCCATTAGATCTTGTTATTAAACGCATTAGCAAAGAACACATAGATCATTATATCATAAATTTTTAAAAAATGATATCTTTGTGATAAAACTAGTTCCCTTTATAATCCCATTTATTTTATGTTATGCATTTAAGAAGATTTCTGGGAAGAAATGCAGAAGACTCATAAGACTCTCCAAAGCGCTATGGCCCGGGAAAGATGAAGAAACCCTGGTCTAATAGCAAGCAAAACCATAGTAGACTATCTTTACTTGGGAAATAACAGGTCATAAGTTTTGAAGCCAAGCAGCTTAACTCACAGTTGACAAAGAAAAGATCCCCTTACTGAACAAGTCTATTATGATTCTAAGTTGGAGACTGCAGAGTTAACATTTTGTTACTACTATGTGTCGGAGGTGTCTACATGATAAAAGAGGTCATAATCATTTTGTTCTTTGTTTTTTTTTCCCCCATTCATAGGTTAAAAAGTACTTTTAACTATATCTGTTTGGACTTTCTCAGCAATAAGTAAATGATATTTTAAAAAGCCACATAAAACAGAACCATGACTTTAATTCTTTGTGCCTTATGTACAGGCATGAGATTTGCCATGTAGTGATATATTTGGTGATTGTGCTATACAAAAGAGTAACGGCAGCGACAATAACTCCCAAAGCTGCTTTTGTTCATTTAAATGAGTGATATTTGTTGCTTTAAAAAATATTTCCTAATTATATATGGCTATTTCCTTGCCAAGTGCTGACCAGACCTGGCCTTCCTTTTCCAAGCTGACAGAAGGTTTCAGGTTGAAAGGGATTTGGACTTGAAACTGAATTTCTAATCTGACCAGTTCCCCAACTGGGGCTCCTGTTCTTGGCAAAATGCTCTCTGCATATTTCCAGAAAGTCATCAATTATTCAGAGGGACCTTTCAAATGCCAACAGTTTAAATAAGAAAATGTGCCATGACAGAAGGAAGCAAGAATGGAGAGTCTCAGGCTGAGCTGATCCTGCTGAAAGAAAACTTTCCATACCAGGGCTTTAGTCTCAGGAAGGCTTTTGACCCGGTGACTCTTTAGATCAGCTGGGTCAAGAGGGGTTCTGAGCACTATGGGGCTTTTTGCCCTGAGGTGGGTGGTCTGTAATATACTGATTCTTCTTATGTCTCACATTGTATTCCCCGAGAAGCACTAATCAACATCACTTGATTCTTTATTGAAATTGCATTCTTTCAATTGTATAACTCATACTCTGATATCGATACAATTCTTTCAAATTCAAAGTTTCAGGAAAAAGTTGGACCTAAAAAGTTGATTCCCCTCCTCTCTATTTCATTTTAATAGATATTAAATGTCTGCCATGTGCTTGGCATCATGCTAGTTGTTATGGCAAACACAACGTTTGCTCTAAGGAAATTCAATCTAGAATAATGGATTGGACAAAGACACAATGACTGTAGGTGTTTCAGTTAAGAGGTTCATGCCTTAAGAAAAGTAGAGTAAATCTCTCATTGTTTAGAAAGCTTGGTTAAGCCTTTGATTCCCAAATATCACTACAGCGAACAATCTCTTTAGCTTTTTCATTTGTAAAATGAGAAATTGTAAAATGTAAATTTTTACTACATGTGGCTTAAATGAGATTATGTATCAAAAGAGGACAATACCTTATAGACATCTGAGGCCTGGGTAATTTTTTAGTAGAACAACTCACTCCTGGTTGATAGCCTTATTGTACGTGCAACTCGTAGATAAATCACACCAAATCAGGTACTTTTAGGTGACTCCTGGATGAACCTTGAGTATTAAATTGATGGCATAATTAAGCAATTATGGGAATTAGGGAAATGTTAATATAAAGATGTCTTTAAGAAAGAAGTGGATTTTGCCATGGACCTTTAAGAACCATTAAGTGTTTAAAGCGCAGAGAGGGAAGAGATGGTTGGGAATAGTTTTTGGCAGAGAAAATAGCATAAGGGAAAACAAAGAGTTGGGTGACTACGACACATGTGCAGGAAACAGTGAGGCCTAATTTGTGTGGAACATGATGCTTGCATTACATATCCATGAAGAGATGGACATAGGAGAATAGATTAGGCCGTATCGTGGAAGTTCTTCATTTAGTTAACATTCAGGGAGAAAAGATGGAATGTGATTTAACTGGGTCAGAGCTATGCTTTGGAAAATTACTTTGGTATAGTATGTAGAATGAATTGGAGGGTGCAAGTAACATTCACGGGAAGAGAAAGACTGCAATATTCCAGCTCAGGAATAGCTTAGGAGTTCAGCAGCTAGCTCATGGCCTAGCTAAGTAGAGCCAATGAAGTTATGATGTTATGAACTTGGACTGTGGCACGGGAAGGAAGAGGCATTTAAGAAGCTTTGCTGAAGTGCACCTTACCAACTTAGCACCAGTTTTATAGGCAACAGGGGAGATATCAAGATGTTTTAGAGGCTTGAGGCCTAGGTGACTGAGAGGAAGAGACAGAAATAACAGATATAAAGAATTTGAGAGAAGCTGGCTTGTGGGATCAGGAAGATGGAGTAACTCAGGAGATCAATTTGGGGTATGTCGAATTTAGGTTGGAAGTGAGGTTTCTGAGTGGAGGTGACTAGCTACAGTTAGCAATTTGGATATGGAACTAGAAGAGAGATAAGGGTTCAAGTATACATTTAGGCATCATTTCAGAGGTAATTTTGAAGCTATCGAAAGTAATAAGATTCCTGAAGAGATAAAGAAAAGATGAAATTCGAGGTTTGAACATTAGCACATACCAACTCCTGGAGTAAAGGTGTGGATGAAGATTCTGTGTAAGCAGGGGTTGGATGAGCCTACAAGGATCAGCCAGGTAACTTAAAGAGGGAGGGGAGCCTGAGGTCAGAGCATACTTGCCAACTGAGTTTGAGGTGGGGACTGAGGCACCAAGGAAGTAGGCCATTTCTAATGGGGCCACTAGTGAGTTTTGATGAGTAGGCCCAGTATTGCCAGATCCTCTGACTTTTCAAAAGAAGTCATAACTGTAGATTATAATGGGAATCATAGGATTATAATACATTAAATTAGACTTTTAAAAACACTGTGTTGGAGAAATAGAACATATTTGTGGTCCTGAACTACACAAGGGTCATGGAGCTCTCCTTCTGAAGTAGATAGAGAACAGCCAGAGAAGTAGGACTGGAGCCAAGTTCTCATTCACAAGGATTCACTAATCCCTAAGACACCATGGAAAGTGAGAATTTCAAGTTGTGTGGGCTACATTCCTCCAGGAAGCTAAGGAGGACAAGAAGTGAGAGTAGCACATTGAGTCTGATGAGTAGGAGGCAGTTGGTGACTTTCTAAAGCACAGTTTCAGCAGCAAGGTAAAGTCAGAGGTCAAATGAAGAGAGACATAGCCAAAGAGGGGAGAATTCTGAGAAGTTCTGCTAGGCCGATAATCTTACATTTCTATTGCCGGGATGGCAGATGGGAAGTCTTTAGCAGCTAGGACCACTGATTAAGAACATTCCATGATGAAAATAAAAAAGACTTTCCAAATTACTACATTATTATGAGTGAATTAGGAGAGCAATTTGATCACTTGGAAAGTGCTCCTCTTTCAATAAATGTAAAATATGGATTCTTGCTGAGATTTCTAAGCTGCTTCATCTAAATTATATGCTAAAGTAGAGAAACAGATGTTAAATATGATTAAAACCAATTACAAGTTCCACAGTACAATACTGTGTTTTACTTACATTAGTCTCCCTGCTAGCTTGGGTGCCATCCGTTTTGCCTTTATTTCCTGTTCATAACTCCAGGGTAAGCAACATGGGGGATTTAAGCAGTTCAGACTGGAGCCTGACAGGAATATACGGATCCAAATAGAATTGCCTCAGCAAATCTAAACATCTAACATAAGGCTTACTGGAGAGGGAGGTGGGGGGCAGGTGTCCTGATTTTGCATATGAAGCAGATATTGAGTTGCTGGCCTGACATATCAGTGCTTGTATCAAAACTAAATTTTGACTTGATAGTAAGGTGAAATTTTCTGGATTTTTTTTTGTTTTTAATATTTTCAATGGGTTATTGCTGTCTTAAGCATATGACTGAAGCCTATTTTTTGTCATTCGGGGACTGGGAACAGAGACTCACTCAAATACCTCAAGAAAAAGGAGGCCCCTTATCGAAATTTTGGTGGCCTGGCATGGGAAGTGATCAAGAATGGCAATTCCAGGGACTTGCTTCTCCCCTTGCCTCCTGGTCTCCTTCCAGGTGTCTCTCCTGGGTCAATGCGCATGCTACTCTTTCGCTCCCACTTTGGATGGATTCTCGTGCAGACTCACAGAACAACCTCCTGAGAACTTTATTTTTCACAGGAACTTGCAGCTATTCTTTCTTCTTCCCCCCCCCCCCCCAAGATTTTATTTACTTATTTAAGAGAGAGAACACAAGCAGGGGTGGGGGGGAGGGCAGAGAGAGAGAGAGAAGCAGGCTCCCCTCTGAGCAGGGAGCCCAGTGGTGGGCTGGATCCGAGGACCTCGGGACCATGACCTGAGCAGAAGGCAGACGTTTAAAGGACTGAGCCAGCCTGGTGCCCCCCTTGCCGCTATTCTGATATCTATTACTGCATGTTCTTCAGCTCTCACCACCAACTGTATCAGTCTCCTACAATTCTCTCCTTAAATTTCCTGAAAGGGGAAATCTAATGGTTTTTGATGATCTTTTTTGGGCAACAGCTGGCCAGCTTTAGGATTGGCTGCCCTTGTGTCACATGACCATCCCTAACCAATCACCTTCAGTGAGGATTTGGGACAATGTCTGATAAAATATATTTGTACCTTGTGCAAGGACTTTAGACCTGGAAGATTTACTTGAATGGGACTATAAACAATACACCTCCACTATTAAATTTATTTTAAATAAATAAATTTTGCTATTCTCTAAGACAGGGGAGGCACTCGGTAAATATCTGTTAAATAAATGGATGTTGAATGAATGGAGTAGTTTGTGTTATGATTAGCTGTGTGTGTGTTTGTGTATGTGAGAAAAATGTTCTCACATTTGAAACTAAAGTCCGCTTATATATTTTTTAATTATTGTGTTTGGAAAACTAAACAAGGAAAAGCACTTCTGCTGGAGCAGCATCCGATTAAAAAATAGCTATATTTCTTTTTAGGGCTTTAATGATAAAATATATCCTAAATTCTTCTTAAGCTCCAATCAGTCATGGGTTGTGTGCTCAATAGCCTACTCCCATATTCTTTCTTCTCTTTGTGTAAAATAGGGCCAATAGAGAAATCCAAGTTGATTTAAACATATATCTTTCTTACAAAATGAGTCAATTAATAGTTTAAAACTCTTGATTTCCTGGGACTCAAGTCTTATAAGAAACTGATTACCATAACTCATTTTCAGAGTCAATTCTCTCAATTCTAATTAGAAGTTTCTGAGGAATCCTGAGTACTTGTAATTCATACATAACATGAGCTATGCTAGAGTTATTCATTGGCTTATTGTTGGTCAGTTTTTCTTTTTCTAATGACCTCTCCTCAATTTCTGAATGGATGGAGACCTTGATCTTCTATTTTCTTACCTTCCTCCACCTTCTTTACATTCCACTTTGTCATCCATTCCAAAGTAATTGATGTGGTTTCAATTATAGTGTCTTGGTTTTTTGTATTTTTCTAAAGTCTTAAATTATTTAGCAGATTACATTATAGTGTTGTTGTTGTGCACATTTATTTGGAATGAAATGCATTCTGGAATAACCCGAAAATAGTCATCATTTTCCTTGATACCATTGGCTCCTCTTCCATTCAATGGTAGTTTGTAGAGATTGAGAACGCACGATGCAAAAGGGAAACGCCAGTGTATATCCTGAAACTGTACTTGGTGGGATTCAATGATTCCTATTTCATAAAAATTGGCTCCGGTGTTGATACGTGCACTGCAACTTGATGCTGACCCTTTCATGTCGAAGCAGAAGGTAATATTCAGGATAAAAACACAGATAGACAGAGGTGAAGCTGCAGGGAGCCAGGAGAGGGCAGCAGAACTGGGAGAGTGGCAAGCCTTGGGTCAGGCTATTACTGACTTCTGGAGCTGGAGTTTTGAATGGAATGTTTAATTAATCAAGGACAAATTGGTAAAAAATTAAAAGTATCAAAATGAGGGTTGTGAGAAGGCATGGGACGAACTGGCCAGCCAGCCAAGACCATGTTAACCACACAGGAGATGTGGCTGAGTTAGCACTGATGGGCAATGAAGAGTAGGGGCTGAAATCAGGAGTAAGGCTAATCACCCAAGAGTGAGGGTGTAGTGAACAAGTCAGCTGAATATCTTATGGCAAATTGTCAGTCTCCATGGCATTTACTCCAGCCCTTTTAGAAGCTGGGACCCAGTTCTGCTTCAGTAGGTGCTATAAAATATCTGTACTTGAGGTTAGCCATTCTCAACTGGGAGTGATATGGTTCTTCAGGAGGCATTTGACAATGTTTGAAGATCTGTTTACTTGTCACAACTGGCGTGTTACTGGCATCTAGAGGGTAGAGGCCAGGGATACTGTTAAATTTTGTATAATGCGTAAGATAGTTCTCCCTACAACAAAGAATTATCTGATCCAACATGTCAACAGTCTCAAGTTTGAGAAAGTTAATGGAAGGTGTTCTTAAAGACCCATTCCTACATGCTGGCCTCACATTACATGTTGACTATAATGATTGCTATCTTTTCCTAACCTTCCCCACTGCCACAATTATACCACCTCCTTCTTCTTCTTTCCAAGCCCCCATTCATACTTTGGCAGATTTTTGAAAATTGCATCTGAAAGGAATTATTCTGGAGTTTCTGAATATTTTGAAAGTGTTCTTATTAATAATTCAATTCAATTCAGTTCAACAAACATTTGTGGAGTTTCTACTCATAAGTATTTTGCTGTATTTTCTATATAAGGAAATACAGAGGCTAATGAGCTTGGGTCCCTGTCCTATATGAGATCATAATTTAGTGTGCGAGCCACACATATATAATTTATTATAATAAAGACAGACTAAGGTAGAGCCCATAACTGAAGGATAACTTAGATGCCAGCTTGGGTCTTCTTGGCTCTAGAGATATAGGTAGCATTGTTTCATTACTCCAAGTCTGTTACTTGAGTATATGTGAATCTTCTAAATTTTTTTGCAAATTCACAGGGCTTATTACACTGTTATAGTCTGTATCCTGTATCAATGCCTCCTTTCTCTACCCACTTTCTCCAGTACACAAAGATTCATTCCTATGGTTTTCAGGTATAAAACCACCTAGTCCAAGATTGCCTTGCATTTTTCAGAATGTACCAATAATTCCAGGTTATTCATGAAGGGATCTCATTGAACAATCTGCTCATTCAGGGTCCTCCACCCTCCATTCCTCTCCTTTGGACTCTCACCTCCCAACTCTTCTGCAAAACAACACATTTCTTCCATTGTCATATACTTAGCAGTTCTCCCCAGATCCAGACCATTTGTGATCTCATCTTTTATCCTAGACCTTTTTCAGGATATACTTTTTTCCAAAGAAATACCATTCCCTTCCTAAGAGAGCTTTTGGTGCCAGAAATAACATTTCCTTCACATCTTTATAAAAATATAATCACATTACTTAAGTAGAAGAAATAAACTGGATGATGGGGTCAGGAAAGGCTATGTAGGGGATGTGAGCCTGAAGATAACAACAGGAATTAGCAGACAGAAGGGAGGAGGCTGCAAATATTCCAGGCACGGCAGGCAGACAGTATCAACACGGCACAGAGGCTATAAGTGCTCTGTGTTTGAGAAATTGGTATGACAACAGTACAAGGAGTATTTATGCTAAGAAATTTAGGCTTTGCTCTGTATTCAGTGAGAAATCATTACAACTTCCTAAGTATATGTGTGTGTTGGGGAGGATGGGGGTGCCATGATCAGGTCCACGTTTTAGAGCGATAACTCCAGATACACTGTGGCAGATGAATCAGGAGCAATGGTGGGTAGGTGAATAATCAGTGGACAATCACAGTCGTCCAAACAGGAAATTACATGGTGCTATACACTGAATGTGTCCCCTTCCCTGCCAAATTCATATGTTATAGGAGCCTTATCAGAAGAATGGGAAAGGGGTGTGGAGAAAATTTTATTTAATTTTTTGGGCAATATTTTGTAATTTCATGTGCATGTCTCTTCTCTTTTATGATATGGAAGGGAAGAGAATATAATTTAGTGTCATAAGATCTAAGTTTGAGTCTCAGATTTGTGAATTTTTCAGTCATTATGCCCACAGGGCTGCTATTTTTGAGGTGTCTCAAGTGACCATTTGGACTATGTATGTCATCATTAACCAAAGAGAGGCCTCTTCTTAGTGGGTCAAGCAAACAATCATCAACCTTTTCTGAAACAGATTCTTGAGTGGGTTTCCTCCTCCTCCTGTTCTTTACTTCTATTCTATAAGATTATCTTTTGTTTTCTTAAGATATCTCTGGTTCACTCACTTTGGTTTTCCTATGAAGAGTTGGTTCAGAAAGGCAAAAAGCCTGGATGTTCCAGCCCCCAAATGCCCCCCTTTCCCATCAGAAAGTTGCTGCATGGTTCTGACTTTTGTAAACTGAATATGCAATACTTATTTGCTTGACCATGAAAAGGATCATTTTTTTTTTAAAGATTTTATTTATTTATTTGACAGAGAGAGACAGCGAGAGAGGGAGCACAAGCAAGGGGAGTGTGAGAGGGAGAAGCAGGCTTCCTGCCAAGCAGGGAGCCCAATTCGGGGCTTGATCCCAGGACCCCAGGACCATGACCCTGAGCCCAAGGCAGATGCTTAACGGCTGAGCCACCCAGGCGCCCCTGGAAAGGACCATTTTTTTGTAGGTCTCTGGAATTTTCTCCTTGAGAATATTCCTGGTTTTTCAAGCTCCAGATATCTTTACCTTGCCCTCAGTCCTCTGCATGGTAACTATACAAACTTCATTCCTGCATGCTTGTCCTTTAATATTCCTCCAGCAGTTGCCATTCCAGGCTCCTGGTGTTCCTTTAGTTTCTCCAAAGAGCTTCTAGAACATCCTTCCAGTCCCTCTCACTTCTCCCAGGAACATCATCTCTGTCACTCTTGTTTGGAGTGAGTCTTTATTTTTATTTCCCGGGAAGAGAAACTCCAGTGGATGCACAGGATTTGTCAGTTCAAATCTTTTTTTTTTTTTTTTAAGATTTTATTTATTTATTTGACAGAGATAGAGACAGCCAGCGAGAGAGGGAACACAAGCAGGGGGAGTGGGAGAGGAAGAAGCAGGCTCATAGCGGAAGAGCCTGATGTGGAACCGCTGAGCCACCCAGGCGCCCCTGTCAGTTCAAATCTTGATTGGATCAGAGCATCCTTAAAGAGACAAACATGTAAGAAATAAAACATTGCCTAGAATCAGCAATCATTTGCTGTCTACTAGGTGGGAAAATTACAATCTCTCTAAACCTTAAAGTCCTTGTCTTTCAAGCTAACATATAACACATTGCAGGGTTATTGTGAGAGAGTTAGATGAGATGATGCATATGAAAGCACTGTTCGAACTTTGCAATAGGATATGCATTTTGGTGTCATAATTATTCTACATCACTTATTGCATGTTGTATAGTATTTCATTATAGTGGATAGGCAAAAAAGCCCAGTAAATGATTTAACGTAAATAGCAATCTAATAGCCCTTGTTACAAAGTGAATGGGAGTAAGAAAGGAGGATGTGGAGAGAGGAGGTGCCAACTTGTTGATGTAATTTTTTTGTACTTAACAGTAAATAAGAAGGGCCTCCTTCATGCCACTAATCTGAGTCTCTATTTCTGTCTAGTATGTGACAAAAAGCACTGTTATGACACATGTAAGGCCACCTCTTGTAGAATTTTTGGCTTTAACATGTTGAATTCTCACCAACCATTACAAGACACTACTACTTAGAGATAATAATTATAAGGACTCAAGAGATAAGCATCTCAGCTTTTGGAAGATTAAGTTTATCCTGAAGTTTGCCCACCTCAATTAAACCTGCCTCACCGGCCCTTCATTTGGGACAGTTAACTGAGAGACAAGATGTCTCATCTGCAATGATTTCCTCTATAATTAGGAAAGTGCAAGCATTAACATTTAGAAACAAAGAAACTATTCTGTGTATTTTGGATGATTCACAATCATTTAGACAAGCAGCCTCCTCTGTAGTCCAAAGCTTTCTCCAAAAATGTTCCAGTGGTTGTTGCGGTATCTCATGCCATTTAAGTTGATTTCATTTTTCCCCCCTGACAGTTCTTCCCCTTTGTTTTAGCTACTTCTAGATTGTACACTTGGAAAGCAGACTTGAAGCTAACTCCCTCTTAGAGAAATCACCATAACACGAAACTGAAATCTGTCATGTGACTGGCATCCTGTTTTGTGTAAATGGGGAGGTTTGCTGAAATCAGGTGGTCAAGTAATCAGAAGAAAAGATGAGAGAAAAGCCCCAGGGAAGCATGCTAGAAACTGGAAATGTGTGGGTGCATACTTGTATTTGCCATCTGTTCAACTGGGGTTATAATTTGGGAGGAGTCAGGGAAGAGATGAATAGAAAAAAATATATTAGTTGCCACAAGAGAATTTAAGAAGAAGCTTAAAAAAAACTTTGGTAGGCAAAGATTAACTAAATGAGCCAGTGAACTTTTGTTGAAATTTTCTGTCTCTGGATGATTTCTCCAAATGTTTGGAAGCTTTCTTATTTAAAAGCTCGGGGATGGCACGTTCTCAATTGTTTTATTGACTTCTACCAAGGTGACTTATAAAAGTATCCTAATGCCTTTGGCTTCCAATCGCTCCTCCTGAGAAACTGTTCTAATTTTGCCAAATGAATTGGGAAGGTGAGGCTGTATAAAACTTCTTCCAGGTTTGTCTTGCTTCAAATTATGTTCCTTCTTGTTATGAATGTCTAACGATAAAAATACTATCTGTTGCCATCTGTTAAGTACATTCTAAACAGTTTGAGAATATATTAGAACAATACCTTGCATGTTGAATTTATCTTCCAGAGATGGGGTGGCCTCATCAGTCTCCAGTGTCGTGGCACAGTCGGGACACCTGTGAAGAATGAAGCCACCTTCACCATGTGCAGATGAATTCAGTTTTCTCTCTATTGTAATGTCATGTTTGATTCACTCACTTCTTGTTTTTATTGTTAAAGGTTGCCTACTGCTGCAAGCCTCTTTCTTTGTCACCACTAATAGGAAACATTTCTCAGATTATCAAGTTCTGACTCTATTGGCCTTTCCAAGGTTGGTGAATACCTCAAACATCTAAGTAGAGTAATTAGATTAGAAATAATTTTGGTCTACAAATGTCAGGCAACTATACGATGACATCCGAAGTTCGACTGGTAAATTCATCGTCACAGAAATTGTCTATTTGATTTTATTTTTGCTTTTCTTGATCTTATGTGCTAACGCAGCACACAGGACCCTGCATCATGCAGGCAGTATCCTATATGCTGCACCTTAACGAGGGATAGGTCACAACACAGCCTGAATTTGAATCCAATTAGAGTAGCAAAAGATTCTGCAGAATAAATCTCCTGTCTTTGCCGGTTTCCTCTTTAGAGAAACAAGACAATATTTCCACATTATATTTATTTAATGGATGAGACTCAGTCTATTAGATGAGATATAAAATAAATTAAATTCTGTGGCAGGTGAACACCCTGAGGGCACTGCGGTTTGTAACACTATGTTAATATTCTCCAAGACCACTGCATGAGCTTAGCAGAGCTATCTTCAAAATTAGCTTTACAGGCCACCTGCAGACTTCTCTTTTGCTTTCCTAATCAAAACTGCAATCCTAGGTAATTTAACAAAATATTAAGTAAATAATTGCTTCAGGATATTTTAGGTTTAGGGACATAAATCGTATTCTTTTTAGATGCCTACTGATGCTAAGAAGCAGGGAGGTTCCAACCTTGCAATTTCAGTTTTGGGTGAGCTCTATTACTTTCCATTCTGAAAAATTAAATTCCTTCTGCAGATGGATGTAACAGAATCCTTAGCTAAATTATACTGGGAAGAGGATCTGACTTCAGGGGTCTGTACAGTTACATACTCAGGATCAAGATTAAAAAAGAGTGTAACGAGCTCTAGGGTTTTGGAGTATATCCATGTGTATTTATGAATGTGAACTCCTTTTTGGGGGATGGTTTTTGTTATGCTCTTCCAAACCAGTGGTTTCTGAAACTGAACACCAACTGGGATAATAAGGACCTGTGGTGGGTGAGCCTCATAACTGCAGTTGTGGTTGGAGGGGGCTTTCTAATTAGACACTGGCAGCTTAAATCTGGCAATCTTTGCAGCAAAAAGTGGTTGTGATAATAATGACAGCAACAGGGTGTGCTGTGTGTGAACAGAGAAGCGTTTGCATTTTGAAATAAGCAATCTGTTTTTGGATGTAGCTCTTCCATAATGTCAAGGTTTGGTTTAGATTCTGCTTTGGTTCTGTCGATGGCTTCCCTTATCCTTCCTTTAGCTCCTTCCTTCTCTATTTTCTATAGAATAATGGGGTTTTCTTTATTCCCTTCCCCTGCACCCATGCCCCTTCCTAGTTGGAAGGTTATTTATTGCCTTTTCAATTCCTTAATGGTTACCTTATTTTTAGCATGTTTTTGATTTAGCAATGCCAAATATTAGTCAGTGTCCTGCTTTTCTCCCAAATCGTATGAGGACCTTAGAACTCAGTAGCTCTTGTCACCTCTATAATAGCTTGCACATTGTTGTTGTCCCATAGCTGTTTAATGTCTTTTAGAAAAGCTCAAAGTTAGTCATTTTTATTACCTGATAAAGCTGATACTGGGATTCACCTCATGCTTCCAGTTCTTTGCTCACTATTCCTCCTTGTATGTCCCTCTTTCCTTTTCATTCATTTTTTCATTCTAAGTTCATTCCCCTGAAGTGCATCTTTTAAAAGATTTTTTTTTTTGGTAGGGATCTGCTAATGGATAGTTATGCTCAATTTTGTTGTCTGAAAATGTCTTTTTGTTCTCGTTCTTCAGTAGTGGTTTGGCTGGTCATATGACAGTAAGTTGATAGTTATTTTCTTTCAACACTTTGTATCCCCCCCCCCCCCAGTTTCTATTATTGTTATTAGGAAGTCCCCTAGGGGATGCCTTTGCTTTCTATATTATCTGTTTATTTTAAAAAACATTATCTTTGTCTTCATTGTATTCCAGTTTCTACTATGTGCCTAGGTAGAATTTATTTTTGTTTATCCTGTCCAGGACCAGGAAAAATAATTGCCTAAAGTCATAGAAAGGAATTCTACTATTACTTATCCCAAATGTTCATCATTTGCCAATTACCTTCACAATGTTTGCCCTATCTGCTTACCACCATATTTATTTGCCATCATACTTAATGTCTTTCTTTAAATTGACTTTAAAAAGCCGTAAGTATAGTATAAATAAGTACAAAAGAAAAATTCTATGAAATTATGGGTTTAATATGCTAATTATAATTTTTCTAATGAAAATATAACTAACATTTTATTTAAATAGAAAAGTTCTTGTTTGTACCACTTAAAATACTTTGTACACCAGCAGTGCATTCATCTTACAGAATGAGAAATGTTACTTTAAGTATGTCATTGTTTGAATTCTTCCTCAGACTTATGAGGAGGATTCTATTCCCTAACTGGATGAAATGACTTCTGGAAGCTTCTGCATTTGGTTAGGGAATTGTCTGATTCCGGGAAACTTGCCCCATCATAAAAGGAAAGGATGATGTTCTATGGTCCTGGCCATTTTGGTTAATGGAAGTGACCAGAAGTGGTGAAAGCAAAGGTTGAGAATTGAGAGTCCTTTAGAATTTAGCTACTCTCAATTCTCAATCTCTGTTTCACAAAATGGACACAAATGTGCATTTCAACACTATGTTTGGATCAATCTCTTTTACCAAGGAAACCGATGAGTAAAGCCAAACTTTTAAGTTTATACTTCATAGGAGGTTAACGGCTCCAGAACACTATGCCAACTTAACCACTGCTCTAGTGAGCTAAGGGTGAAAGAAATTTATGGTCAGATTTAAAATGCTTTGCTTGATCAGAATATTCACACAAGTATGCTAATTGAGGGAGAGATAATTCCTCAGTCAAATTCCCACTCCAACTGAGATATTATCACTGTTTGAAACACTGAAGAGACTATGATATGCTAATAGCTTTAAATTAGTTCACATTCAAATTTCTAGGTGTTTGGGGAAACTAAACATGCTTTACAGTAATTGGCCTCTTCTGTAAATGTGGCCTTAGGTACCACTTCTTGTGTTGAACAGCCACTTTTGAGTCCAGGAGTGATGGATTCCAGGCCTAGTTATCTCAGTCTTCCTTAAGCAGACATGGCTCTCTGCCATCTCACTGGGAGGCCTTCCCCAGTGTGGTACCTAGCTGCTTGGCTGGTTTTAATTTGTTCTTTTGTAGAAAGTTTTATTTAAAAGCAATTATGAAAAGGACCATTAATGTCCAAGAAAGTGAAATTTGGGCCAGGATGGAAAGGATGCAAAGATGCCAGTAAATCATGGACACTTAACGTGAAACTCCAGAGAGGAATGAAATCAAAGAAATTTGACTCCATCACAATGAGCTGTGCTTAGTTTTAGATAGATATATACTTGAGCAAGTCATGTAGGGGACTAAAGAATAGCAAACACGTTCAGGATAGTTTCTACCCCATTTATTAGAAAATGCAGGAACTCAATGGTAATTCAAGAGGATACAAATTAATACAAAAGAAAAATCTTTGAGAAACAACAACTCCTGCTCCCAAACAAGAAAAACAGAAAATAATAAAAAAAAATTAAAAATAAGGAAGAAAAATAAATGCCTAAATGCTAACACTTTGATATTTTAGGTCAAGAAAGAGAGAAGAGAGTTAAGAACCCTTTCTTTCCTCCCACCTGGTGGCTTCTCCATTACTGGGAATACAGACATGAAGGACAATACGCTGTTTCTGCTGGAGAAAGTAACATGACCACAGGCACTTGCATTTTGAGATGGTATTGAGCATAGGGCAGATATGGATGGAATGGTCAGATCCTGATGTTTCTGATTGAACAGTGGCAGTAGTTCTGTGCTACAACTGTGCACAGTTGTAGACTACCAAGTAGAATTTGCTTAGGGTGCCAAACTAACCCTCTGTTGAAAAGTTGGGTAACTCTTCAAGGTCACTGTGGAAGGGGTATGTATACCAAAGAGCTGCCGTAACAAAATGCCGCAGGTTGGGTGGCTTAAACAATAGACTTCTATTTCCTCACAGTTCTGGGGGCTGCAAGTCCTAGATCAAGGTGTCAACAAATTTGGTTTCATTCAGAGGTCTCCCTCCTAGCCTTGTAGGTGGCATTCTTCTCCCTGTGTCTTCACATGCTCTTCCTTCTGTGTATGTCTGTGTCCTCAACTCTTTTAATGAGGACAGTGGTCATATGGGATTAGGGTCTACCCCAATGACCCTGTTTTACCTTAATTACCTCTTTAAAGGCCCCATTTCCAAATACAGTAACATTCTGAGGTACTAGGGGTTTGCATCTCAATATATACCTTTTTTTTTTTTAGGGGTGATGGTAGTGGGGGATACAATTAAGCCTTCCCCAAAAGAGGGCGATTTGGGCAAATATCCATGCATATCTTCACAGAAGTAAGTGGTACCCTCTAAAAGTCCTTGGCTACCTGTAAATATTATTTAAGTAAAACCTGCTTGGTGTGTTTTTTCTAAAATTAATAATTGAATAGTAAGGTATTAGGATTACTTAGAAGAATATTACAGAGTTTTGAAATACTTTTGTATTCTCACCACACTCAAATTGAAATCAGGAATCCTGATTGAATATCTAGTGCTGGTGAGTGTTCAATAATGATGATATTAGTTAATACTAGTAGAACAATTCTGAACAACAACAACAACAACAACAACAAAAAACAAACTCAACCATGGAATTTTTGTGGCCTAGAAGAAAACTCATAATTTTTCCATATCTATAGGAATAAAAAGTTGTGTTGAAATGGCATAAGCCAGGTTTGAGGAACTTGAGTATTTCTTGAACAACAGCTGCCTCAAGAAATATTTTTCCAGAGTTCCCTCCACCCCTAAGCCATGTATCTGGTGCTTTGGAAAGGGTTCTGTTTCTAGCTGGCCAATTATGGATGATAAATAAATGATAAATACAGTCACAGACTGAAGTCCAAACATTTGAGAAGGTTTGAAAGATGACTTTAAATGAGATTGAAAATGACATCTGTGCATATATATATATTTTCTTTTCTTTTCTTTTCTTTTCTTTCTTTCTTTTTTTTTTTTTTATATGTTACCTTTTAATATGTTACCTTTTTCTTTTGGCTTCTCTGAGGACAAAGTTTGGGTCCAAACCTCAAGGTAGGATTGAACATAGTTACCTCTGACATGGCCTGCTGGGCACTTTAATCTACCTCTAAGTACTTTCAACTTTATGCAATGTGCCCTGTTAGCTTGTGTCAGCCCTAGAGACTCAAACAGAAGCTGAAGGGGAAAAAATATATTGTTAATTAGACTGTACCTCTGCAGAGTCCAAAAGAGAAAGGAAACTATTTCCTAAAGGCCAATGTTTGCATTCTCCCTGAGAACTAGGAAAAGTTTGATGTAACAAAGAATGAGGTTCACCAGTGATGAGACATTGTTCTCATCTTATCTTTTGTAAGAAAATAAAAAGTAAAAACAGTGCAAAATATATAGTCAAAATTGGAGGCATGATTTTAATATTTTCAAGAAAATGCAATATTCTAGAGCAAGTTTTATCTCCATACAAATTGCTGACATCGAAAACCATAAAAGTGACATATTTTTTGGAACCCTTTGAATACAGATATATAATTCTTAATTTCATAATAAAGTATTGGGACTCCCCTCCCCTGCATCTACACATTAATTTTATTTTGTTTGTTTCTTATTAAACTGATTTTACTACTAGATACATTTAAAAACATCTTCCAAGTAGCAGTAATTATAATTTGGTTTGGCAACTCATGATAATGCTTGGTATCAAATAAAGATTTGCCTTTAAAATGATATGCATATATCTCCCAAATACTTCATTTCTTATTTTTATGAGCATTGTGGAGAAATACATCTGCAGTGAAGGCATTCACAAATCTAATAGTAATGCTATTATTTCTGATTTCTATATAGAGCTTTTTATTTAGTGATCACAAAATGCATCAGAAATGTAGCCTCGTCTGTTTGCCCAATACTAATCACTGCTGAATTTCTTGCTTACAAACGTAGAAAGAGAAGCAAAGAGGTTGGGTGTGATTTTATACAAATGTCCCTCATGTTTGGAAAGACTGCCAAGAAGAGAGGATTCTTTTCTGACCCCTGGATTGCTATTCTAGCCTCTGTTTAGCCTTTTTCCCCATGGAGAAAATGAACTATCTCACACAATATGTTTACAGTACAATATGTAAGGCAAAATGGCACAACACAGTTATGTCAATATCATTTATGAAGAACAAATTAAAAAAAGATCTCTTTCATAAAATCAATAGTGAGAGAGAGAAAAATCAAGATGAATAGGCGAGGCAGAGAAGGTAACCAGGATGACAAATGGGTGGAATCTTTGCACATTGCTGCCTGAGTGAGCAAAGGTAAACAATTATTTGCTGAATTTGTGTTTTCACTGTGTAAGTTGGGTCAACAGAGTCTGATAGGAGGAAGAGAGGATGTATTGTTGAGGCATAAAATAAAAATGTTTATCTGAGCATTTATCACCCCTTGATCTAATGTGGAATTCAGAGATGGGCTCTGTGCTCGGCAGGCTCAACTCTTGGTTTATACACAGCCTCAGAATCGTTCAGCAAACCATAAAACGTGCTTTCTCACTTTTCTGCTTGGATGATTTTAGAGCTGCTCTCTAGGGACCAATTTCTCTAATGGTGAGATCTAATTCAATTGTGTGCTCACTCAGTTCAGAGGGAAGTCCATGGAAGGAACAGCACCACAGCATGTTTGGGTGCTGGGGGGATAAAGATCCTCTTCTGGGGAGTGAGGAGAGCAAATGTATTGCTTCTCACTGAATGTGTCGGTCATGCGTCACTCTGAAGCTTTCCTATTCATTTAATTCAGGTAAAAACTCTACTGTGCAAAGGTTACATATATCTTGACTGATTTTGAAATGGTTGTAACAGTTTTTCTTTTTCCTGAATTCTACTTTTAATTGCTGTTATTTGGGAATGGACTATGTCAGTTCATCGAATTTTTTAAACTTAACTATAGCCAGTTACCATACCGTTGTCATTAAAGCCCTCCAACACCACATTAATCTCATGTTGTTGTTTAGAAAGACTTACATTGTAAACTCTCATGGACCAAGGTTAAGCTAATGCTGCTCATTTTGCATTGTTCTTATTTAGTATTGTGCTCATGATATTTGGACAAGTTATAAATACCTCTGGTGATAATGAATTTATTTGAATGCTGCATTTGCCTACAAAGAATCAACTCTCAGTAGGATCTGTGCTTTGAGTTATTTGTATATAGTGATGATAGATGTGATCCTCATTCAAATATCCTCTTCTAGCCATTTCCCCAGAAATGATTATCTCATGTGTGCTCTGGACAACAGGGAAAGGTAAACAGACTATCTTGTACATTAGGCCTTATTCATTGAGTAAGCCTTTCAAATTTCATACTTATACTTAGTAGATTTACACTGAAAAGACCAATGCTTCAAGGACTTTTAATTTTCTCCTAGGTATCTAGTTTCTAATGATAACAATAGAATTACAGAATTTTTGGAAATTAAAGGGAGCGAGAGACTCTCTAACACTCTGACTATACGGATGGTGAAAGAGAAGCTTAATGAAGCCGAGTTATAAGATTAGTTAATGGCAGAGTCAGGACTTGACTCTGACTCTGTTCCTTTTAATTACTTTTAATATGGGCCTCCTCCATGGCAGGCACTTTGCTAGTTGCTGTGGAGACAGAAGTGGATGAGACAGATCCAGACCCTGAGGGATGAAAACTTACTGAGTCTATCTCCTTTCAACTGGACCTATGACCTAGATCGACTCAATGTTGACTTCTTGGGCACATTCATGATTTAAAGTAATATTTAAAATATATAAATTCTTAGGTAACTTTTTTTTTTTTTTTTTTTAGAGAGAGTGTGTGTGTGTGCCTGTGTGTGTGAGTTGGCAGGTGGGGGTGGGGGAGGCAGAAGAAGAGGAAGAGAGAGAGAATATTAAGCAGGCTCCACACCCAGGGCAGAGCCCAAGGCAAGGCTTGATCTCATGACCCTGAGACCATGACACAGAGATCATGACCCTGAGTCATTACCTGAGCCAAAATCAAGAGTCGGATGCTTAACTGACTGAGCCACCCGGGTGCATCCTTAGGTAACTGTTTTTATCCTGGCCTGTTTCTCTATTTTTAACATTATGGTTTTCCAAGAAAGTTATCTTAAACTAGCTTCACTAATGTGTTCCTCTTCCTATTAGTATAGTTCGTTTCTTCGAAGTTCTTTGACTTTGTGCCAGTGGTCTCTCTTGTTTCCACTATTGTCTGGTGCTGGTAGTACAAAAAGAAACCCTGAGAGGGAAACTACTGAAGATCAAGAAAGAGAACACCTAACCTTCTCCAGCATTCCACAGACTGCTGATCCTAAGAATCATTCTTCTGAAGCTTTCCCTGATAGCCAGTTTCTCAAGATTTCTCAGAAGTAATGTATTCTTTCCTCTACGTCTTCTTTTATTTTCTATCTTGGAAGATACTAGAACAAAAACCTAGGTCCTATGTCTGCCAGCATGAAGCCTGGTCATGGCTTTTTTCTTATTAGCAAGAAATAATTTTCCATTTTAAACATTTTGTCATTTTGTCTTTCATGAAAACTATGTTTACATGAAGTTTTATTTTTTACACAGTGCTTCATATATTTTATCCTTTTTTTAAAAAAGATTTTATTTATTTATTTGAGAGAGAGAGCAAGTGCGCATGGGAGGACGGGGCAGAGGAAGAGGGGAGAGAGAATCTCAAGCAGATTCCATGCTGAGCATGTAGCCCAATGTGGGGCTCGATTCGAGGACCCTGAGATCACAACCTGAGCTGAAACCAAGAGTCAGACTCTTAACTGACTATGCCACCCAGGTGCCCCAGAATTTCTTTGTCATTTTACATAAATCATTTTATGGTCTTCATATATATATATATATATATAT
>NW_024423675.1:4269808-4287073 GCF_017311325.1 Ursus maritimus
TAACTTTTTTTTTTTTTTTTTTAGAGAGAGTGTGTGTGTGTGCCTGTGTGTGTGAGTTGGCAGGTGGGGGTGGGGGAGGCAGAAGAAGAGGAAGAGAGAGAGAATATTAAGCAGGCTCCACACCCAGGGCAGAGCCCAAGGCAAGGCTTGATCTCATGACCCTGAGACCATGACACAGAGATCATGACCCTGAGTCATTACCTGAGCCAAAATCAAGAGTCGGATGCTTAACTGACTGAGCCACCCGGGTGCATCCTTAGGTAACTGTTTTTATCCTGGCCTGTTTCTCTATTTTTAACATTATGGTTTTCCAAGAAAGTTATCTTAAACTAGCTTCACTAATGTGTTCCTCTTCCTATTAGTATAGTTCGTTTCTTCGAAGTTCTTTGACTTTGTGCCAGTGGTCTCTCTTGTTTCCACTATTGTCTGGTGCTGGTAGTACAAAAAGAAACCCTGAGAGGGAAACTACTGAAGATCAAGAAAGAGAACACCTAACCTTCTCCAGCATTCCACAGACTGCTGATCCTAAGAATCATTCTTCTGAAGCTTTCCCTGATAGCCAGTTTCTCAAGATTTCTCAGAAGTAATGTATTCTTTCCTCTACGTCTTCTTTTATTTTCTATCTTGGAAGATACTAGAACAAAAACCTAGGTCCTATGTCTGCCAGCATGAAGCCTGGTCATGGCTTTTTTCTTATTAGCAAGAAATAATTTTCCATTTTAAACATTTTGTCATTTTGTCTTTCATGAAAACTATGTTTACATGAAGTTTTATTTTTTACACAGTGCTTCATATATTTTATCCTTTTTTTAAAAAAGATTTTATTTATTTATTTGAGAGAGAGAGCAAGTGCGCATGGGAGGACGGGGCAGAGGAAGAGGGGAGAGAGAATCTCAAGCAGATTCCATGCTGAGCATGTAGCCCAATGTGGGGCTCGATTCGAGGACCCTGAGATCACAACCTGAGCTGAAACCAAGAGTCAGACTCTTAACTGACTATGCCACCCAGGTGCCCCAGAATTTCTTTGTCATATATATATATTTTATCATTTTACATTTCTTCCATTTTACAGTGTGGAACCAAAGGCTCAAAAGGTGTGGTAAATAAGATCACCTTCTTGCTGCCTGCTAGAAGGAGGTGTAGTTTGCTGAGAAGTGATCTTGACTTATGCCATTAAGCCACACTACCACCATGATGACCTGTAAAACCATTTCTCTTAATTATTCATGAATTATATTGAAGTCTTCCTGAACAATTTTTTTTCAGAGCATAAAGCATGTTTTGAAAACATGTTTGAATAGAACATAGCAAAATTTTAAATAGCAATATGAAGTTGTGTCCCTTTAACAATGTATGAGCTTATACAGGATTTGTTAAATAATTTGTAGAAGTAATGGCATTTGATCTTCTACAGGTAGTTTTCCCTTGGAAAGGCAGTTTGGGTCACAGCATAGAGGTTAAGAGTGTGGACTCTGGAAGCAGACTGCCTAGTTTCAAAGCAGACTGTCACTCCTAGCTGTATAACCTTAGGCAAGTTATTTAACATCTCTATGTGTCAGTTTCTTAATCTATAAAGTGGGCATAAAAAAATGACCCTAGTTCATAGGCTTATTATGAAGATTGAAAATCATGTGCACACATGTGTGTGTGATAGAGGTGATATTGGTGGGCACAGTGGGGTTGGCAGATCTTGCAAGCCCTGACAAGATCAGGATGACCTTGTATGCTTAGTGCACTGCTTTCCCTGCTGAGCTTGGTCTGGGCTCACAGAGTTACCCTCTCGGGTGAGGCTTGGAGTAAGCAACCCTGAGCCCCTTCCTTAGTTGAGGCAAATGATCAGAATAAAGACTTTGGGAAAAGAATACATGAAAGATTCCAATCATGGGAACTGGGACACATAATGGCTAACTTGGTCTCCAAAACTCTAGAAAAAGTTGCTAGATAAGAATGAAGACATCACAACAGTGCTATCCCATCAGCAGGTGTCAGTGGAGGTCATGTGTTTCTGGCTGCTAGAAGGTCTTGGGAAATGGCTTTGCTTTCTGGGTTTGACCTTTAGGGACATAAACTTACTCCTACATGAACCTGAATTGGGGCTAGGAGTGGGCATGGGGGAAAGGTCAAAGCTGCTTAAGAATTTTCTCTTTCAAGTCAGAGTTGCTCTGTGAACCAGGTTCAAGCTGAGGCTGTCCGTGGGGGGAAGTTTCCTGGCCCATCTTCCTTCTTAAATGTAAGATCATTATGGGCAAGGACTAACCATATGCACTGTTCCTCCCTGACAACTCCCTGGTATCTGTTATAATTATAGGTGATTGATAAATAATTGGTGGATGAATCAGAAAAACTAGAGAGAAAAGGGGGAGATGAGGTAAAAGCTGACTAAGACAGAGACTAAAAAGGAATTAGGCCTCAGGACTCATGCCTGGTCAATCGAAGTGCCCACCAGATAAGCACTTTTCAAATTACAGGAAGCTATATAGAATTCTGATGATGCTTGGGTGCAATGGAGCAGAAGGAAATGAAAATTGATCCCAATTCTACAGGAGAAACTCATAAAGAAACATTTCAGGAACTGAGAGAGCCAATGAATGTAGTTTTAAAAATGTATACCAGTGTCTTTTATGAATGGACATTAATAAGGATCATTGTCATTTGCTAGATAGAGAAGTTGAGGCAAAGAACAGCAAATGACTCGAACCCCCACAGCTAATAGAGGGCAGGAGCCAATCAGTCTTATGTGCTGCTCTGTCTTCCCGTTTAAAATTTATAAAATCTAACCAGCTAATGAGGCTGCATTTAATTCTAGGGAAGAGACCTAAAATGATTTAGTTCATGACAGGTGCAACTCCTTAGGGTAAGGAGGGAGATCCAGGGCTGCATGTGGAGTAGGGAAGCAGAACAGATGTAAGAAGCCATCCTCTAAACGACTGTGAGGATTTCAAAATCAATACAGGAAGCTCTAGGCTGTGGCCTAATCCTTCCAGAAAGAAAGTCATTCTGGTTTCAGTTGGAGCTGAAGCCTCAAGCAGTTAGCCCAAGGTGGAGGGTATCAGAAACAAAGCATGGCTTTAAGTCAAGCAGAGTCAGTCTGTTGACTATGAAAAGCCAGACTCAAGTTGTCCTCCCAGACAATTGTCTTTCCTTTTTCTTAGTTCAGGTCATTTCAGTTACTTTCCTGCAGCCTGTAAATGGTTTCTGAAGAGCCTTGGTAGCTATGCCATCTTGATTTACAAAGAAATATTCTGCAAGACTGGGGCTTTGGCACATGAATTTTAACGATTTCACTCGTATTGGGTCAGGCCTGATGGAGTGGTTAGTCTTGTGCTGGGTTTCAGGTACCTGCATTGTCTGAAGCTGCTAGCATAACAAACCTTTGCTATCAATGGAGAATTTTTAAAGTCAAGTTTCACACTGGCTTTAGAATATCGAAGGAAATACAAAAACTAGAAAGGCAATATTGGAATTCTAACTCAATGCTAAGAAAAATGTTACAGTAAACTGCCATCAACCTCAGGCTCTTGGAGATGGTAGCAGTGGGAGGTGGGACACAGGAAGGGTATATTTTGATTTTCAAAAAAGATCAGTGAAGAGAAATTTTTTCTCTTTTCTTTCTTTTTTTTTTCAAGGTTAGCATATATTTTGCCATTTTAGTTTTAGCACTGGACACATATTGTAAGTATTTTATTTCATGACACCCTGAGCTTCTCTCTCTCTCTCTCTCCCCCTTTTATCTATTTATTTTGTCACTTTCCTGGTAGTCTCTGAGCATGTTTAAAACTCTTCTTTCTCTCTATCCCCACTTCTTAGGATCATGCCTGGCACAAGGTAGGTCCTTAATAAATGTGTTGAATGAAAAACTGAATTCCAGTAAGTGAAATGACCAAAGGATAATGAAAAGATTAATTATTTGATTCATGCTTTCATTTTTGGTTAAATGTTTTAGGTTGCATTTTGATTCATATATAGCACTGTGTTGTGCCACGGTAGGTCGGAGTGAAAATTATGGACTCTGGAGCCAGGTTTTCTGAGTGTGACTCTTAGCTCTTCTACTTATTGTCTGTGTAACCTTGGACAAATTGCTTAACCTCTCTGTGTCTCAGTTTTCTCATTTGTAAATGAGGATATTAGTAGAATATACCCCAGGAGTTGTTAGGAAAACCAAATGATTTAATACATGTAAAGCCCTTAGAACAATTTTTGATATGTATTGAGTGCTGTGTCAGTGTTGGTCATTGTTTTATTAATCATGCCCTGGGAGTGATCCTGAGAAAGCAAGTCTACTAAAAGGGTTCTATCTTATTACCAAAAACTCAAATGAGTTTTCTAGTCTCTTTGTTTTAATAAGTATTCAAAGTGACACGTGGTTTCCGCTCAGTCCTTTTCTGGGATTTATTTTTAGTAGCTGGGAAAGCTGATATCTTAAATGATCATGATTTTTGATGCCCATGGATTTGGCCAAGACCAGCGTTCTAAATAAATGCAATATGAGGATCCTTTGGTCAGAGATGAGTTCTAAAAATACTCTTCCAAGAGAAAAGTCTTATGTGGAGTAAGGAGATCACACCCTCATTATAAATCTATAATACAAATATAATATAGTCCCCCAAATAATCCTAGTCTTCAAATTTTGATTCTTAATGGGGAATGCTTCTGATTTATATGACTTAAGTTAGGCCAATGGAAAACGTGATGGACTGAATGGTGAATAACTAAACTGAAAAAATGTGACTCTCTGGATTGTTGCGGTTCTTAGAAATGTGAAGTTATGTTAAAGCAATATGTTGGCTCACTGCAGGATGCTTGATACAATTTCATGGCATGTTTAAATCTCTGCAATATGAGAAGACACACTTCTCTGTTTTAGCCCCAGATTGGCTCTTAGTTACATTATCCTTCTGCTTCTTTCCCTTCCTGTTTGATTTACTTTTTTTGTGTGGGGCTTCTCAAAGCCTTAACCATATGGGATTATATTAAGTGGCACTAGTAACCAAGTTGAACACCAATAAACATGAAATGGCTCATTATAGGGCAGGAATAAGGAAATAGAAAGTGCGGTAGTTATATAGGAGTTTATGTATCTACTAAAAGGGATTCTGTTTTTTAAGCTACCTTTTGTGGCATATCAGATGTGCTTTCTTGTGTTGAAAATCTTTGCGTCTCTTTCACATTAAATATTTCAAGATTAGTTATTTATTCTTCAAATACAATGAGTAAAACTATCCCAAAAGGAGGAAGATAGGGAGGAAAATGGCAAATTGCTGAAATTACAACTGTTTTTACTTTTCTCTATTGGAAGTAGCTTTAAAATCCATGGGGGGAAAATCCAATTTGAAGGAAAGCTGTATTAGAAAGCATGCAATTATGTATAGTGAATATTTCCTCAATGATGGAAATATTCAAAATACATGAAGAGAAGCCTTCGTGACCATTTTCTCAATAAGGTGAGTTGATACCGTACACTGCTATTGGGGACTCCTGTTGCCAAGGAGGCAGAGTAGAAATGGATTTTTTTTTGTATTCTGGACTGGGGTAAGGGCACACTATCATTGATGGAGATGGGACCATGTGCCAGAAACCACGTAGGAATTAAAAATATGCAATTTGATTTTCCATTCTGATTCTGTTCCTGAGACTAATAAGTGATGGTAATAGCAACTATTAATATTTAATTCAATAATACAATTGTTACACATATTAAGTGAGATATTTTCTTAAGTTATCACGTTCTGACATGTGATGTGAGTCAAGCCACTTAACCAAGTTCTATTCCTGTTAGTAAAATGGAATAAACAACTCTTTTGCTACCTCGAAGATGAAGGCCCTTAAAGATTTTCTATTAGATTTGGGTATATTTACATTAATATAGAAGTTGGTATAGCTAATTTTGTGAGTTCTTATGGGCACCCACTTATTGTTCTTTTCCATTTCCCATATGTTGGTACTTCTTTTCATATAATAATTGTATTCAGGCAAGTATGAAGCTGTTGGACAAGGAGAATATGAAACTGACTCCTGCTTCTTTTTTTTTTTTTGAAGATTATTTATTTATTTCAGAGAGAGAGAGAGAATGAGCAGGGAGGGGAGGGAGAAGCAGACTCCCCACTGAGCAAGGAGCCTGACACAGGGCTCTACCCCAGGACCCTGGGATAATGACCTGAGCTAAAGGCAGACGCTTAACTGACTGAGCCACCCAGACACCTCTGACTCCTGCTTCTTCACTTAGCACATGGAAAGGTGGATAGAGTATTGTGAAGCATACTTAAACTCACCCAGGATGAGTGCTGAATTCTAGAAATAGGGGACAGAGTTCCTATAGCCTCATGTATGGGAACTTAAAAGTGAAGCATTCATTTAGTCATATCTGGGCCCTACCTCTATAACCATAAATTTTATATGGTTTATGGGAATGAGGCACTTAAAGAAATTAGATGAGGAAAAATAAATCAGGTGTAAGCCCTTAAGACACAAGAAAGGGAATTGAGAGGGAATGAAATATACTTTTTTCTTTCCATTTCTTATGTCTACTGTTGAGATTTTACAGAATTATTTTCCCAGGATTTGGCTATTGGGTTTATGGGCTACCCTTCTCAATCTTTATATTATACAACCTGATATTTGTGAACTTTGGATATTTTGCATTTTTGCACATGTTTTACCCACAACTAGGTCACGTGCTGTGATATTTTGGAATTCATAATTCACAATGCCTTTGGCAAGGTATGCTCAAAAATGTATATGATTTTTTCTAATTTTCTTTTTCAGAAGTTATTCTACAATGTTAGAACATAGAAAAAACTCTAATAATGCAATGAGTTAACTGTGTATCTACCACTCAACTTAAAAAACAAATATTGCCAATAAGGTAAAACTCCCCATATCCTTTCTCATTTTATTCTCTCCCCATCAGAGGTACCCCTATCTTGAATTTGGTAATTATTATTCCCATTTACATCTTATTCTTTTACTAAAGACAGTGATACGTAGAATACAATGATAAACATGTAGAAGGAAAATGGTGTATGGCTTTTCATATTTTAATGTTTTATATAGTTAGTCTATTTACTGAACTTTGCCAATTTTTGCTCAGCATTATGTTTGTGAAATTCATCCACGTGAGTATGCATGATTCTAAGTTTATTCATTTTCATGGCTAAATAGTTATTCATTATATGAATATACTACAAATAATTTATTCATTGTTCTATTGACTGACTTTTAGGTTGTTGTTTTTGACAGTTGCTATGAGAACAGCTATACATGCCTTTTTGTGTATATATGCAAGGATTTCTCAGGGTACATGCTTAGAAGAAGAATTGCTGGGTCCTAGGATATGTGCTTCAACTGTACTAGATATTGCTGAATTACTCTTCGAGGTAGTGAATATTAATTTACATTCCCACTAGCAGTATATCAACATTCCTATTGCTCCACATGCTCTCCAGTATTTGTGATTGTCAAACTATTTAATGTTTTCTAATCTGATGCATAAGAGATGGTGTTTTATTATGGTTTTAATTTCCTCTCCCCCTATTACTAATGGGACTGAGCATCTAATCATGTTTATTGGTCATTTGAACTTCATATTCTCTGAATTTCTGTTCATATGTTTTAGTCCATTCACCAATTGATTTAATTATCTATTTTTGCCTGTCAACTTTTTTTATTGTGGTAAAATATGAACATAATATTTGCCATTTTAACCATTTTTACATGTACAATTCTGTGGCATTGAGTACATTCACAGTGTTATACAATCATCACCACTATTATATTTCCAGAACATTTTCATCATCCCAAACAGAATCTTTGTAGCCATTAGGCAATAATTTCCTTTTCTCCCGACCCGTCCCCTAACTCCTGGTAACTTTTAATCTACTTTATGCTTCTATGAATTTGCCTACTTATTTCATATAAATGAAATAATACAATATTTGTCCTTTTGCATTTAGCGTATTTCACTTAGCATAATGTTTTCAAATTCATCCATGTTGTAGCACATAAATTCGTTTTTTACGGCTGAATAATATTCCATTGTATGCATATATTGTGTTTTATTTATCCTTTCTTTTGTTAATTAACACTTAGGTTTTTTCCATCTTTGGCTATTATGAACAATGCTGCAATGAATATTGACACACAAGCATCTGTTTGAGTCCCTCTTCTCAGTTCTTTTGGGTCTATATTTAGGAGTGCGATTGCTGGGTCATATGGTAATTTGATGTTTAGAATTTGTTTTTGAGGGATTGCTACAATTTTCCACAGAAACTGGACCATTTTATGTTCTCATTATCAACATACAAGGGTTCCAATTTCTCCACATCCTCTCCAATATTTGTTATTTTCCATTTTAAAAAGCAATTATAGCCATCCTAGTAGATATGAAGTGGTATATCCTTATAGCCTTTATTTGCATTTTCCTAATGACTAATGATATTGTACATATTTTCATTGATTATTTGCATATCTTCTTTGGAGAAATATCTAAGTCCTTTACCCATTTTTGAAGTTGGGTTATCTTTTGTTGCTGAGTTGTAGGAGTTCTTTATATATTCTGGATATGAAATCATTATTAGAAAATAATTTGCAAATATTTTCTTCTATTCTGTAGATTTCTTTTGATAATGTTCTTTGATGCAAAAGGTTTTTAATTTTGAGGAAATCCAATTTATCTATTTTTTCTTTTGTTGCATGGAGTTTATTACCTTTTTCTTATTGATTTGTATCAATTCTATATATATACATATAGAATTGATACAAATATACATATATATTTATGATATACATATATATGATATACATATGATATACATATATATAGGTATATATATACGTATATATATAGGTATATATATATATCCTGGATGTGAATATTTATTTATTTATTTATTTATTTATTTAATGATTTTTTATCTTAGTTGCATATAACACCCAGTGCACCATGCAATACGTGCCCTTCTTACTACCCATCACCGGTCTATCCCATTCCCCCACCCCCCTCCCCTCTGAGGCCCTCAGTTTGTTTCTCATAGTCCATAGTCTCTCATGTTTCATTCCCCCTTCTGATTACCCCCCCTTCAATGGCTGGATCATAGGGTAGCTCAATTTTTAACTTTTTAAGGGACCTCCACACTGTTTTCCAGAGTGGCTGTACCAACTTGCATTCCCACCAACAATGTAGGAGGGATCCCCTTTCTCCACATCCTCTCCAACAATTGTTGTTTCTTGCCTTGTCTATTTTTGCCATTCTAACTGGCGTAAGGTGGTATCTCAGTGTGGTTTTGATTTGAATTTCCCTGATGGCTAATGATTTTGAACATTTTTTCATGTGTCTGTTAGCCATTTGTATGTCTTCATTGGAAAAGTGTCTGTTCATATCTTCTGCCCATTTTTTGATTTGTTTATTTGTTTCTCGTGTATTGAGTTTGAGAAGTTCTTTGTAGATCTTGGATACCAGTCTTTTATCTGTAGTGTCATTTGCAAATATCTTCTCCCATTCCGTGGGCTGCCTCTTAGTTTTTCTGACTGTTTCCTTGGCTGTGCAGAAGTTTTTTTATCTTGATGAAGTCCCATAAGTTCATTTTATCTTTTGTTTCTCTTGCCTTTGGAGATGTGTCATGAAAAAGGTTGCTGTGGCCGATGTCGTAGAGGTTGCTGCCTATGTTCTCCTCTAGGATTTTGATGGATTCCTGTCTCACATTGAGGTCTTTCGTCCATTTGGAGTGTATCTTTGTGTATGGTGTGAGAGAGTGGTTAAGTTTCATTCTTTTGCATGTAGCTGTCCGATTTTCCCAGCACCATTTATTGAAGAGACTGTCTTTTTTCCACCGGATGTTTTTTCCTGCTTTATCAAAGATTAGTTGCCCAAAGAGCCGAGGGTCCATTTCTGGGTTCTCTATTCTGTTCCATTGGTCTATGTGTCTGTTTTTGTGCCAGTACCATGCTGTCTTTGTGATCACAGCTTTGTAGTACAGCTCGAAATCCGGCATTGTGATGCCCCCAGCTTTCTTTTTCCTTTTCAACAGTTCCTTGGCGATTCGGGGCCTTTTCTGGTTCCATACATATTTAAGGACTATTTGTTCCAGTTCTTTGAAAAATGTCATCGGTATTTTGATTGGGATAGCATTGAAAGTGTAGATTGCTCTGGGTAGCATGGACATTTTAACTATGTTAATTCTTCCGATCCTGTTATATTCTTTATTAAACTTTAAAACATCTATGATTAAGAAGTCCTGGGAATAGGCAAAGGGATTCATCTGAGACTTTGAAGATCTGGCTTTTCCTCGTGGTTCTTTCTTCTCCATACCAGATGAGTGTGTTTTCTGCATATTATCTCTGGATCCTTCTCTCCATCTAACATAGTGATGCCTACATTGCTGTTATGCCAGGATTTTTGAGAAGATAACCTAAGGCAATGCATGGGAAAGTAGCTCATGAACTATAAGCACAGGCCACTGGTTATGTTCATCATCCAGCTGGTGAGGTGGGAGCAACTGATTCTGGCTGAGTTAGAAGGCATCTGAAAGCTACAACTAGCTCATTTTTTAGGAACTTTGCTACTTTAGCCATGACAAAAACCCGTAGCTGACTTTTAGATGAAAGGCAAAATGGACAATTTACTCTTTGGCTACATGGGAGTGGGGATTGGGTATATGGACCCTGCAGCAATCCTAGGAACAAGGGAGAGACTGGCGTCTAAAAGAAGATCCATTCTAGGCTGGACATTGTGCCACCTGTGTGAACTCAGCCCTTCTGTGTTCCTGACCATCTTTTGGGGGACATCCTTTCCTTTATCACTTGCTGTGGATTTGGGTTTACAAAAATACAGTCATTTTTGGCAAAGTGTTCCAGATGCTGGGAGAACTACTGCAGAATAATCCTGCTCTGCAGAATGATTTGATTCAAAATGTAGCCAATTTCTAACTAGCAGAAGTCTCCTGAAATGTTTGTAGCATCTGTGGCTCTGAGCTACTCCAGTCCAGGGCTCCAGATGCTGGCAGGCATTTCTCTCTATTAAATCAGTCTTAAAGGATTGCTGTATGCACTTCAATCAAACCTTTCCCACACACACGTTTCCATAAAATTGCTGCTCTCCAGCAAATCTTTTCAACCACACTCATGTAAATGTGGCTTTTTCTATGAATAGAAGAGAAAGAGTATGTATAAAGTCTAGTTCAACAATAGCACCTTTATATGCCCCACTAAGCTTTATGTTGTATGATGGGACACTACTGCTTGATCCTTCAGAGGTTGTCAGGGGATGTTTGGTCAGGCTTTTCTTGCCATACATTTAGTGAGTTCCCATTATGTGACAGGGTTGGAACTCAAGGATAAAAACTTATTTTATGGATTTCCTATCCTAAGGTTCATTTCTTTAAACTTTCTGTCTTTCAAACTCTTTTCCTTACACCCAGGTGAAGTAGACAGAACAGGTGTTATTATCCACATTTTATAGATAAATAAAGGCTTAGTAATGACTTAGAGATGTTAGAGTTCACTGTACTATATTTAATAAGATTTTTTACTATGTTATTTTATGTTACTTATTTTTGAGTTTCTTTGAACAATGTCTGACCAAAATCATAGGGGTCAGACCTGTATCCTTTTGAACTCTCTGAGATTATAGTTAAACAGATATAGATTTTTAGAAATATAAATCAATGTATTTTTCATTCCCCTTCAGTCATGATTCCCTACAAAAAGTAAAGCCAGCTACCCTCTAGAACAAATACACCATGGGGTAGAGAAGGGGGATATGGCTTTCAGGATGTCTTCACCAAATAGAAAACAGAAGGGAACCTTTACAGTACAGGGAGGGGGAAAGAGAGTATCCTACTTCTTGGGTGTAGCCTGAGGAGGCAGCCAACCCATCTGAGTAGGAATACGTTGAAGTTGATGCTGTTGGTGGCAGGGTGTGATTTAGCTATGAGTTAAGGGTGAATCTGGCACTTTTCAATTTCCAAAGTCAGTGGGTGAGATGCAGATGATTTCAAAGTTCCCATGGGCTCTGCTGGGGAAATATACAGATATCCAATGGGCCAGCAGGAATCAGAGTATCCTTCTCAACCAGAGATGCATAACCTTGATCATGGACTCCAGCTGCTGCTCTAGTGCAGTGTCTATCCCCTTCCCCCACCCCACAGTGGTAACAGCACAGGACCTCAGGGCCCAGGGCTACCCTAGAGACAGGACCCCGAGGACTCTCTATGGATCAAGCCCTATCCCCAGCCCTATCACACTGAGGACTTGTAATTTACTCTTTATATCCACATGCCATCTTTACTTCAAAAATGTTGGGTGTCCTAAGGAAAACTTGAGAGACTGAGTATTTTTCCAAATGAGACTTTAAGTAATTATTTTAAGTAAGCTTAAAAGACAGAGAAGTAGTCAATTCATTAGTTTAAAATTCCTTCTTCAATAGTTTCCATTTTGACCTTCCCCTTTCTCCCAATTCCCAGTGAAATGGAGGTGCTCACGAGAGATTTAGTTCAGTTAGGGCGATGCAAAGGAACTTGCATTTTTTATTTGGTAGTGTGTCTGAGTTTTAGAATGTGAATTGTCCACCTAGTTACAATAGGAGAAGGAAATATTTCAGTGGAGCTGAAAGGTATGTTAGAGGTCGGTGTATGTGGGAACCTGGAAACAATAGGAAACCATGGGCATTTTTCCTTTCTTGTATTTGCTTTCATTCTTGCTTGCCTAAGGATCTTTTATATAATGGACGTCAGCAAAAGTGCCTTCCTCTAGGAGGGCAGTCCCTGTGCCTACTGTGCAGGCCTCCAGGGGTCCCTTGGTTTCTTGATTTAATTACCATAAGACCTTTTGCGGTTGCCCTGTGGTGCTTCTAGGCTTTCCCAGAAGCTGTGCTATAAATCTTCCACCCACTGAAACCTTTTGTATATCCCTCAGCCAGAATAATTGAGAAGAAAATTATGTGCATGTTATTTCAGTTGGAGAAAGTGCTAATAATTCAGGAATCTGTGCAGTGGGACATAGAAATCCATTACTTTTAGGGTTAGCTCCATATTCCATTGACCTTGGGCAACCCTCTGGGCCACTGTAAAGTGAATTGGGCTATGTGATTTTAAATGTCACCATTTACCTTTTACTTGATTTGCCTCTTCACTTAACACATATTTATTAAGTGCCTACTATGTGCTATCCTAGGTGTTGGGATGTGATAATGAACAAGATAGGCATGGTCTTTGCCTTCATGGTTTTTTTTTTTTTTTTAAAGATTTTATTTTATTTATTTGACAGAGACAGCCAGCGAGAGAGGGAACACAAGCAGGGGGAGTGGGAGAGGAAGAAGCAGGCTCCCAGCAGAGGAGCCTGATGTGGGGCTCGATCCCAGAACGCCGGGATAACGCCCTGAGCCGAAGGCAGACGCTTAACGACTGCGCCACCCAGGCGCCTCCTTCATGGTGTTTTTATATAGATAGAAAAATTGGGAAACTTTATAATAAATTGTAAGGTAATATTTACCATAAAACCATGACACAAACACTAATCCCTTTACAATCAAATTAACTTTTCCAGCAACACTTTTGTTCCAGATATTCTGAGGCATTCTTGACCAGCTCTTGTAACAAGCCTGGTTCAGATTGGGTGCTCTAAAGGACAGTGGAGAGAGCACTAAGGTCTCAGTAGAGATCTTGCTGGCAAAACAGTCCTCTCATGATTGGGGCAAAATAATGGAAGTGACTAACACTCTGAGCACCTATTATATGCTAAGTGCAACACTGTGGGCTTTACACCTATTATCCCATTTGGGGGAAGTCAATCTCAATTACTCTTGGCCTTGAACTCCCAAGTAAACTACAAATAGATGGCTTTCCATCAGAGCTTTCTGTCTTCTTTACCTTGACCTTCTTTTCTAATTCAGTAAAATAGAGCACAAGAGGCCACATATTAAAGATAAGGGGCAACTGATCATTTTTTGGTGAAGAAGGGTGTATATAAGAGAGAAACAGATGGGGAAGATTAATACCAGTGAGTTCACCTCTTCATTTCATAAGAAAAGGTCATTTGATAGCCATCTAAATTATTTTGAAGTAATGAAACATTTTTTTAAAAGCTTTTATTTATTTATTTATTTGACAGAGAGAGAGAAGCAGTGAGAGAGGGAACACAAGCAGGGGGAATGGGAGAGGGAGAAGCAGGCTTCCCAGTGAGCATGGAGCCTGATGTGGGGCTCGATCCCAGAACGCTGGGATCATGACCCGAGCCGGAGGCAGATGCTTAATGGCTGAGCCACCCAGGCACCCCCAGAATGATCTGTTTTAAACTATAAATCAGATCTTCTCTTTTGCGTAAAACCCTGTGAAATTTATCTACCAGGGGCGCCTGGGTGGATAAATGAGGTGGGTGAGAACATGGATGCATATTAATAAGTCTTGCTTTTGACACATGCTCAGTCACTGAATTCTTCTTAAACTTGTCAATGGTTGCTGTATCTCTGTGTCTCTAAACCAAGCTCCCTATAATTTGCTTTCTCTTTTTGCAGAGGTCAGCATCCTCTTGATGTCTTTGCTTTCTCCATGTGGCTAATTTCTCCATGTTGTGACAACTAAACCTATATTTATACAGGCCTTTTATGTTAACACTATCAAAACTCCTCCCTCTGCAACCCCCCCTCACCAAATGCTTTAAACTTACAATATTGCCTTAAAATATTAAGCTTTAATATTTACATTATTTTGGTACTATGTCTTTAGGATGGAGTGGAAAGCACTTCTTTGGGGTGGAAATAATATTTGGTTTGTATGATGGTTAGTGCACTAAAAGTGATTTATTAAGTGTTCATACCCCATGTGAATGTTGATGCCAGGGCCCCATCTTGTGTTTTTAAGAAAGGAAATATACTTACAATTGAAATCCACTCGAATATGATAAAATCAGATTAAAAAGTAGAAAAATATTGTTAAATTCTAATTCTAGTGTCTTCTATATTATGCAGACATATACTTAGGAAGTTGAAATAAGATTAAAAATATTTGCCAGAAAATTAGGTGGTAATTTAACATAACATTGGCTTTCACCTTTTTTTTTTTAATTCAGAAGGCTAATCAGTCACAAATTACATATTCTATGCTAACAGTATCTTATGCAATGTCTAAAAATCAGATTGATGTCTTCATACTAAGGGACGATGGTCCTGTGTTAAATTAAGAGAACATTTTTATTTTGCAGTTCGCTATTTACCTGGAACACCATAGCAGCATTAATACCTACAATTACAGACAAAGAGGTACAATAAGGTGGCCATCCACCCTATTTGATTTGTTAGCAGCTAACAGCAGCTTCTTAATGACATAATTTAGACTCATGCATTCCATGCAGAGGCAGCTGATTGTGATATTTCTGGGGAGAGGGGGAAAGTGTTCTATCCAAGAGATGTATTTGGAAAGATGTGCTAATGTATAGTTGGAAGAAGATCATTGCCAAGGGTTGGGCTTGTAGATTAAAAAAAAATTCTCTCATTAGTTATATTGTTATAGTTAGAAATATGATTGGTAATTTCCAGATTGCCTTTCCTCACCCTTCGTATACCTCTATTTTGTTTACATCGTACTGAAGTGCACATTTCTATTCATTAGTCAAGTCCTGTGACTCCTTCATAATGCTTCATAAATCTGAGCCTTTCTTTAGCTCTGCCCACCACCCATGTTTAGGTTTCTGTTGCTTCAGTCCTCCACGATCATAAATACCTCTTTGTCTTCCTGTCTTTACTCTTGTTGTTGTGGAAAATAAAAATCAGACCAGTGAGAAACCAAGTGACACTCGGAGAAGGAGGAGAACTTGGGTTTATTTTATACTGGTGGGCCCAGACGAGCTTGCACTCGAAATTCTGGGCTTCGGGCAACGGGATTGTAGAGCTTTTATAGGGGAGTGCAGGGAGTCAGGTTTCAAGGGCTATGCTGACTGCTGGTAGGTGGATTTAAATTGGGGGGGGGGCTTGCTTTAGGTGGGAAAAGCAGTTAATGCAGGGAGCTTGTGGCCAGAAGCCTGTTTACGGAAGCAGAAACGGCCGGTTATCTTTTGCTCCCAGAGGGGCTTCTGGTTATCTCTTGCTATTTCTAGTAACTTTCCATCTTCTGGGCCTGCTGGCCTGGGCCTGCTCTGGGTAATTTTCCTCCTCATTATCCTTATTTTATTTATCCCATACACAGCTGCCATATTAATCTTTTGAAAATGACACTGGATTACACTATTCTCATACTCAAAGAACTTAAAGATGCCCAGAGCCTAGAGAATAAAGTCCAACTTTCTTATTCCGGCATGTAATCCCTGCACAATCGGGCCCCAACTACCTCTCCAACCTATATTCACACTGGTCCTCCCAAAGAATCTGTCATTTCATTTCAAATTGGTCAGATGACAACCTACCCGTGTATGCTTCTGCCCTCATGTGTTTTTACCAACTGTGTTTTCATCACCTGAAATGCTCTCCTCCTGTTTCATCACTTATCCAAGTTATTGTGAGTCTTCCAAGTCAGCCTAAATTCTCTCTGCTCTGTGGACCTTTTTTTCTAGCACTTGAGATAACAGGCATTTTGATTCTTTTAATTTACTCAACCAATGATTACAAAATTCCTTCTACATGTCAGCTTTTTTTTTACAAGGCCCTAGAGATGTAATAGTGAATAAGCCAGATGTGGTTCCTACACTCATGGAGGTTCCAGGCACAAAACAGAGTAAACCTTCTCTCCATTTCCAGAGCATTGACTATTTATGATCTAATTTGAACACAATATATTTTATATATTGTGATATATATATGTATATCTCATAGAGTATATATTTATATCTTCTTTCTTTACTTGATGAAACCTTTCAGAACAGGAGCTATGTCTTATGTTCAGTTCCATGAAAGAGGCAGTGAAGCATGTTGGGAAATAGTGCAGATCTGTAGCCAAATGGCAAGCTCTCAGTTTGGTTCTAGCTCTTGATGGTTTTGTAGCCTGGGGTGTTACTTAATCTCTTATAATCTCCTCTTTTCAAAGTAGTTTAATAATATACCTACCAAAACAGGGTGGTGGTTATGAGTATAAAGTGATTTTACACTTAGAAATTCTTCCAACAGAGCCAGGCGTATATTCGGTGCTCAGCAAATGTTAGTTTTTGTTCTTTATTTTTTTTTATAATGCCACACACAGCCTGTGTGGTCTTAGGCAAATCATTTAACTTCACCATAGTTTCTTTACTTCATCTGTAAAATAAAAATGATCATGTAAGCCTGCTGAAGGGGTGTGTGTGTGTGTGTGT